>NC_087273.1:10399375-10702187 GCF_015220805.1 Pogoniulus pusillus
CAATAATTTAATTAGTATTCACAGGGGTAAATGGCTTGGGAAGAGTTCTTAAAATAGTTTATGGAAAAAGAAAGAATGCTTCACAAACCTTTCAAGGCTCTTTCAGGGAGCTGCCAAGCTTATACCAGTTGATGCAGTCTGCTTGGGTAACTGGAAAGTATGTGGACACAATTCCATGCCAAAATGCCATTAAAAATGTAGACAGCCAGGGAGTAAGAGCTCTTTGTGTAGAATGACTGCCTTAGCTTTTCAGGGTCCCTACTGCACTAAGATGCCATAATCTCCTTGAGAACCCTGATGGAAGATGCCCATTCACTCCCTTTCTGCCTGTGGGCTGAGCACAAATCCTAGGGCTCGGGCACCCAGAGCTGTGCTCCTGCATCCAGCCCTGTCTTTCCAGATTAGGCTTTCCTCTTACTTTCTCCAGGTGAACTCCTGATCCGTGATGTAAGTATGCTTATCATCATCCCTATCTCTAACTTGGTCTACTGTCTCTAACTTGGTCTACTGCTCCTTCTAACTGAACTGCTTGAGGAGTCTTAGAATAAGGACCCACTGTTTGTTCTTGATGGGGCTTAAGACTCTGGAAGTGTGCCTCAGTTATCTAAGTCAATAGCCTGCCTCTGCTTCTCTCATCAGCAGCACCACTGCATCCTTGCTGCTCCCAACAGGACAGCAGTGGAGAGGAGTAAATGGTCTGTTGTGTAGGGCAGCTGCCAGTTGGAGATTTTCTTACTCAGCTCTGTGTTTCTCAAAATGTGAGCAAGTAAAAGGGGTTTTCTGGTAATAAAGTTTTACAGTGCTTCAAAGACAAGACCTTCTTGAAAGAACTGAAGAATGACCTCATGACACTGAGCCACTGGGAGAAGGCATGGCAGAAAAAAATCAGCAAAGATGTATGCAAGGTAATCCACATAGGGTGGGGAAAAAAATCTATGAAACAGTACTCTGAAGCATTACCCCTTGGAAATGAGACATTGCCATCAGCATCAGATAAGCATTCAGTAGTCAAATAAAAACCCCAAACTGAATGCTAAGAATTACCAGGAATGGAACAGTGAACAAACCACAGCGTCCTTCTGTTGCTGTACAAGCTGTCTGTATGTCCAGTTCTAGCAGTGTGGTATGTAGCATTGGTCTCAAAAAGAGCATAGAGTAAAAACTTGAAACAGCTCAGAGAGAGCCAGCAAAAGTGAATCAAAAGTATGAAGCAGCTTCACCATAAGAAGCAAGTAACCAACCTAAGACAACTTCAGCCAGGAAAAATAACTGAGGTGGTGCAGTTGTAGGTGGAAGAGGAAACAGTTGTTCTTCATCTCCTCCCAAACACTTCCTGAATGAAGGTGTTACAGGAAAGGTCAAAACAAAGGGAGGCTAATCTTCACACAAGGTACAACTGAGATGAGAAGTTTGGGATAAACATGCACATGATTGGAAAAGGATTGCCAGAAGCCAAGGGGGAAAATTGACTAAAATACAAAGATGCAAAAAGCTACAAATATCAAGAGATGGGCTTGGGAAAGTATCATCATGTGCATGCTCCAAGCTTCGCCTTTTCCCCACTGTTCTTTTTTTTAGTGCCAGAAACTCTTGTTGGCTTAGCTGGATCCTTTTTCAGACACATAATGCCTATTTTGTTGTGATATGTCTGACAAATCAATGCATTCCCTTAGTTCTGCAAAGTTTCCAGCATCTTAAGTAGGATTTATTCTTATTTATAATTTGAAGTGAGTATTTGTTATCTTTTTTCAGCTGATGATTCTTGTTCACTTCAGGAAATTAATAATACAAAAGCCTTTCAGTGTCATGTAGTAATTGAAAGATCATTACTGAGAAACAAACAGGACTGGTTTATGAAAATGGCAAGGAACATGACCCATGGGCAGTGTCTGTTCAAGACGTGTGCTTTTCCCCTCTCCATATCACTAATCATCCAGCTCTAACTTTTAGCCATAATTATCATACTAATTTGAGCAATTTTTTTTCTTCCTGGGAAAATAGATAATAGTTATTACTTTGCCTTCTGGCCATTATGTAAAAAAAGTAATTGTATTTGTGGATAATCAAGAGCCCACAAATAGTTTAATCAAATCTTTCTTCCAGAAATGTGTTTTTGAAGTTTTGTCATTAAAAGCAACTTAAGTAAGGAATTCTCCTACCACTGGGTCAAGGTAATCTCATTTAGTTTAGTCTCCTTTAGTCCTGGAAAGCATATGGAAAAATCCCACATCTTATAAATGTCCAAACTCCCTCCCTCAAACAGAAACTGGGAACATTTTAATTGGTATTTGTCTGTTGTTTTTAAAGACAAGAAAGGGCAAAATGGTGTCCTACTGAAAGCATTTAACAAGGTAGCTGTGGTAGGTCTGTGTAATTTAGCAGAGAGATGATCAGCAGAGTAGACAGGACAGGAAACTGTTTTAAACAGCTAAAATAGAGGCTAAATTGCATGGATATCATATTGCACAACTTAGAAATATTTTCTTTATGTAGAGCTCTTTACTCAGTTGTAGCCTGCCTTAACTTATTTCTGGCTGGAAAATAGCACTGATGAATAGTGCATTGATGAGAAACTATAGGGAAAGGGTTGAAATGATGCAGTTAACTACAAATCTGCATGCAGTGAATGAGAGCTAATATGAAAGGCTGAATGTGGTGACAATTAATCCCCCACACCAGACATTAATAGTAAAAAACTTGCACACAGAGGCAAACAGAAATGGGGTTCATTGATGTACCAGCGTGGTGGTGAATACACAAGACTGAAGTCAGTGCTTGCAGCCTGGACCAGGCAATCTCCTTGGACACCTTGACCTCAACACTGTTTTGTTTTGTTTTGTTTTGTGTTTTTACCCTAAAGTCAGATTGGAAAGCATTGAGTTACTGAAACTGCCAAAATAAGAAACCCTCGCCTTCTAAATAGTACTATGTCAAACTTGTTTTCTGTGCTATAGACTCTGGTTGCTAGAGAGCTGATGCAGGATACACCCAAATAGTCAACTGCAGCACCCAGCCTAGGTACATCTTAGTCTGGTTCTTAATTGATGTGAGTCAGCTTGTGTCGATTGGACTACCTAGCTCTCAGGTCCCTGTACAGCATGCTTACATTGCAAGTGTTCTGATTTGAAGCAAACACAAGCACAGCGATGTGTTATAAAGCTCATTGCTGTAAGAGAGGGTGAGGGCAGGAGATGCAATGGCTTAAGTATCCGTTTTTGTGCTTTGCTTCTCTGGTTTGGGCTTTATGAATTTGTTTTTTTCTGAAGGGAAACTTAGTGTTCACAGGATTTTTCACTCTGGTTAGCTATTTGCCTTCAGTTCAGAGTAATCTCTGGAGGAACAGTGTAGTCGTCGTTTTTACTCAGGTGCATTTTCAACCAGCTCCCCAATTCTCCTGGCATTGAGTTAAAGACTGAAAGCAGTATTATCTAATAGCTGATGTGAATGTCTGTGCACATGGTATGTAGCCTTGCTTTGTTGGGAGCACTTGGGTCCTGTTACTACCCTTGAACAGCATACAGTACATTCAGCATCAATTTTATTCCCCTTTTAATTTAGAAAGGAAAACTTATTTTCCCAAAGGTATGGCTCACTTTTCATATGAAGTATTGTATTTCCCTGATTTATTGAGATATTAACATGGAAATAGTGATGTTAAACAATACTTGGAATAGCTCTAAAAGTGTAGTGGGAATCATGATTTCATAAGAAGAAAATTAGTTATGTAGGTAACATTATTGTATAATTTCCCATAGGATCTCTACATCAGGCAAGATTTTATTATATTCTAAAACAAAGTTGCTTGCACTCACTTTAAATATAAAGTACTGCTGAATTCACCAATATCATAAGGCTGCTCACAGTACAAGCAAAGACATCTGTTAATGGTACCATGAATAGTTATGAACTGTGGTACTCAAATGGCTTTGCCAGCAAAGCATTGCCTCCTAATTTATTTTTATAGCAAATGGATGCCTTGTTTTTCATGGTTTGGTAGTTTGCATTCAAATGTACCAATAACTTCCAAGGCAATCACTTCTACACAGCATGTTTTATTTGAGAGCATAAGATGCAATAGCTAATGGGGGGTTGGTGGGTAGCCTTCTCCATCAGCAGTTTTGTATGAAGCCTTATGTTATTTTCCTCTGTTTAAGATGAGTCCATGAAAAGGAATGTACTACATAAAAGTATGCTTATTGTATGGAAGATTTAATTTAATTTCTTATACACAAATAAAGAGGGACAAAGGCTGTGTAATTACACCAGGTTTGTCATCCAAAATACTACAGTTGAGCTGGGCATTTTGCATTTTCACTCATTCCTGGAGGCATCACTAAACACTAGATGGGAACACAAGTGGTTTCAGCTGTTACAGCAAAGATCAAAAGCCTCTAAAGGCTTCTACAGAAATCAGTTGAGAGGAGGGAGACAACAAAAATTATAATTAAGCTCTGCTTAATTTATGTTCTCAGATAATATTACCAGTTCTGGAAACAGTTTGTGAGATGAACAGCGACATGATTCACAGTCAGTAGTTACTTTCATGGCTTCATCGGCTACCTTGTGGTTTGTTACTGTGTAACCAGTTTAAGGCAGGTGTTGTGTGGCTGGGTAGAGGGGAATGTTGCGGTGGTTGGCTGGCTGGACTGTTGCCGCACTTGGCTTTAGCTGTGGTAGACAAGCCAGAGTTCACTGACTCTGGCATGGTGGATCTTTCCTGTGTGCATGGCACTGCTGATGGCTTTTTCCATTTAAATCTAATTTCCTTTAATATGATGCCACTAACTGCTGTGGTGTATATGACTGCATAAATCTCAGTGTGCTCCCTCTTTTTGAGGGCAGATGAAATCTACTGAGTGACTAGCAAAAAATCTTCCATTATATTTATCATACTAGGACAATATGAGATCTGTAGTGATCTGGCTTTGAGGAACAGCATAAGAAAGAAAAAAATGGCAATCTCCATGACAATGTTGATAAAAATAAATTCACCTTATTAAAAACCAAGAGTACAAGCATGATGTTTAGAAGGGCTTTTATAGGTGCATTGGTTTGTTTGGGATTTTCTTTTCTTTAATTGAGAATTCTTTAAGTATTTCCAAGCACAAGTTCACATTTCCTCATCTTGTCAGTCTCACAAAGCAGTCTCATGAGACCCAATCCCTGAACTGCAGATACACCTAGCTAGCTTTGGGGGCTAAACACTAAATGAGATCCTGCTGAGCTGTGCTATTGCTATCCGCAAAGGGACTCGGAGCTCTCCGAAGGGAGCTATTACCTAGAGCATTTTCATCGACCACTTAAGTGCCACTTCTCCCATGTGTATGAGCCCAGGAAATGCTCACCAGCACCCTTCAAATCTGTATATCCCACTCTGCTGGCCTTGGTACAGACACTACTTGAAAAGTGCATTTAGCATTATAGCTCAAATACTAATATTTGTTACAACTAGCCTGTAGATTTATCCTGGGTGTCAGAATGCTTGGATTTTTCCCCACGTTTTTTCCACTCTTCTAATTTCACCCTACTTAGGGTAGTGTCTTCCACAGGATTCTTCATGTGAGATCCTCCCATAGCAGTGAAGCCTTAGTGGTTTGAAAGAATCGATTCCTCCCACTCCTGGGGAGGGGTAAAAAAAATTGTGACAAAATGTTTCTCAAGCCAGATATGTCACTGGGAAAGACTCAGCTTTGGAATTCACTTAATCGAAGGCTTTCCACTTAGATCACGTTTATCAGCAAAGCCCATTACTGCTTCAGCTGCAGCAATAGCTCTACTATGATTCAAAATAGCTTGAGGAAGGCTTCTGTTTTCCCTGCTGCTCTATTCAGTAAATCAAAATAAACCACCTCAATCCTCTGACTAGCACTGGCAAAGCAAAGCCTATTTCAAGATACAGTTGTTGTCTAAGAGTCCAAGACTTGTCCCAGAGTTTGGGATGTTTAGGAAGAATGCCAAGAGGCTTGACAGCTAAATAGGTGTTTACAGTTTCAATCCAGTTTTGCTGCTGCTCTCCTTTACATACCTGTGGTAAAATGCAGGCTGTTGGCATGTAGAGCTGTATGTCCTGGCAAAAAGGACCTGAAATCTGTGATGGCAATTATTCTAGTAATAAGGCAAGTTTTCCATGTGGTTCTGACTATAGGTTGTGATACACTATAAGTAACTGGGCTTTTGATAAGCATTTTTACACCAGTAGCAGTACCAGTAACAAAAAGCTGGGCCTGCAAAACTTCAGTTTTCAAATAGCATCATCCTTGCATGCCCCTGATTGATGGATCACAAGATATTAGGGGTTGGAAGGGACCCAAGGAGATCATTGAATCCTGCCAGAGCAAGACAATACTATCTAACACATATCACAGAGGAACACATCCAGAGAGGCCCTGAAAGTCTCCAGAGAATGAGGCTCCACAACCTCTCTGGGAAGCCTATTTCAGTGCTCTGTGACCTTTACAGTAAAGAAGTTCCCCCTTATGTTGAGACAGAACCTCTTTTGCTGCAATTTACACCCAATGCTCCTTGTCTTATCCCAGGGAGCAGTGAGCAGAGCCTGTCCCCCACCCCTGGCCAGCCTTCAAATACTTATAAACATTTATCAAATCCCCTCTAAGTCTTCTTTTCTCCAGACTAAAAAGCCCCAGGTCCCCCAGCCTCTCCTCATAAGCCATGCCCTCCTGTCCCCTAATCATCCTCATAGCCCTCTGCCAGACTCTCCAGCAGATCTCTGTCCCTCTTAAACTGGGGCCTTTTCTGCTGCAGCAAAACCAACACAGAAGCTTATGAATAAAACCACTGCAAAGGGTGTGTTTGAGCCACTCTTGCCAGGCATGATTTGCTTGGTGCACCACTTCAGCCATCACTGCTAAATGGTGCTGACACTGATTTGTCACCTCTGAAGGCTAGAGCAGGATAAACACAGGAGCTGTTACACTGTGGGGGGATATTGATCAGATCTGGTTAGTGCTCGGTGACTGCATGCTAGTGAAATCAATTGGGCAGATTACTTTGTGCTTGCTGGCAAGTAAAGCTCAGCTCAAGATGTGATCAATCCACCAATCTATAGTGACAGAATAATACATTAAAACAGATTGATCCTTGAGCTGCACTAAATTGGGTTAAATCTTTGTTCTTGGGTGAGTTTGTTTTACAGAAATGCAATTTATGCATTGCTTCTTGGCTTTCTGTTCAAATTCTTTAAGCACAGTATTTTTCTTTAACATCTTCCTTGCCAGAACTGCCTTCTTTTTTCATCTTTTGCTGTGCTGAATGCTTCCTACATTGATGTATCTAACAATGGTTTCATGAGCTCTGAGTCACAAGTTAGTTGTAACTGCTCTTTATCAAATCCTCCTTGAATTTCAGCCTGCAAGCTAGCTCTGAGATGATTTGGTGATGGCAGAAGTAAAAGGGTTATGTCAGTTTATAAGAACTGTTTTTTGTCTACCACAGATTTGCTGTCTGTTAGGGTAACCAGCCTACAGGTGCCATGCTTCACCTCTTATGCTTGCTCTGGGGAAATACCTCTAGCTTGGATGGCTGTATTAAATGGAGGACAAAACTGTGAGTAAAGGCTAACTATTGAAAAGGCACAAGTATGGTAGCATCATCTAGGCTTGAAAAGAACTTTAAGACTATTAAGTCCAACCATTAAGCCTATATTAACAAGTGCACTGCTAAAATGTGTCATTCAGCATCATATCTCTATAGCTTTTACGTACCTCTAAGGGTAATGATTCAACCACTTACCTGAGCAGCCTGTTCCAGGGCTTGGTAACCCTTTCAGGGAAGACATTTTTCTTAATGCCCAACCTAAACTTCCCCTGGCATAACACGAGGCCATTCCTTCAACTTATCACTTGCTACTTGGGGGAAGAGATTAATCCCACCCTCACTACAACCTCTTTTCAGACAGCTTTATAGAGTGAGAAGGTCTCCCCTCAGACTCCTGTTTTGCAGACTATACAATCCTTCAGATGCTCCTCATAGGGCTTGTTGATCTCATGATCTCTTGAATACACCAGGATGGCAGTTAGGCAAGTGGTGATTGCTGCATCATCACTTTCAAGAATTACTCTGTGTAATTAGCTGTTCTACTTCAGAATGTGCTTTAAAAATGTCAATGATCTATATTCTTCTTTTGGCTACCAGGAAAATGAAGGCACGTGTCACATGCTGCAACCTGGTCAGCTCCTGCTGGGAGGCAGATTCTCCTGCTGTGAGTTGTCTGTAGTGGCCTGTAATATGTGATGAACATCACTATCCTCAGGTTCACTGCTGGAAACAGCATCCTGGGACCTGTGGTCTTCCTTACCAATACCAGCTGTTCTACTAAGCCTTGCTCTGGTGCTTCTCCTGGCGCTTTTGTGCACAGACTTTTCCACATTTCTTCCACATCAGTCTCAGTATTTCTCTTACAGAACTCTGCATCATCACTCTGCACTGACTGCCTCCTCCTTGCCATGAGCAGAATCTGCAGGTGACTGTGCTAGGCAGGGTTTTTTGAAACACAATTTCAATAGGGGAAAAAAGTTTGAAGAAGCCTTCAGGAAAATTAATTACCATCTTTGGCATATGCAAAATCTAATAAGACTATTTTATTATTCTTATGCTCTTAGAAATCACATTCTTATCTTTACCTCCTACAGAAAATCAGATTATTCCTGTTGATAGATATTCAGAGGTGATTTACCATGGTGTTTGCACGATTAAATGCTGTAGAGCCCATCAGAACAACTCTACTAGGCCAGGCTCAAAGTAAGATGGTAAAAGGACTGTGTACTCTGCTGTGAAACCTCTTTCCCTACATTCTTCTGGCCTGCTTCTCTGCTACCTCTTACCATGCAAGCTTGAATGTATACTTAGGCTGTAATACAATTCGAATACAGAACTTAGTTTGTAAAAGAAACATCTTCCACAATAAAGCAGCATAACAAAACTTCTGGATTTCCCCTGTCTAACTCTATAATATATCTACTTAAAACTAAATGCACATAATGCTTTGTATTATGGTCTGCTTGGTGGCAGAACTGCCTTTACAATGCTATCTTCTGAGTGGTAGAAAAATGCTAAGTATCTACCTATGATGGAGTTCATATTTTGAGTTGTCAGAACTCTTTTCAAAGTGGTGTTGAATATGTGACTGGCATTTGTCAGAGTCTTTTTCTCTTGTTAAATAGATCATTTATCCTGCTGAGTTGAGAAGTTTGTAATACTTCTCTTGAGATATGAGCAGATAAAATCTACAAGAGTATTTAACTAGATTGAAAAGAACAAAAGATAATATATCTTATGTTACATGAACTGTTATGAAGGTATTTAGTGGGAAGCTGCTTTTCCTTGTTCTACCTATCTGAGGTTTAAGTCAGCTTATAGAAAAGAGCCACTTTTGTGTCAAACATGTTTACATGCCATTCATTTCACATTTTTTTCAGGATGCTTTGAAAGCAGGCAACTGCCTGGAGCCAGGGGCAGCAGGGGCTTGAGTTTGGGGCAGAAAACATTTTTGGCTGTTTTCTTCTCCTTCTGGTTTTATCCTTGTTCATCTGTTCATAGACTTGTGCTTCAATGTAGTTCTCATCTTACTGGTCTTAACCCCTTACTTCTATGCCAGTTCTTTAGTTTTTCCAAGGTTTGACATTTTCTCCCAATTTTATGGAAGAGAACTTTATTTTCAGAGTCTTACTGTATCACAGACAAGCAATAACTTAGTTCTTATCAACCTCTCTGTTCACTTAGCGTGCCTGAAGAAGACTGAGCCAATTAGAAATATATATATTGACACGGATGCGTGTAGGCATCTCAAGTTACTTGCAAATGTGGATCCTGTGAATTTAAGCTGGTAAAAATATATCAGGATTCTGAAGTTGAAGTGATTCAGTTTCCAAAGGCATCTGTCTAGTACAATAGCGACTTGCAATTTGGAAAATAAGGCTGATTCTTACAAGAAAGAGCCCTGATGTGCACTTCTGACCAACTGCTGTGCATTTCAGCTGCATCAGCTTGTGTGTACATATGCATTCCATGCCTTCACTAGGTCATTACTGGATTCTGTTGCAGTATTTAGAGTAAGATTTCCCTGCAAGCCCGAATTTTTTTGTCTGCTCCAGCCAATCGGCAATTGAGAGCTTCTGCATAACTCCATCTAAATTGCATGGATCAAGTAGTGTAGACTCTGAAATGTTGGCAAATGGCATGCCTGAAGGTGGTCCAGCTTTGCTTAATTATGGTATTCTTAACTGAGGCAGTCCAGCAAGTATTTGATAGTCTACAACTTCACTACAAATAATTTTGGAATTTGGAGTGGATTTCTAAGCCATCAAATTGGCATGCAGAGGAAGAAGAGATTGGGAAAGCACAGTGCATTAAGATCCCTGACTATGTAATCTTGAAAAGGCTGGCTTTATCGTTCAGATTGCTGGGATTCCAGACAAGTAAAATACTAGGCCGTTTATATCCTCTGTGATCTGTGGCATGTTATAACACAAAATGAACACGCTCCTCCCCTCCAGTTCAGAGGTGCTTCTGGCTCTTTGAATCCTCTCTAGTAAAAGGAGAAGAATTACTTTGTGGGGCTTTGTAGCTACGTTTTTTGCAGCACTAATGCCTTTTGCAGTGACCTTAAAATACATTAATGCTGTTATCTGGAAAGAATGCCAACTGTAACAACTTGTTTTGATTCCACATAGCACATTGACAAGCTCTAGCTACACCATGGAGATGTTTAAAGGAGAGTTTTGGTGTGGTGCCTTTCCCAAACAAAGGGGCTAATTGCACTGCTGCTGGTGACTGGGAGCTCAACTGGGATCCGGATTCCAATAGCTAATCATCTGTGAGAGTTCTCGTCCAGAACTAAGACAAACCTGGCGACTTTATTACAGCTTTAGCTGCGATCACCTCTTTCTTCCTCAGGATGACAACACAGATAAGTTGGAAGCTTCTCTTGGCTTTCAAACAAGTGGCATAATAAATTAAACAATTTTTCTCTCCTTAATTGTACATTATAGTAGGAGGAAAACATGCAGTGCTTAGTTTCAAATATTTCCAAAGGTCAGCCTTTTTAGTACAATGTTGTACATAGAGGGGAGGTAACTGTCAAAGCTGGAAATGGTTTTTTTTCCTAATTATATTTTGGTTTAGGATAAGAACAGTAAAAATAAGAGGAAAGAAAAATACATCACAAAAAAATGAAAATATTTTTTGTACCTATTGTATCCTAAAAAATAATTTGTATACATAGGAAGCCAACATTTTTTTTTGTCAGTTTTGCTCCTTTTGTTGACATTTGTGTGTAGATTTTATGCAAGAGGAACCAGAAAGAATTAGTATTTAGTAAATTATTATACTGTATCCTCCAAAACTTATCTGGGAGGCAATTTTCTTTTTTTAAACAGATCTAGCAAATAACAGCAGTAGGTGATTATATATAAATACAAGTGCAAAAAGGTAATGCTTAAGTAAAATAACTCCTTTTCCCCTCTCTCCACTTCAAGGATGTTCTCTGCTGTGCCATACATAGCCCAAGATTTCTAGTTTGAAGGCTTTTTACTGTTTCCAGAAATTGCATCCTTTAAACACTTGTGTCTCATTTTCTTCCATTTGTTTTGTTGGTAAAATGGATGCAGTGCTTTTAAAGTAGATTTTTTTTTTTAAGAGATTGAATAAGTTTCCAAGTCTTGTTGATTTGAGGCTTGTTGATCATGTGTGGTCTCGTATCATTTCATTTGGGTTTTACTGTTAACTATTTGCCACTGTCTCTGTCTTGCTATTGCTGCTTCTCTTGGCAGTCTTGATGGTATTATTGCTATTATTTCTATATTCATAGAAAATAATGCATTTTAATATAGTATGTTCTGTATTCATAAATACATAATGAACAATACATGAAACTTGCTAGCATGTATATATTCAGATACGTCCAATGTAAGACACTGGAAACTGCTTTTAGCATGCTGGAACTCCTGCAATAGATTTTACTTGTTGATCCTGGGTCTATTATAGAGCAACTTAGCTTGAAAGGGACCTTCACACAGTATCACACAGTATTATCAGGGTTGGAAGAGACCTTATAGATCATCAAGTCCAACCCTTTACCACAGAGCTCAAGGCTAGACCATGGCACCAAGTGCCACGTCCAATCCTGCCTTGAACAGCTCCAGGGACGGCGACTCCACCACCTCCCCGGGCAGCCCATTCCAGTGCCCAGTGACTCTCTCAGTGAAGAACTTTCTCCTCACCTCAAGCCTAAATTTCCCCTGGCGCAGCCTGAGGCTGTGTCCTCTTGTTCTGGTGCTGGCCCCCTGAGAAAAGAGAGCAACCTCCTCCTGGCCACAACCACCCCTCAGGTAGCTGTAGACAGCAATAAGGTCACCCCTGAGCCTCCTCTTCTCCAGGCTAAACAATCCCAGCTCCCTCAGCCTCTCCTCGTAGGGCTGTGCACAAGGCCTCTCACCAGCCTCGTCGCCCTTCTCTGGACACGCTCAAGCATCTCAATGTCCCTCCTAAACTGGGGGGCCCAGAACTGGACACAGTACTCAAGGTGTGGTCTAACCAGTGCAGAGTACAGGTGCAGAATGACCTCCCTGCTCATCTGCTCCAACCTCCTTGCCTTGGGCAGGGATGCCTCTCAACCAGACTCAAGGCCTCATCCAGCATAGCCTTGAACATACCCAGGGCGGAGGTATCCACAGCCTCCCAGAGCAACCTACTCTGGTCTTGCACCCTCGTACTAAAGAACTTCTTCCTAAGATCCAGTTTAAACCTAATCTCCCTCAGCTTCAAACCATTCCCCCTTGTCCTATTGCTAGACACCCTCATGAAAAGTCTCTCTCCAGCCACCCTCTGGGATCCCTTCAGATATTGGAAGGCAGCTCTAAGCCCCCCCCCCCCCCCCCCCCCAGAGTCTTCTCCTCTCTAGGCTGAACAACTCCAATTCCCTCAGCCTATCCTTGTAGTACTCTATCCTCTTAGGTTTTTGGCTGGTAGGAGATGACAACAGTAACCTTCTAGGATGAAAAAGAGAGCTAGGTTGCAAGAAAAGCATTATTCTAGAGTATTAAACTCCAGAAGTGTTTTAAATGAAGGATTTAATGCTGGAGTGGTAATTGGAAGTGAGGAGTTCAGTTACACTTTTTAAAAACCCCAAAATGTATAATGCTATTTTAAATCAGAAACAGAAAGAAGCAGAACTTTTTTTTTTTTGGTACTTGAAAAACTCTTTTTGTAATTATTTTTTGGTACAAAAGCCTATATTGATGAAATAGACCATCAACTAAATTCTCTACGTTCAGCTTTAGCATTATTAGCAAGGCGATTTCAAAGGGCAATTGCAAATGATTTACAGAATTTGGTGCCCTTAAACCAGAACGAAGCTACAAAAGGTGAAAGTGCTTTGTTTCCTAACTCTTCCAGCTGCCTTAACAGCTGAGGCTTTGATGAATACTGTACTAGAGTAGTGAAAGCCTTTTTGTTTTCCTCTGTTCGGTAAATAATTGATTACTTGCTTATAATGTGGTCGTAAGAGCTGGAAGTGCCTTCCTTAACACTGCCCTGTCACTTGTAATGGAGCTGAAGTAGGACACTGGGTGAAACAGACTGTGCTGGAATTTCCCGCAGCACCATATGCATCTCAATGAGTCCCCATCAACTGCCCGTTTGTTTCACTTTCTGACACATTTATTAGCTACCTGTAGCTGCCCAGGGGCCTGCAAAGTGATGCTGTAGGCTGAAGATTTTTCTTGTGCTAGAAATAAAAGAATAGCATGTGTCTGTCTTTCACTGCTTTAGATTTTGTTTCTTATTAAACTGAAACTGTTGTTAAGAGTGCTGGATAACAGTGCCCTTCCACTTCAACTGCTTTCAGGCATTTCAAGCAAAATATTTCTGTTTTGGAAGTTTAGCATGACTCCTCGACATCATGACACAAAATAACCACTTGATATGTTTTCTTGTGGTTAGCCTTGTTTTTCCTCGTGATTATGTACACCAGCAAGTTCTCATGGAATCGCAGAATGGCTTAGGTTGGAAAGGATCTTAGAGATCATCTTTTTCAACTACCCTGCTGTGGGTGAGGAGGTCTCATTCAGCCTGGCCTCCAACACCTTGAAGGCATCCACAACCTCCTTAGGCAACCTATTCCAGAGCTTCACCAGCATCAGTCCAGTTTGGATCAGGCTCCCTTGATTTCCTGTAGGTCCTACAGCATCTTTTTGTGGTGGTTTGGGTGTTCCCCACCCCCCCACACTTTGGAAATCACCCAGACTAGACTCATCCAGCTCTGGAAATTGAAGCTTATATTTACAGCTTAGCACAATATACAAGCAGATATTTACAGGATATACAGTTATATACAGACATATACAAGGTAAAAGGTAATATAGAAACACAACAGCCCTCCCAGAAACCTGAGTCCCCAGGAGGGGATGCCAATTGCCCTTCCACCTTCTCCCACCCTTCAACCTTACCCCAGGCATTGCCTTGTGCTCCAAAAAAGAATGGAGGTCAGCCATGGGGGTTAGGAAGCAAGTGGATTAATCAGAGAAACGGAGGGTGAGGTTAGAGAGGAATGCAGCCCACAGCCCAGACAAAGAGTGATTCCTTAATGTTTGGATTCTTGCTTTTATATTTCTCAGCAAGCCTATGAGTGGAGTAGACATCACCATTGTTTCTCTCTCACAGCCTATGATCTAGTCCTCCTCACCAAATCATTCTAGCTAGCTTCAAATTAGCACACTTGTCTTGGAAGCTCACCTTAAAGTAGAAAACCTTTTTAGAATTGTCTTTTGATGCAATGACAAATATTTAAATTAGTAACTTTATTTGGAAAGAGCAAAGACTAAATATACTGTGGGCTATCACCTCCTATAGCAGTCCCTTTGTAGCCCTGTTCCAGCTGCAGCTCTGTTTTGTCTCTCCTAACCCTCACAGATTCTAATTTTTTTTCCCCAAATAATAGCCATCAGCTTTTAGCACCTGGGGCAGAATAGGGAGGGCACAGCTAGACCAGAATTATACCTGCTGCTTTTGCTTCTGGGCCTTGGTGGACTTCCAGAGCTGAAGAACCCTTAGCTCCCTTTCCTTCTCAAAGTACATCTGTGAAGTTCTACTAACTCTGTTTAACATAACTGCTTCTGACACAGAATGTGGATCCCTGTGAAAGTAAAAGTCCAAAGAAAAATAAATGTATTATGGGATATGGTTTTGCATTCATTTAAAAATCCTTTTCAGTTTAAACAATATTAAATATTTTTTTTGTTCCCTGTAATTATTGAGCTAGTATGAGAGACAAATTGCTTTCAGCAAAATGTCATATTCTCTAATGGTACTGATGTTCATTCAGATGGAGAGATTTAGACATCTTAAATTTCTGAAAGTTCTTCTCCAAAGAATGTCAAGTTAAATATCTACTACTCTTAGAACACTCTGCATATGCTATTAAGAATTATATAGCAATAGGAGTAATACTAGCTGATGGCATACTATTGAACATTTGCTGGCTGAGTCATCTATTGTATCTGCCCTATTTAACTTGTGTTCATTTTGTACATCTGAAAATTGTTTGCTATTGGTTGTGCATTTGGAGACCCCTCCTGTTTAGACAGCTTGAATGAGAAAAGGGCACTTAACAGATGTTTGCTTTTAAAACATGCAAAGTGTGAAAACCTTGCAGCCTCTTGTAAAGTGAAACTGTCACATGTTCCCGAGTCCTTGGTTTGCAGGCTTCAGAGACTCTTAGAGGTTTCTATATGTAATACATGGCAGTTATCAGAGTTAAAGACAGCAGTTGCCAATCTTTTCAAATGTTGGGCTTTCAGTTTCCTGAAACAGAATCAACTAGATTTGAAGAGACCTCCAAGATCATCCAGGCCAACTTTTCACCCAGCCGTGTCCAACCAACCACACCATGGCACTAAGTGCCTCATCCAATCTTTTTTTGAACATCTCCAGGGTTGGTGACTCCACCACCTCCCTGGGCAGCCCATTCCAATGGCAAATCACTCTCTCAAAGTTTTGTACTGTGGGTACGTCTAAAATTGCCAGCATTGAATATTCAATAGGTAGACTGCTAAATAATGGGAGATTATCCATGCACCAATGACCTTTTTCTCATTTAGTATGACCTTGCAAAACTCCATATCCAGACCAGAGCATGGCAGTTTCTAACTGGTTGCACTTGCTTTAAAGACTGCAGCAACACACCCATTGCTTCCAAGTGAGTGTGCAAGTTATCAATTTCACTAACCTTGCTTGCCACTTCAGATTTCTCTGAAATATAAATAGTAAAAGACTTCTGTGAAAGCCTCTAGAACTAAACACAAACAAATGAATCAGCACTTTTCTAATTCCCACACAAAAGGAAAGTCTGCCTTGAGAAATCTGTGTGAAGGTCATGGAATGGTGTTCTATAGGCAGTGTTGGAGCTGGAAGGAATTTCTGAAAGTAAAATTGCACTGTCTAGGTGTGATCAGTATGTTACCATTTTTTACGTTTTCAAAGCCTATTTTCTCTTCCAACAAAGCCATCTACTTTAAAAAAAAAAATCTTTTTATCAATATGAAAGAGGGGAAAATCTATTGTTTCTGACTCCATACCAGAAAAAAAACATATCTACAGACCAATGCTAATGTTGGTTGGTGTCTCTTATGAGTACAGAATGTGAAGAATTATCCCCACTTCTTGATAGCTGTTTAAATTCCAAACCCATGCTTATTCTGCATATATTCTACATGTTTAGATTTTCATTAGACAGTTCTGGTATACAGCAAAGGGAGGTGTATACATCTAAGGGTGTACGGATGGGTTTTTGATTTTGGGACCCAAGGGAAGCAGGATATGCAAGGGACAAGGGACGGCAGTAGCTTTGCCTCACTCACCTTCACTGTGGTCCTTTTGCATTAAGGGGTGGGGAAGAACTTGCTGAATTAAAAAGGGAGCTGGGTTTACTTGCTTTTTCTCTGATTGCAGAACTGGCAGAGTGGTGCTATACCATAAATTCTAGTGTAAAACACCTCAGACTGCCAAGACATTTTGAGGTTTGTGACTGGTAATCACAGATTGCTGCCCACAAAAAGGACCTATCACAAATGCCAGAATAAAATCTAAATGTTTCTCGGGCTACCTAGGACAAAAGTGAATACTATATTTGTTAGAGCAGCTCAGTTGATGACAACAGTGCTCAGCCTTTTTTTCTTCCTTCTACTAGTCTTTATTGTTAGTCTAATTGTTACATCTTGTCGAGTTAGGAATATAAATGGCCTTAAATTTAAGCAGCGTTTAGTGCCTAATCCTGGTTGTTCTACCCAACTCTGTCCTTTTAAACTCAGCAGTTTCATGGTGGGAAGCTTGCTGAGGCATTAGATAACTTTTCACAGATGAAATTTCTTCTTTAGTTAAACAATATCCCTGAAAGTACAAATCACTTTCTAAGAGCTGAGAGACTGCTGTAGACACACCAGAAAATAAATTGGGTAACTCCCATCTCCCCAGCAGCATGTCTAGCTGCCTTTTATACATCTTCCACTCAATTTGCCGATAAGCCCTGAAAATGCATATTCAGTGCAGCAATTTATCCTCAACGCTTCAGTGCGGAACTGCCTTAATTTGCCAATTAACACTTCACCACCCTCCAGCAGGGCCATCAGTTTCTTTATGGCTGGTGTAGCAGCGGTGGGATTGTGCCTGCTCACTTTACCACTTGGTACTGCCAAGGGGGTTACATAAAGGTGAAAGTCGTTTCCATTACAAAGTTCTCACTTGCAGAAAGTACGATTTGCAATAGCTTGTTATTGTCTCAGCTCCTCAGGCTGGCAGCAGTTACATGGGCCACAGCTTCTCTGCGCAATTTCTTTGCTTTTAAACAAATAGAACAAAAGAGTAAAAGATTAATATCTTGAGAACAGAAGGTATAATACTGCTCCAAAAAGAGCAGGAATCAAAACTGGAGAGAAGGGGGAATGAGCAATCTACTGATTATACTTGAATATTAATCTTATCATCCTCTCCTGCACAGTAAACCACTACCAAGTGGGATATTTAGTAGGGTTTTTTTTTTTGCCTTCTTTGTAGTGTTTCACAGCCTGACTACAGAAAGCAGAGTCCAGTGTTTGGTCAGGCTGTAGTTGGGTTTTGCCCAACCATGTTGTGACCTTTGTTGTTCTGCAGAGTTGTGGTATCTGAATTTGTGAATCATGAAGGTCTATCCATGCACACACTTCTTCAAGCAATTGTTTAGTAATTCTTAATAACTGTTTACTATCATATTAAATAGCCTACTTTTAACAGTCCAACCTTGAGAGCAGTGAGAAGACAATAGCTCTACTGTTCTTTTCAGCTTTTAAGGTGATTATTTGCTGTAGATCTTGCTCTGGGTTGTTTGTTTCAATTAATGCTCTCTCATAAAATGTGTCTGTAAGTTAGCAGGGCCTAAGTGTGTTTCCCAGTAATATTCTCCTTTCAAAATAAGTCTGATTGTTCAGTTTCCCCTCAATACTTTAAGGCAAGAAATTACATAAAATTGTTCTCCAGTAAGTCCTGCCAATCATGACACATTGAGTTTTTGCTCTAGAGAAAAGTTATAATCTTTGTGATTTTAAGTTTTACTGAGGGTAGACTTATTTTTTCATCCGATTTTTCTTAGCACCCACTTATGTTTGATTTTACTGCTGGAAAACAAGGGAGATGCTGTGAGGTCCTGGTGAACTAGTTGCTGATGTCTTATTGATTGTACTTAGGCCACTCTACAAAAAGGACAGAGCCATTTGGCTGTTTTCCTCATCTTCTTTGCACAGATATGAACTTACTCTTCGTTCTAAGTTATTTGTTATCCTTAAGACCTGATATTTGTTTAGGTGCTGGGAACTATAGTAGTGTGCTAGTTTGAAACTAGCTAGAGTGTTTTGGTGAGAACAACTAGATCATAGGCTGTGAAAGGAAAACAGTGGTGATGTCTACTTCCCTCAGAGTCTTGCTGAACAAGAAATGAAAACATTAGATAACACTCTCGCCGTTTTTTCACTCACTCTGTCTTGGGTTGCTGACTGAGCTGCATCTCCCTAACCTCACCTTCCACTCACCTTTGCTTCTTAACCTCTTGGCTGAATCTCTATTCTTCCTTGGGACTGGGGTAAGGTTGAGAGGGGCAGGGGGAAGGTGCAGGGGTGGCTGAGAGCCCCTCCTGGGGACTCAGGTTTCTGGGAGGGGAGTTGTGTTCCTGTATTACCTTTTATCTTGTGTATTTCTGTCTATAACTGTATATACTGTAAATATCTGCTTGTATATTGTGCCAGCTGTAAATAAGTAGCTTCATTTATATTCTCAGAGCTGGCTGAGACTATTCTGGGTAATTTTCAAAGTTTGTGGGGGTGGGGTACACCTAAACCATCACAAGTAGAAAAGTAATCTTAGCATGAGAGTCTGGGACCAGTTTCTATCAGTCCCTCGATATTACATCATAGCTCAACATGTACCTGAAATAAATGGCTAAAGCAGAAGCTTGATCAAAGGAACAGGGGTAATTTTTTATTATAACAAAAGCTGATAATATTTTAAGCTAATATTATTACAGCACAGAAGCCCTTTGAAGTTATTGAGAGCTTTGGTATTGATTGATGTGAATGAAGCACAACCAGAAAATACTGCAGGTTGGGGAAGGATCACAGCTGTCCTCGTGCCTTTATAGTTGAATCTGCATCATTGGCAAGTTTGTCCAAAAGGGATTTCATCTTTTGAGCTGTGAGAATTGCTCATGCCGTGGGATCTTACAGAGAGCCTGATGTCAGAAGAGGTCCAGGCTAATCTGTGGTTGGTAGATCCATGTGCACCTGAAAAAAAACCATCTGCGGAGATGGGGCAGAGGACATGTGAAGCTTACTGCTTTGCCAGACACAGCGAGAAGGCTTACTGAGAGAGTGTGATAATGGCTCCTACACCGAGCCATGCAACCACAGCACTTCTTGTTTTAATTTTACCCAAGGGCATTCAGTGAAAGAGAAATGGGAGTTTTTGCTGTAAGAAACTTCACTACTTAATACACCAAGTGGTCGCCTTCATGGAAGAGGAAGCTTTTGCCATTAAAATGTTATGGATAGCCGCTGTGTTACATAAATGAGAGAAGCTACGTTATTGCTTTTGCACTGCAGATTTCTTCTTAATCTCATCTATGATGGGCAAAAGACTGTAAACAGATGGAAAGGCTTCTGCCAATTCTGTTAGACTATGAGACTGGATTAAAGCCAGTTGCTAGAAGTTTTTTGCAAAGCATAGTGCTTTTCATTGCAATCAGACTTGAGCTAAAATACATTTCTGAGATGCATGCAGATCTGTCATTGTCTTCTGTATCCGAGTATTCAGACATGCAGCTGTTCAATTTCCAAATCATTTCAGTTTTTGAAAGCAAGTTCATTCACTGCAAATGCGTTCACAGGATCAGCCCGAGCTTCTATTCACTGGAGCAAAAATGCTCTTAAAAAATGAAAGCTATTTCTGTATTACAGTTTGCTTTCTGCATTTTTGGGGTACAAATAAACTTGCAAGGCCAATAGTTTGCTTTAAACTACTCCAATTTGTCTTACGAACTGATAATGTGATAAATTTAAATGGTATATCATAGAGTTTAGTTTTATTCTTTGCTAATTGTTGATGTTCAGTGAGTTCTTAGTTTAAAAATGCGTGGTTTTCATAGGCAGCTTTGAATTGTACACTGCTTTTTGTTGCAGTATTATAAACATGCTAATTTGACTGGAAATGAAAATGAGTGAGATTTTTGTAGATCTTAATTATAGCTTAAATAGCAAGTACAAGGACCAATAATTTTAACTGAACAGCAGTAACTATATTATTAAACTTTCATGTAGCCATAGAGGTGGACCATCACTTGGCTTGTGTCAAGCATTGCATGCTGTGTGCAAGTTCAGTAGGAACTGGAAAGCACTGCTTTTAATTTGTTTTGTTAAAACCCCAGCATTCTGAGGAAGTCATTACTTCTGAAAGCTTTTCTTTCTCCCCAGCTTCTACAAAACAGGTCATTGGCCTGTTTCACTTCTATTTTAAGCCTCCTCTGTGATGTCTTGTTTTATCTTTTAGCTGTTCCTTTCATTTACTTTACCTGTCTCACTCGCTTTTAAACTCTTTCTGTTGTCTGAAGTTAAATTCTGACAGATTTTGTGTTTTCCTTTCCTCATGAAGGGATGTTGAATAAGTAGCTTATCATTAGCATTAAATAGTGGCTCTTTTGTAGTCACATCTTGAAACGTATCTTATAGATATGCTTACTAAAGATTTTTCTCTTGTGAGGTTTTTGGATTACTGGCAGCTCTTATTTACAGTCCAACCTTTGTATTCAGCTATAACACTCCACTTCCTATTATCGCTTCCATAACAAGGAACACCACATTCATATTTGTACTTAAAACCTAACAATCATTTTAGTTCACACCACATTGTAATTTGTTTAAAAGCAGTGTATTTGACTTCTTTGTATTTTAGAGGATGCATTTTAATAGTTGCATAATCCCCACGAATCGTTCCTCCATTTACAGTTTCTCACAAGAAAAAGCAGATTTTCCGTAATCTTTGGAGAGGGTTTCCTTCAGTAAGGCTTCAGCACCAAAACCCTTCCACATCACTTGAAGTTTTAGCTCCCTCCTCTCCTTCCTCTTCTGCATGACAAGTGGAGGATAACTCTGCCATCATTCATCAGCTTTGCTCACTGTGCTGGGGAATGGCTGTGGAATTTTCTCCTCTGAAGCAGACCCCAGGCTTAGCAGCTTTAGCAGCACCGAGAGGGAAATCATTCTGCCTGGAAGGTTTTTGTTTGTGTTTATTTTAGGCTGCTAAGCCAGATGTCATTTTCCCATGACTGTGACAAAGCTTAGGAATTCAAATGTACCTTTTACCGGTGGCACTGCTGAAAGGAAAATCAGTGAAAAGGCCAGCAAGGCAAAAGCTACAAGTATGTAGCTGAGCACAAGAGGAGAGGAGGAAGAATATGAATAAGTATCAATAAACTGCTAGTATTTTTCTGGCGTCATTTATAACTTAATGTTTCCCTGAAGATCTGCTAACATGAAGGACCTTTCTGTAAGAATTCTTTTCAGCATATAGAAATGGAAGTATCAGCATTAGAAAATACTTTGCATTATTTTGTAATTTCTTCCTAGCCTGCCTTCAGACAGTTGGTTTTTTTTTCATTCTTCTGTTTAGAGAGATTTTACTCAACACCTTCTCTGAAGAAGACAGGGAGGTGGAGGGAGGCATAGCAACGTTCTTAAAGTCAGAAAGCTAGTGATGGGAATGAAAAGGGGTGAGGTAGAGGGATGGAGTGGCGTTTGTGACTTCTTCCTTCTAGAATAAGGTGTCCACTCATCCACCCATTTCCTGGGTGGGTGGACGGATATTAACTAAAAGAATAGCAGCGGTGAAATAATACTTGTGTGAATTCAAACCTAAGCCAGATACAAAGGTACTCTTCTCTTTGTTTAGCTGGTTTTCTTTACTATTTGTACTTACGCTTATTTCTTCTACTGAAACAACCAGCAATAAACTATTGGGTACAATACATTATGTATAAGTATCTTAAAAAGAGGTATTGAAAAATCTTTTTCATGGTAATACAAACCACAATTTAGATTCAGAAGCTCAAAGCAGAAGCTTTGCTTGGTTGTGATCTGGAGGATATAAAAACATTGGCTTCCTTCATTATTAGGGAGAGGGCTTGGTCACACAGATACTTTATCTGTTTTGGTAATTCCTCTTGGTTTTCCATGCTTCATGAGAAATGTGAGAAGCCAGTAGTGTCTGTCTTTTAGTGTTCATGGAATTAACAATATATTCGCATCAGCATTTTATTCTGAAGAAGCTTGATCTCTTCCAGCAATTAAGTTTCTTTTAGAATCAAATCTAACATGAAAATTTTAGTTTTCTAAGAGTCAACAAAAGGACAAGACCTGACTCCTCTTTCTCTTCATCAGATTGCTCAAACTAAAATCCAACAGGGTAAGTGAAGATTTGCTCTGTTCATTGGGTAAAAGCACATGATTTACCTTTACTTGTTTTGTACAGTTAGGAGTGACAGAAACTTAATGTAAGCTGACAACTCTTACAGGGCCCTAATGACAGGAGCAGAAGTGGCTTAGAACAGCCACATGTTGTAAGATCTCTGATACAAGTCGTCTGGATTGTTAATGCTGCACAGTGATCTCACTAACTAGGTGAGGGAGTATAAGTACTCATATTCCTGCCTTGCTGAATGCTGTGTTTTGATATGGTCACATAATTAACTGTCACACTGGCATATGTTACATGTGATGCACAAAATTCTTTCTAGATGGAAGAAAATGAATCCCACAAAGGTCAATTCAGTTGCATTCCTGATCTAACCTTACAACACCTTCTAACACTGAGCAAACTGATCTCACGTGATCAACCCAATTGAGACATAACCAGAGTACAAATCTGTCTTTGTATTTTGTTTCCCTTCATTGAAGGAGAAAAACCATTTTCGTTACCTTCTGTTGATACACATCTTTCAGTAGCTTAGATCTCTGCTGAAGATTTCTAAGAAAAGTTAGGTTTTAGAAGTGCCAGAGTCTTAACTGTTCTTTGTGAAAAATTCAGCAAGCTGGAGGTGTCTTCTTAAACCAAATATTTTCCATCTATTTAAGCCAGAAGCTTTTAATAATGACAATAGTCACCTATTTTTGTCTTCCTTTGTCTGTGACATGAAGTGTAACTCTAAAGGGTTAACAGAGGTTTTCTATTCAGAAAGTAGTTTCCCACTATACAAAGGAGTAGTTTGGATGCTTCATTCTTTCTCTTCTCCTTTCTTGTTGTCATATTCGATGTTCTATTAAAATAACAAATAATAAATAAATATAAAATCGTTTCTTTTCTTTTTCCTCCCCAAAAGTTCCCTCCAACTGATTGTCAAGTACAACCAGAACATGATCAGAGTGAGGTAATTTAAGGGTGTCCCTTGTCCACAAGCAGATGAACAACACAGAGTACAAAAGGGCAGATCGTGTATGATACTTCCTCTGACATCCTTGCATTTCCATCTGTTTTCAGATTAGACGATTTTCTAAGCTGGTTTCTGTCTATTTAGTAACCCATAATTTTTCCAAGTACTTGTCAAGTCTCCCCTTTGGCAACAAGTACTGCAGATGCACCACTCATTGTGAGCTCTCTCTGCTTCCAAAAGAGCTGAAAACTCGGAAGTGTCAAAAAACCAGCTGCAAATTACTTGATGCCTGGAAGGCTGGCAGTAGAGTAGCCTTTTTAAAGTTGTATGAATATGCTGATTCAACAGACCTGCATCTTGTGGGATGGTAAAAGTACATCAAAACCCATGAAGGAAACTAGGCAGCTCAGTTTTGTCCTGTGTCCAGTCAACAATTAGGTACCTGGACTGCCCATCTCTTATGAATTCCCTTGTTTTCAGGCTTTCAATTCATAATTTCCTGTAGAAATAGTTCTTATCTGGAATTTGAAGTCAGGTGTTAATGGAACTCTCCAGCCTTCCCTCTCTGCATTCCTGATATGAAAATCCTGGTTATTATATTGCTTTAACTGGTTTTCCAGGCAAATGAAGGGATATTTATAGGAGAATGGCATATGTAGATAAATGACCAAGGTGCTGTTGAAAACAATGTTGTTCTCTCTGCTAGGCAAAGGAGAAAAACACTTCCAACCAGCTGCAAATGAGAAAGTCTTCACTATGAAATTATAAACTATACAGGTAGTCTTTGGGCCAGCTTGGTGTTGCTTCCACCTATGTCAAAACTGAAAGGGTTAAGTCTTTCTCTGAAAATCTATGGGTGTTTTCAGGCAGATTGAAAGAGACATTTCTGTAATTTATGCAATTCAGAATTTAGATTAAAACTTTGAAGTGTCTGCTACAAAGAGCTGCAATGTTAAAAAACTCCAGTTATTACTCTGGGCTCTTGCACATAGCACAAGAGTTTTGATTGTAATGGGATTTTCCTTCTTTAAGATAGAAGAAAAAATTGAGTTGTAAAGATTTATGTACTATGTCACAGCATTCTTAGAGATTGCTGTTTTTGTAAGATTGGTTCTTTTATGAAGGCATTTTTCTTCCACTCTCCATCAAAGTTACATTTCTGGCTCTGGAAGTAAGGTTGTTCCTGCTAGTCTGGTTGTGTTCTTTTTTCCTTTTTCTCTTTTTTTTTAAATGTCACTCACACTTTGAGAGTGTTATTCTTTTGACTATTACCTGGCTTTATGATGCTGTCAAAATTATGAAGTATATTACTATAGAATGAGAGGAAGTGCCAGGTAAAAGAAATGAATTTATAACAGAACTGTCCCAAATAAAACACTTCACTCCTTTTGTTCATGGAAGTAATATTCTTATTTTACAGTGATCCTCTTAGAAACAAGAAAATATATTTGGTTGAGTCACTTTTTTATCAGCCTATACAACAGATGTTTCAGCAGTGTCATCTTGGGATTAAAATGGAAATAGATCACCATCTCCTTTATACTTCCCTGTGCTTGTTGTTAGCATGAGGAATGCATGTTGGAGAGCAGGAGTTCAGGCAGTGCTTCTGGAAATAAACTGACAGATTCCCCCTTGCGAGGCTGAAATGAGTCTTCAGGCAATTGCTGTGACTGACAGCAGCCACACGTATTCCTGCCATTGTCAAGTAGATGGGCTTCCAGTGGGCTTCAACTGGTCCCAGTAAGACTGAGCTTAATGACATCCTATAATAATGCTGCCTTAAAATTACAGTGGAAGGGTTTTTTTACATTTCTTTCAAGTCTTCTGTTTCATGGTAGGTTTAGACAGTTAAGGAACCAACTAATGGTGTCCCTGAGCCATTTTTATAGCTCCACCCTAAGAGTGACAAAGATGTGGTAACAGCTTATGGCAGCCATTTCCTCTACGTGTCTTGGCAAGACAGGCTGCATACCACATGTGGTCCTTGATCATCTGGAGTTAGTCTACCTTGACCCTGCAGAAACAGAAGATTCTTGATCCAAAATATTTTATTAGGTGTATGTTGAGCTTTGATGTAAAGCAATTTAAATTGCAGCTGCTCTTAGGGACATAAAAAGCTCAGCCTAAATGGCAGCCCATTTCACAATCCTTCAGAGGAATGAATTCTACAGCAAAGACCTTAACAACTCCTGATGTCACTTGTGATGGACCCAGCTTGTATATGCAGTTGCACAGAATCATAGAATCAAGCAGGTTGGAAGAGACCTCCAACGTCATCCAGGCCAACCTAGCACCCAGCCCTAGCCAGTCAACTAGACCATGGCACTAAGTGCCTCATCCAGTCTTTTCTTGAAGACCTCCAGAGACGGTGCCTCCACCACCTCCCTGGGCAGCCCATTCCAATGCCAATCACTCTCTGTGAAGAACTTCCTCCTAACATCCAGCCTATACTTGCCCCGGCACAACTTGAGACTGTGTCCCCTTGTTCTGTTTCTGGTTGTCTGGGAGAAGAGGCCACTGCCCACCTGGCTACAACCTCCCTTCAGGTAGTTGTAGACAAGTGGGTGAAGACAAAAACTAACAGCTTTTAATTACCTGGTAGTGGTTTGAATAGGAGGATTCTGAAAGAGGTGCCATTTAGCAGTGTTTATGGTAGTGTTTTTCCTGTGCTGAGCCCTTTCAACAAACAATATTAGTTGTAGGACTTCCTAATTTCCAGCAGTAAATGCTGTAAGCCACTGCATGTTATTTATTAGTTAATCACAAAATGCATATGTATGCAATGAAATATTAATGTATGTTTTCATATTAAAACATTTCAATGTACAACGAATTCCCTCGCAAGAAAACTTAGGAATGCTTATTAATTTCACAGCTTTCATTCTGAAGTTTGGTGGGTTGGGTTTGTTCTGTGCCTGTAGAAGCTGCTGATCTCTGTTACAACAGAATGATGTAAAAAACTGATAGGACTAAGCCTGTGGATGTCAGTATCAAGTCTTGGTCATTGCTAGGACAGAAGAAAAACTGTCATGTTACCATCTGAATTACTTAATGCTTAACCCTTAAATCATACTTGCTCCCAAGTAGCAAGTGACAGGGTGAGAGGAAACAGCCTCCAGCTGCACCAGGGGAGGTTTAGGTTGGACACTAGGAACAGCTTCTTCACTGAAAGGATTGTCAAATACTGGCACAAGCTGCCTATGGAATTGGTTAAATCAGCATCAATAGAGGGTTTAAAAAAACCTGTGGATGTGGTGCTAGGGGATGTGGTTTAGGAGTGGACTTGGTAGTGTTGATTTAATGCTTGCAAGCAATGATCTTAAAAGTCTTTTCCAGCCTAAATGATGCTAGGATTCTAAAATACTGAATATCATTTCAGAATCTTCATTTGAAATACAGAACACTTAAGGAATGATATGTTCAACATGACACAAACTGCCAGAAGCTTTATTTTTATTGCATTAGAAGATAAGCAGATGTGAAAATGAAGCTGCTTTAGGCTGGTGTAGTGGTATTTACTGTTACAGAACTGGAAATTAAGGAGGGAAAGTTTTAACTGCATGTTTTCAACCCAAGATTGTGCTCTGACTTGCTTCCACTCTGAAACGTGTTTTAAGATAGTGTAGTCACTTAAGTGTGTATACCAGAAGAACCAGTGGCTAGAAAACATTTTTTGAGCATTAAAAAATGTTTCTTATTTACCTTATAAAAATCTTATCTTTGCCTCTACCAGTGTGTCTCGATGTAGCACAGGTCTTAGAACAACCTTCTACAGAGGTGTTTTCAGCTGTGCAATCTATTTGACAAGGATGTGCAAGATTTCAGGCCTCTAACTGCTCGAGAATTGTACCTTTAGTATGCAAATATATCTCCTAGGGAAGTCCTGATTAAAGGTAAATTAAATAAATGTATGTGTCATTTAAAGTCAATGAGATGTATAAACCTGTACAGTTACATGGTAATTAGCATGCTGTGTCTGTCTATCAGGAGCCATATTTCTTACTGAAATTAGAAATTGATGGAAGATTAGATTCTCCTGTCAGAATGACCTGTGACTAGACTGCCCTTCCTGCCACATCCATAACCCAGAGATTCTTTGGTTATTTTCAAAGAGGTTTGAGGGGTGGTTTTCAGCTGTTTCTACTCTTCTACTTCAGGGAAACACTCTGTTTGTGGCTGTCCCAGAAGTGGTGTTACCTGAACCTGACAGCAGCGTTTCTACAAGGATGCAGTTCTCAAGCTGTCACTTTCTCCTTCCATCTTTGCCTGCCTTTCTTCTCACAAAACTTCGTCTTCCTTTTGTTGCTTTTATCCTCCAGATAAAGGCATTTCTCCCTTTATCCAATGCAGTGGGCAAAGGCGGGGGGGGGTGTGTGGGGGGGGTGTGCTTTTAATAAAAGGACTGCGACTCAGCCATTCAGTTTTAGCAATTGGTATGCAACTCTGACCTCATCTAAAGAGGTCCAATTGGATAATCAGCACGTAGCTTTGAAAAAGAGCTTATCTGAACAGCCAGACTGCTCTCAATTATATACTCTGCATAACATAAAGGTGGCCCAACACTGGAACTGTTTGTTTAGCTCTTGTCTACTTCCTCCTTTCAATTTTTGTGTGTAATGTTTGCTGCTTTTAAAACATTCTGTTGGGTAAGAATATTGTAGGCTGGGTTGTTTCCATTTGTTGCTGGATGAGGGTAGCAGAGTGTGAAAGAAAATTTAGTTTCCAGAATATGAGTTTCAGTGGGAAAATGGTATTTCTAATCTCTTGGAAGTCAAGATTACTGGTTTTATGTGGTGAGTTGGAAGGGTTGGGCTCTAGAGAGGGTAGGGAAGACTAAGAAATGAGCTTTATGAAAAAGCCAAAGAAGGTTTCTATGAGACAAAATGCTGCAAGGGTTCTTTGAAATGTCTCTATTTGTTTAGTACATTTTCCAAGAGGGAAACATACATCACTGACACTTTTGGGACCTTTTCTGTCAGATGCATGTGGTTACTCCTAATTCCTAGAGGAATTCCATTCTAAAATACAAATGAACATGCATACCAAGTGCATTTCACATTCCCAGCCTGAAAGGCACTGTGATCATGTTTTGGGTTTTGCTGAATACTGATCAGCCCTATCCATGCACAGCAAGTAACCTGTTCAGTTGGGTGTCTGATGGGGGGGATGAGCATTTTAACTGGGTGGAGTTTAAACATCTCTCACTATTCCCATCATAGAATCAACCAGGTTGGAAGAGACCTCCAACATCATCCAGTCCAACCTAGCACCCAGCCCTAGCCAGTCAACTAGACCATGGCACCAAATGCCTCATCCAGTCTTTTCTTGAAGACCTCCAGGGACGGTGCCTCCACCACCTCCTGGGCAGCCCATTCCAATGCCAATCACTCTCTGGCAACAACTTCCTCCTAACATCCAGCCTATACTTTCCCCAGCACAACTTGAGATTGTGTCCCCTTGTTCTATTGCTGGTTGCCTGGCAGAAGAGGCCACTGCCCATCTGGCTACAATGTCCCTTCAGGTAGTTGTAGACAGCAATGAGGTCACCCCTGAGCCTTCTCTTCCCCAGGCTAAACAACCCCAGCTCCCTCAGCCTCTCCTCATAGGGTTTGTGGTCCAGGCCCCTCACCAGCTTTGTCACCCTTCTCTGGACAAGTTCCAGCACCTCAACATCTCTCTTGCATTGAGGAGCCCAGAACTGGACACAGGACTCAAGGTGTGGCCTGACCAGTGCTGAGTACAGGGGAAGAATAACCTCCCTTGTCCTACTGGCCACACTGTTCCTGATGCAGGCCAGGATGCCATTGGCTCTCTTGGCCACCTGGGCACACTGCTGGCTCATCTTCAGCTTACTATCTATCAGTACCCCCAGGTCCCTTTCTTCCTGGCTGCTCTCCAGCCACTCTGTCCCCAGCCTGTACCGCTGTTTGGGGTTGTTGTGGCCAAAGTGCAGAACCCTGCACTTGGCCTTGTTAAATCTCATCCCGTTGGCCTCTGCCCACCCATCCAGCCTGTCCAGGTCCCTCTGCAGGGCTCTCCTACCTTCCAACAGATCAACACCTGCTCCTAGTTTGGTGTCATCTGCAAACTTACTGATGCTGGACTCAATTTCTTCACCAGATCATCAATAATCATCAGTTTTTAAATGAGTGCTGTTTGATGATTTTAAGGAAACAGCTTAAATTTATTTTTTTAAATGAAACTCCAATAAAATTTTACCTTCTAAGCTCATTGAGGAGATGTTCTTTTTCCTATGGCATCCCCAGTGCAGCATGAGTCTGGGTTCATCACACATCCATGTCTTCTAACACTTAAATTTAAATTTTCTCTAAACAAGCTCTAATCTGTACAGGGAATATCAATATTATTATATGTTTTTATATCTCCTGTCTTGTTTACCTACCAAAATTGCACCAATATCTGTGACTCCCCTTAGCAGAATTTGACTTTGAGCACAGCTACAATGTTCCTTTGACTGCAACAGTGGTGCAGTACCAGATCTTAAGTGGAACTGATGTCTGCTGCAGAGACAAAGGAAAATGTTTCTAATATGACAAGTGATAAAAAGTGGATGAAGAAACTGCAGCTTTGTAGTATGTCAGTAGTAGTTGCGTAATTATCCAGCTAGGGCTCTAGGTACCAAAGCAAGGATAAATAAAAATCTGAGAGAAGTTCCTGGTAAAAGGAAACAGAATCACATGCTTCAGGACCTGGTCCATGACTCTGTTTGGAGCCTGACTGACAAAGGTAACCAAAACTGTCTGATTATGTATCATAAAGAACACATACAGGTAGAGCCGTCAACAAGAAGAAAGATGTCCACAATAACTATTCTTACCAGAACCCCATCAGAAAGAAAATAACACCAATTCGTTGGTGGAGAGAAAAGCATCAGCTTTGTACATTGCTTTTACACTCTTCAAAATGCTTTATGGAAATCTATAATTCAGTTAATTTCAATTACACTTGATAATATACTTTTTTCTTCCTACTAGAATCATAGAATCAACCAAGTTGGAAGAGATCTCCAACATCATCCAGGCCAACCTAGCACCCAGCCCTGGCCAGTCAACTAGACCATGGCACTAATTGCCTCATCCAGGCTTTTCTTGAACACCTCCAGGGATGGTGACTCCACCACCTCCCTGGGCAGCCCATTCCAATGGCAAATCACTCTCTCTGTCAAGAACTTCCTCCTAACATCCAGCCTACCTAGACTTTAAATCTTAGAGTGCTATCTCATTTACTAAACATGGAAATAAATAAACATCTGAGAATTACTATGTGAGAGCTCACTAATTATTGACTAGTTTCACTAAAGGAGTGAAACTGGCACTTTTAACTGATTTAAGTGAGTCAGAAAAAAATGTTGCAAAGCTTCACTTTAAATATTTAATTGCTATCTGGAAGTCATTTTCCAATGATTTACACATTTTTAGCCTCAGGTTAGTTTTCACCCTGCAGGTTTTTGTGATAACAGGTCTTTGCAAAGGACAGTTCAAACACATTTTAAAGGAAGTTGGGAGTATATTCTTATCACCATGTTGTTTCCATGCTTTGCTAACAAGATATGTCACTCTGTATTTGTCATTTTGTCATCTTTCTTTCTGACTTTTACTCCTACAAATATGTACCAAATACAGATGGATTTTCCAGAAGTATTTTCTAGTTTCATCACCACTATCGAGTCACACCAAATGTTTACAACTGCAGGGCTCATTAACGTCTCAATTCAGAAGGACCTAAAATGCTTTTAACTTGCTGGGGGAAAAAAAAAGTGGTAATTACATGATGCTTTCACTTTCCTTTTTTCTCCAGTGGCATGGCATTGATGAAATTATCTCGGGGCACAAGGAAGTGTGTCTTGATTAAGTGGAAATCTGGGCAGCTCTTTGGGGAAAGAGCAGTTAATACCAATGTTCACTCAGCTACATCCAACTTCCCAAACTGCTGAAATGTAGAGACTTTCATTTCTAACAGTCAAGAAATGAGTAGGAAAATCTCATTTTCTTTTTTCTCTCCCTGTCTCTCTTTAGTGCTCTCTCTCTCCCTTTATTCTTCGTTTTGTTTTGTTTCCCTACCCTGTCTGATAAACTCTCAGACTGAGTGACGGGGGAAAAAAGATTTGTTGAAGATTTTGCTGACTGGAACAGTACTTTTATGAAAAGTGACATTAGAACTTCAGAAACTTCAGATCTGTGCTACTAGCTCTGGATCTTTAGTTTTACTCTTGGAAGGATTAGCTGCAACCATTCCAATTTAGAATAGATGCATACTTGAAAAGATACTATCTGCTCTCACGTTGTTGTCGTTCAGCATTTTCAGTAGTAGAAGTGAGCCAAAGGAGGTCAAAAACTCCATGTTAGCTGTATTTTGACAGACATGCTGGGCTGTTCCCTGTAAACGTCAAGATATTTTAGTATCAGGAATAGAGATTTTTATTTATTGTTATTTTTTAGCTTTGACTCAAACCAGGTCAATCAAAGGATGCTGAGATTTGGATCCAAGTGTAGGCACTGTAATCCAAGGACGAGACCATTGTGCTTACTTCAGGAATAGATAAACAGAGATGTATGTTTTGATTTGGCCAAGAACTCCTATCCAACCAGAAGCAGACTCAGAACTGAACTGCCACCACTATGTTTTTCTTTTGTGATTCAGTCAGTACTTTTCCTTGGCTGCTGACCTTCATTCAGATCTTTGAGTCTGTTTCCTTTTCTTGTTGCTGAGCAGAGGTTCCTATATGAGAGGTATGGCTTGAAAGGGAGAACCAAAGCAGCTCAGGTATTGGAGGAGAGAGTAGAGTTCAGAATTACTTCAAAATTAGGATGAAATTTTAAAAGCCAGTTTCTATACAAAGTGTTAATTGAGCCACTCCCTTTTGAATAAGCATAAATGGTTTCTTTCCCACCTACTTGCCACTTACTTAGTGGATTTAATTATCACCTAGCTGGAAGGCAGAGACACTATTACATCTAGCCAGAGGGGACCAGAGGGGAAAGTAGTCACTTTAATAAGCTGGAACAGAAGTAGGTCAATGAAAACTATATGTATAATTTTCTACAGTGCTTCTATGTGTGTATTTATAAATATTTATATCATTACTGGACTTAAAGGTGACATTGATTGTTGAAACTTAAAACATTGAACTTCAGCTTTTTGAGTGACGTTTTGTTTCCTTTTCACCTTTTCCATCTATCCTTGTACTGATTTAAACATTTAGCTTTTCCTTCAGTTTATAGTCTAGTAACAAAGGTAATGAATCTTACTGAAGAAACTCTAGGGTACGTGGATTTCAGTTTATGGGATCTTTCTGTAACAAACTGCTAGCAATTCTGTTTGCTTTTATTAGAACAGTTCTTGTATGCCGATACTTTAATTTCTTTTCTTGAACTATAGGACGTGGCTACAGTATATCTTCATACTTTCCATTTCTTAAGTAGCTGTTTAGATGAAAAGAAAAAATAATTCTCATTTTCTCAGAATCTTCAGTAGTGCTCTTTCTTTCACATGACACAACCTGCTGCTCTTGGTGATGCATGTGTGGAGAGGACTGGAGAGAATAGGCAGAAGTATAGAAAACATTAGGTTATGTTGTTTTGTGACTGAACAATTGTCCTTAGTACCATTCCATAAAATCAGCTGAAGTAGTTTTCAACACCATTTTCTTGTGTATTTAAGAGTTCCTTTCTTTTTCCTCTTTTCTTATTCTCAAGTTGTGCCAGGGGAAGTATAGGCTGGATGCTAGTTCTTCGCAGAGAGAGTGATTTGCCATTGGAATGGGCTGCCCAGGGAGGTGGTGGAGGCACCGTCCCTGGAGGTGTTCAAGAAAAGCCTGGATGAGGCACTTAGTGCCATGGTCTAGTTGAATGGATAGAGCTGTGTGATAGTTTGGCCTGAATGATCTTGGAGGTCTCTTCCAACCTGGTTGATTCTGTGATTCTATGTTATACTCTCTTTTTCCCAACTGTAAGCCAGCTGCCATGTATCTATCTAACATCTTTCCATCAACTAATATTTACAGTGCAATATTTATCCTTTCTCAAAAGTTATGATAGCCAACCTCCTTGGATGTATCTTCCTCAAGAAGAACACTTCCTTTGCTTAAAGGCAGGTCAAAGTATGAGTAAAAAGGACCTTATCACCATTTTGTGGCTGGGCTGATACTTTTGGGATGTAACCTGATAATTTCTGACGATGTTTCATTGCAAATAAAATAGCAGAGGGGAAAAAATGAAGGATCTGAGGTTGTTAATACAGATGCAGGCAGCCATGCAACAAATAGCCTCTGAAGACCCCGAGGACATCATCTTCGTTCTCTTCCCTTTGTCTAGGCCACTTCACACTGTTCAAAAACTAAACAAAACACAGAACTTGGGGAAAAAAAAAAACCAACAGCTAACAACAAACCAAAACCAAACAGCGAACATTATGACTGCAACATACCAGAAGATTTGAAAAGGAAAAGCTGAAGGGTATTAGAGTCCTCTGCCAGAAATCAAGACAAGCAAACAAAAAAATCATCCTGTGACCTGTCTGGAGTCAGGGAGGAGAGGGAACCAGAAAGGAGGTTTTCCTCATTATCCCAATGTCAGCAGCTGATTTAATCATGAGCAAGGAGCACAGATCCAACAGAGGAGAGATTTTAATACTGCTTCAGGGGAGGGAAGGGGGGAGCTCAGATATGTCCCCATTTGTCATGGGACTGACATGAAGAATGTCTGATGCTTCAGAGACACTGAGAATAGAAACCTAGAAAGCAAGTCGAGCATTGGAGGGAGCTAAAAATCTTTTTTTTTTTTTGCCTGTCTGGTACTTGGTTGAAGCTTGTAAGTCTGCTATTATGACAAAGTGGTACAGAACAAACTGTCTTTCTACCCTTGCAAGCACACCCAACCTTTCTCAGTGATACCAAGAGCGTGGCTACCTGAGAGCTGAAATCCCCCCCATTATGTGCTAAGGGATCATGTTCTCTGTGATGTACTAAGTGCCTCCTGCATGGTTCTATAGAATCTTTCATTTGTGCTGAATCAGGATGTGATTTCCCAGAAACTGCAGAGACCTGAAGATTTCCTTTTTCACTTACACAAAATATCTGTAGGCAGTGTTGTGTTGTGTGAGATCAAATGCGAGAAGTGTCCTTGTCAGTCTCTTCCACATTTGAATTGCCAGTGCTGGCTTCTCAAGACTAGTATTACTACTATATGTCTCCTCTTGGAATTAAAAAAATCCTTGCTACCTTCACAAACCACTGAAGTTCCAGCTTAATTTTTCAGATAGAAATAATCTGCAGTAGCTCAGCTGCCAGCATTAGTACAATTACGTACTATGTACAAATAATGATGTGCAGACATGTAGAACAATTTTGGGGGAAAACGAATTTCATTTACTCCTGGGGGCTAAAGTTATTCAAATAAGTTTGTATGCCTGACAACAATGCTGAAGAATCATCCTTGCTCTGTGCATTGAGCTTAACCAGGCTGATGAAGGCCAGAGAGACAAGAATGAAAATGCTGTGCAGGATTCGTTTAAACTCCCCATGCTCCAGCGGCAAAGGCATAATCCTTTTCTCTGGAATAAAGACTTTTGTTCTTTTCTCTACAGTACCAGACAGTTTACTGTACCTTTCTTGGTGTGATCGTAAAGCCTTTGGGTCTGACTTGCTCTTTGTGTAATTCCTTCTTTAATAACATATTTTCCAGGACGAGTCAGTTACTTGCTCCTGAGTGCAACCACTTTAAATGAGATTACTGTGAGATCCGCATTGATCTGTTCCAGTATACTGATTTCCTTGTGCAAGTTTATTGCTAACTTTGTTAATTCCTTAGAATTTGGTTTCTTGAGATTGAACACCTTTGTACTCCCATAATGTGTTGATTCATTCCCAGCAGTATTAAATCCAAGTAGTTCCTGATTTCTAGTCTTGTGATTTCCTACCAAAGTTCTTTTATGGTTATTCCTTGCAGGCTGCAAGAATAATTCCTCTTCCAGCTTCGAAGGTTAATGAATATCAGTTAAAAGAGAAATAAAACTTTAGATTACTAGCCATTTCTAAATAGGATTTTCCATAGATTCAATATGCTGTTGTCTTACCTACCTGGAAAAAAATGTTAAGAGTGGTTGGGTTGGCTCTTTTTCAGTCTCTCTTCCCTGAAATAGTCATTGTCCTTTGATACCAATTAGGAAATCTGTATGAGTTTTTGCACTTAAATCCTTAGATTTAAATCTTCTTCATCAGCATTGCAAAACTTCACATTACAGCAGTCACAGAAAAGTCTGAAAGGTGTTCTGTAATGTCCTTTTTACCTTCTGTTTTGCAACAGCAGTTTGAGCAGGGCTGTTAATAAACAATCTTTTTTGATTGAAGTTGAGGAAGCGCTGGCATAGCCCTTTCATGGGAGCCATTCTGTATCTTGAATTATTCTAACTGCAGAGGAAGACCAGAACTGCACATGGCAGTAAAGATGCAACAACACTACAGAGGATTTGCACAATGAGATAATGATTTTTCTGTTTGCTTTTCTGTTCCTTCCTTAGTAATTACTAACATTCACTTCTCTGTTTTTGCACTCCTGGGTATTGGATTTATGTTTTCACAGCACTATCTACAGTGACCTTAACATCCTGTTCCTACGTATTAGTGGTTGGCTTATCACTGTGTAGGTAAAATTATTTTTTCCCATGTGCATCATTTTACAACCATCCTTACTGAATTTCATTTGCCATTATCTCACTCAGCTGCCTGGTTGCAAAATTTTTCTGCAGTCCTTCACAGTCCATTCCTATCTCTACCACCATGAATAACAGTAGCACCCAGAAAGTTTGTCATCACACTCTTCAAGCCTTTTTTCAGATAGCTTAAAAACATGCTGAACACCAGGGTCTCTAATAAATCCTGTTAGACTCTGCTGAGCATCTCTCCTCAGGGACAGAAATTACTTTTAAACTAACCTTCACTATCTTTCCTTTTAATCAGCTGTTTTATTCATGCGAGGACCTTCCTTCTCATGACTGCTCAGCCTACTTGAAACCTTTGAAAATTATTCTTGTAGGCAGCCTTTGGATGTTGTATGAAGTCCCCCTCTCTTATCCATAGTCTTACTGACTCCGTTATTACTGACTATAAATGTTTACAGAGTGTCTTTGATACATGTCTTGCCTTTGAGCTGTGTTAATTCTTCTGTAATAGATGCCATTTTATTGTGGCTTTTGCTAATTCTCTGATAGTTTCTAACAATTTCCCTGGTACAGATTTCAGGATTATTAGTTGGTAACTTGTGAAATTCTGGAAACTTTGAGAACTTAGTCTTTCCAGTCACCTTCCAGTCTTCTGCCAAGATGTTTGTGTGTGGCATTGGATACCATACTCCTAATAGTGCAGATATTTCATTTTGAATCCCTGCATTTGAAACACCTGAATTTGGTGCCTTTCTTGTTTTTCGTGCTGCCATAGGCTTTTGATTTGACACATCAATTTGATACAGGTCCTCTGATGCACTTGCTGCAGGAGGGGTTGCAGTACTTTCTTCTGCCGTGGGAGCTTTCTGGTCGGTCTTTTTTTTAACTTTGTTACAGCTGCATAGCAAACTTCACTTAAAAGAAAACGAGCATTCCACGCATTGCTTCCTACCTCAACAAAGAAATAAGAATACTGCTTGATTTTCACTTCAGAGCAGCTCTGACCTTGTTAAGCTTTTGACAGATCAGTAAGCAGCCACAGTGTTTTCAGTCGTTTAAATTGTTTTCACAATGGTTTTTTTGTGAATTAAAATATAAGGTCATAGCCTTAGAATAATCTCACTTTCTTATATGTATCCTTTTCCAAGTTACTAAGCCAGTACTAAATAAAAGCCTCCCTGTTATATGTCTCAGAATAAATAATTGAGACACTTGGAAGTTAATTTGATGGAAGCTTGTCCTACTTTACCTTGTCACACTTGTTGAAGGAGTAGAATCTTTGGAGCAGGACACACTTGGGTCTAGCTCCCACTGCACACTACATGGATCTTGTGTTTTCTTTATCTCCATTTTTGGGGAGCTGCAGTGTTTGGGCTTAGAAAAGTGTTATAAATTCTCTATTGAACAACAAGATTAGAAGATGACCGATAATGAATCCTTAGGATTCATCAAGGATTCTCTTTTTTGTGGGGTTTTAAAAGGAAACTAGCAGCATAACTAGATTTGTTGAAGTATCTTAACCTCTCCAGTTGGTAAAATGAAGTGGTTTGAGTCTCTGCCCCGGGTTAGGGCAGATCCCTCCCTCAGTAGAGTAAATTCACTACCACACAGATTTTTGGAAAAGTCAGGAAAAATGAAATTTCTTATAATTTAAACTAAATATAACAGTACAAGGAGAATAAAATGTTACAGAAATAAAATTACCTTAAGGAAGATGGGGAAGGGGTCAAGCAGTGGCAAAGCAGCAAAAACAGCAGCAGCAGCCAAAACAGCGAAGGGGGAAGATAGCAGCAGATGCAGCAGAAGCAGCAAGGGTAAGGTACAAGCTGTGCTGCCAGACATAAAGCTCTTGATGCTCCAGTGAAATTATATTAACTTATCCACTGTTGCCATTATGTGGCCTATCCCTAGAATGTTCACCTCTCCACTCAGAGCTTCCGCTTCTAAGTTTCTCTGAGCCAGATTTCTAGCTCAGACATTAAAAAAAGTTGTAACAAATGGCCACAGTCTCCCTCTCTGGGGATATTCAAGATCCACCTGGGTGCATTCCTGTGTGATCTGGTATAGGAGGTCCTGCGTTAGCAGGGGAGTTGAACTAGATGATCTTTTGATGTCACTTCCAGCCCATGATGTTCTGTGATTCATTTGGACTCCTCCTTGTTTCACCTACTTGAGTTTGAATTGAGAAAGTGTCTAAATGTCCATTTCCTTGTAATAACAGGTAGTAGAACCAGACATATTGTCTCCTTTTCATGCAAGTTTTATTGCCTACCTTCTGCAAAGCTAAAGGTCTGAAACTAAGGTGTGCATAGGATAATTCTAAGGAAATTATATTGAAGGTGACAGAAACCACTTTCTTATTGTGAGAAAGTCAAGATTCAAATAAGCTTTTTCTGTTATTTCTGTGGGGAGAAAGCCCAGGTGCTCCAAATGATCCATGTGCTCTGTTTCAAGAGCTGTAAGCCTGGTAGAAAACTGTAATTCCCAGACATTGAAGTTTGTAGTGCTTCACTTTTTTATAAAGCATATGCAACATGTAATTAATCTGAGATGACATCCTTGGCTGCAAATGTGTCTTGCAAAAACCAGAGCTGTGCAGGAGAAAATTAAGTAAACAGTCATTCCAGCCATATAGCTAACTAATGGGAAATGTTCTTCCTGCTAATTTACACATGCAAATTAGATCAGGCTCTTGTATCAATAAATCAATACAGCCTAATGAATTCCTTGTGTAGAATTCAAATATGGCTAACTGCAAGCCAAGTCTGCAAGAAAATAGTCTGCACCTTACTTTTTTTTGATGGAGGTTTCAAATCATGTATTGAAACAGTGTTGTCATAGAGTTGTTGCCATCACAAAATTCACTCAGCATTACTAAACACTTCCTTGCTAGTAATCCCTAAATATTCAGCTAGTAACTGAAATGTGAAGCATCCTTATTTTTCTCCAATTGCTTTCTAGCCCAAGCTATCATGTTAAATTTTCCCCAATGCAGCTGTCTCAGCCAACACCTCTGGCATTTTCTTGAGTTGCCTGCCTGTGCACTTTGCTACCTCACCTTCCCTTTTCAGCATATATACCCCACTGGATGGCTGCAGGGAAGATGGAGATGTCATTCACATCCTTTCCTTTCCTCTGCCTTGAGTCATTTACATAAGTCCATTCAAAAAATTATTTTAAGATTGAAGACTTAAAGAAGTTATAATGTTGGGGGGTATCTGGTTCATAAGGGATATATTTACCCAACTGATAGTTATTGTCTCAGTTAACTCCATCCTGCCAGCATCCTTGGTGACACACAAGGAGTTAATATCTTAAATATGGATGTGGATGCCTAATATTGAGTTAGTGCTTCAAAAAGTACTGCATCAATCGCTCCAGATACAAAGTGATGCACTCCTTCTATTGTGAGAAAGTCATATTGACATTTTATGTATTTTATATAATAGACTGCACTTAGAATCATAGAATCAACCAGGTTGGAAGAGACCTCCAACAACATCCAGTCCAACCTATCACCCAGACCTATCCAGTCAACTAGACCATGGCACTAAGTGCCTCACCCAGACTTTTCTTGAACACCTCCAGGGATGACAACTCCTCCACCTCCCTGGGCAGCCCATTCCAATGCCAATCACTCTCTCTGGCAAGAACTTCCTCCTAACATCCAGCCTATACCTACCCCGACACAACTTGAGACTGTGTCCCCTTGTTCTATTGCTGGTTGCCTGGGAGAAGAGACCAACTCCCACCTGGCTACAATGTCCCTTCGGGTAGTTGTAGACAGCAATGAGGTCACCCCTGAGCCTTCTCTTCTCCAGGCTAATCAACCCCAGCTCCCTCAGCCTCTCCTCATAGGGTTTGTTTTCCAGGCCCCTCACCAGCTCTGTCACCCTTCTCTTGGACAAGTTCCAGCACCTCAACATCTCTCTTGAATTGAGGAGCCCAGAACTGGACACAGGACTCAAGGTGTGGCCTGACCAGTGCTGAGTTCAGGGGCAGAATAACCTCCCTTGTCCTACTGGCCACACTGTTCCTGATGCAGGCCAGGATGCCATTGGCTCTCTTGGCCACCTGGGCACACTGCTGGCTCATCTTCAGCCTACTATCTACCAGTACCCCCAGGTCCCTTTCCTCCTGGCTGCTCTCCAGCCACTCTGTCCCCAGCCTGTAGTGCTGCTTGGGGTTGTTTTGGCCAAAGTGCAGAAATTGAACAAGATTTGCTCTGTTCATGGATAATAGAGCTTTTGTTGTCTAGCTGCTTCTGGTCACACAAAATAAGCTTGGGTCATTCCAACTGGCAATCTTACCCAATAAGGCATGATGTATTGAGCTAATTACATGAAAAACATTACCTACAAAGAGATGTTTAGATTATAGATGCCTACAATTTTCTACGTAGCAGTGAAGTTAATGACCATTTATTATCTGAATCAAGTTAGAATTATCTGCTGCTGAGAAATTAAATTGACCCAAATGATGTTACCTAAAACGTTTTACAGGTGTATAGCTGTGTGGGTATCATGTCCAACAAAAATCTTACCGTGCATCAGAAACCAAGGGTGAAGCCCACAGAGTGTGCCCAATTTGTTACTATTTAATTTCCTCACAACTATGAGTCCTTTAATCCACAAACAGAGCTAAAAGAGCAGATAAAGCTGTGTGCTGGATTTCTGTACTAAGCATAATGGATTGGCAAAATTCAGAGCTGACAATTATGGACAAATTCATCAAATTGAGTATGTGCTGCTTCTGCTTTACATGAAGGAGAAATCTCTTACAGTTTGAGGTGATTGATATTGTTATGACAAATGTAGTGCAAGCTGACTCTCAGAAAGCCACCCTGTAAACATTTTATTTTAATAGTATTTAGGTATTTGTTATCCATTTCAGTTCTAAACTTACAAATGCAATAATGTTTATTAGAAGATTAATGTCAATGTTCTCTTATCGGTGAGTCAGCCCAGCTCTCGAACTGTTGCCTAATACACTTTACTTTGCATTTAGTGAAACACAGGATGATTCAGGCAGCTCTTACATGCAAAACACAGACAAACAAAAAATCACATCCTTTCCAGCCTGTGCTGCAGCCAGGTTATGTTGTAAGTGATGCAGGAGGGTTTCCATGAATGCTCTCTGCCTTGAACAACGAATGCTGCTTATTTCACTCATATAAATCTGCATTTTAAATGTCTGCACAGTCAGGTCACCTCTACCATTAGTTTTTTTGTTGGTTTTTTTTATCCATTTTTTAATGATATTTCCCTCTGTGTGCAATATGCATCAAGAGAGATGTTGAGGTACTGAAATGTGTCCAGAGAAGGGCAACAAAACTGGTGAAAGGCCTGGAACACAAAATCTATGAGGAGGAACTGGGAAATTACAGAGCTGTCAGCCTGACCTCAGTGCCAGGCAAAGTCATGGAACAGGTCACCTTGAGTGTCATCACAAAGCTCCTACAGGATGGCCAAGGGATCAGGCCCAGCCAGCACAGGTTTGGGAAGGGCAGGTCCAGCTTGACCAACCTGATCTCCTTTTATGATCAGGTTACCTGCCTGGTGAATATGGGGAAGGCTGTGGATGTAGTCTACCTGCAGCAAGACCTTTGACACTGCCACAAGCAGCTCCTGGCAAATCTGGCAGCTCATGGCTTGGACAGATTCACTCTGATAGGGGTCAAGAACTGGCTGGAAGGCTAGACCCAGAGAGTGGTGGTGAATGGTGCCACATCCAGTTGGCAGCTGTCACTAGTGGTGTTCCCCAAGGATCAGTGATGGGCCCAGTCCTGCTCAACATCTTTATTGATGATCTAGATGAGGGAATTGAGTCCAGCATCAGTAAGTTTGCAGATGACACCAAGCTAGGAGCAGGTGTGGATCTGTTGGAGGGGAGGAGAGCCCTGCAGAGGGAAGGCTGGATGGGTGAGCAGAGGCCAGTGGGATGAGATTTAACAAGGTCAAGTGCAGGGTTCTGCACTTTGGCCTCAACACCCCCAAGCAGCACTACAGGCTGGGGACAGAGTGGCTGGAGAGCAGCCAGGAGGAAAGGGACCTGGGGGTACTGGTAGATAGTAGGCTGAAGATGAGCCAGCAGTGTGCCCAGGTGGCCAAGAGAGCCAATGGCATCCTGGCCTGCATCAGGAACAGTGTGGCCAGTAGGACAAGGGAGGTTATTCTGCCCCTGAACTCAGCACTGGTCAGGCCACACCTTGAGTCCTGTGTCCAGTTCTGGGCTCCTCAATGCAAGAGAGATGTTGAGGTGCTGGAACTTGTCCAAGAGAAGGGTGACAGAGCTGGTGAGGGGCCTGGAGCACAAACCCTATGAGGAGAGGCTGAGGGAGCTGGGGTTGATTAGCCTGAAGAAGAGAAGGCTCAGGGGTGACCTCCTTGCTGTCTACAACTACCTGAAGGGAGGTTGTAGCCAGGTAGGGGTTGGTCTCTTCTGCCAGGCAACCAGCAACAGAACAAGGGGACACAGTCTCAAGTTGTGCCGGGGTAGGTATAGGCTGGATGTTAGGAGGAAGTTGTTGCCAGAGAGAGTGATTGGCATTGGAATGGGCTGCCCAGGGAGGTGGTGGAGGCACCATCCCTGGAGGTGTTCAAGAAAAGACTGGATGAGACACTTAGTGCCATGGTCTGGTTGACTGGCTAGGGCTGGGTGCTAGGTTGGCCTGGATGATGTTGGAGGTCTCTTCCAACCTGGTTGATTCCATTCTAATGCCTTGGATTGCTTGTGCTTTTCAAGTTAGCTCATCAAGTTAATTCAACCTGTACATGGCCACAAGATGGTAATTAAATGCATATTTATTGTAAATGGTGACATATGGATTGACTCTACTCAGTAATCTGCTTGGGGGAGTTGAGTTTCCTCTATAAAAATTCTGCATTTTATATTCTTTATTGTTTTGATTTGTGTTTTAAATACGAAAATCACCATTCACCTTTGAAGCCACCTTCATAGCTGTCAAGAAGTGCAGACTTCATCAGCATCATACCAAAATTGATTTCACAGGCTGATATTCATGAAGATTTTGTTTTAATTGGTTATAAAGGCAACTTTCTCTCACTGACTAACATGTAAGGAAAGATATCAGTACTTGTTTCTCATATAGAAACACCAAATGGTGTCCAAAATGGTTTCTATACAATCTTGAACGAAAGCTTCACTAATGAATAAGGGAAAACCAGAGTTTTTTAATGTAATCTCTGGGCTCTGAGGAACAGGGTTTCTTTGCTGACACTTGATGGTCAGTGTGGTCGAGGAAGAGGGCCTGTTTTACTGCAGATAGCTGCTCAAAGTCAACAATTCTAAATGAACCTGGAGTGTGGAGGGGAGGAACACATCATGATAGAAATTATATGATAAAACAGTGTGAGAACAGCTCAAGTAAAAGAAGAGTTTTGGATGACAAACTTTGCATGATGAGTCTGTACCAGAATTCAGCTGTCATAGCTCAGAAAACTTTTTATGTTGGGTATTTTTAGATGTTCTTGTAAGACACTTCTAGGGTGATCACTCTCAATTAGCTTATTCCTGACCTTTTGGATATATATATATAGTCTTTTTATTTTTTACTTGAGATGGTGTGAAAGGATCCAGCTTTCTTAACAATCACAAAATCCAGTCTTTCCCCTGAATATAGATATCACTGAGAGAAAAGCAGTGGGATTTCTTTGCAGGGAAAATACAATCAATCTCCTAGAAAAATAGGAGCACCAAAAAAATCCACACAACAGCTCTGAACTTTTGCTAGCTCTGGAGATGTTTGGCCCCTTCCCAGAAGATGTCCTGGGTTTAACCCACTTTAAGTATCCCAGGAAATGTTTTGGAAGTTGTTAGGGATAACACAGGAGGAGCAAGACCATAACACCGGAGAAATTGTGTGCACCTGTCAGCCATCTGGGACAGCACTAGTTCAGAGCTGTAAATCATCATCTGGGAGTCAGGGGTACAATAAATATGTTATGTATTGAATGTATTTACTGAAAAGAAGCAGTGGAGGAAGAAACTTTGCCAAAGGACTGGTGGTTCTCAGGATTCCTCTTTACTTATTTTTAATAGATCTACATTTGTATTAGCATACAGTAGCTGTAAGGGTTGTTGTATTGTGTGGTGAAGGGTGAGTCTAGCACTTAACTCATGGAAGTAGGAAGAAGTAAACTGGCATATTTGCTGAACAAAAATTTGGCTTGTATGTGAGATTTTGCAGTCCCTGTAGTCCTTTTTTGTCCTTGAAGAAATGATGTATCAGGCTTACCCTTCTGAAGAATCCAATGCATTGTATCTTTACTTCATGCAGTAGTACACTGCCATCTTCTAAGTGGGTCAAATAGCACAGTGCAAACATTTTCTTTAATCATAATATCCTTGAAAATATTTGTCAAGGAAGTAGTGAGCTCCATTCAGCTGTTCATTCTGTTCTTTGTAATGTGAAGGGTAGGTTTGAAGGATTGTACTCTTCACCAGGATTATTTCCAGATCCCTGCAGCTTCTCATGGGTTAGTAGATGAGTAGTGAGAGAGGCATCCATTAAGTTGTACTTAATTACATTTAAACAAGTGTTCCAAGAGACAGGTGAGAGAAGAGAGGGATGACCAAGGAACACAGGGAAGCAGCCTCAACTGTAATAAATGATCTGAATGCTGTCTGATAGAATTTGGTTTGTAAGAAGAGAAGCAAAAGATGGTGAAAGGGGCATTCAGCAATGTCTGTGAAGCATACTGCTGAAACAGCCTTGCCTTTTCCACAAGCTTTATGGTATCTACGAGACTTTAAACTATTTTCTAAACTAATTTCAACTCTAGGTTAATGTTAAAAAACAGCTTCTGGAAGGGGAGGTGTGGAACTGATGTTTTCATTGTAGGTATCTTTACAGTCTTGAGCAAGATTTTGGTTTTCTTCTTTGTTCCCAGCTAGTTTTATGTGCATTCTCAGCTGAGCAGTCTCTTGATTATAATCTTTATGATTTAATGACTTGAGGCTTACTGTGAAGGCTGTTTTGTGTTTTTGTGGCTGTTTGAACATGGCACTAGCAAACAGCCTGCTCCCTGCAGTGACACTGAAGGCTGGAGTGTTATTCTAAATGCAGAAGGCTAGACCTCGCGATGCAGTTACATTACACAGAGAGTAGAAAAGCCACATAAACCCTGGTGCACTATGGTAAAGCATCACGGGAACAGCTCTCACTTATCCTGGACTTTTCCAAGGGGAAGAACATGGAAAATAGCCAAATGTTAGTACAGAAGTGCACAATTCTTTATTGGGATAGATTTCTAGAAGTCAGAGAGTTTTCCATAGGAGGAAGTGAAGAAAGCATCCATTTATTAAATAGCTCATTCTAGGCAACATACACAAGCCTAGCTTTGGCACCCTCCTGTGTCTGAAGACATTTAATGTACTTCTTTTCACCTTTTATTGTCACTTGCCTAAAAGGTACTTAGTTTAGGATGCCAAGAAATTAGTTGTGGGATTTTCATTTTTTCCTCCTGCTTTTCCACTTTACGCTTTCATTACCACAATGGATGAAAGTCTGACATCCCTCTTCATATCTAATGACTTTTCTTCTCTGTCTTCCTACATAAATAGAGAAAGGCTTTGAGTGACGTGGTTGATACCTCTGAAAACTAGGTACAGCCTCCTATGACAAAACAAAATATCTATTTTGAAAGGAATTATTTGGAGAATGAAATCACAACTGAGTGGAACATACTGGGAAAAAGAGGGAGGTTAGAAAACTCTGTTGTGGTAGCAAGGAGACAAGCAGCTCAACTCTAAGAATCCTTGTGAATCATAGAACGCCATGGGCTGCAAGGGATCTCAAAAGATCCAGCCCCCCTGCCAGAGCAGGATCACCTAGAGCAGATCACGTTGGAATGCATCCAGATGGTTCTTGAATATCTCCAGAGGAGACTCCACAACCTCCCTGGGCAGCCTGTTCCAGTGCTCTGTCACCCTCACAGTGAAAAAATTATTAGGTTCACATGGAACCTCCTAAGCCTCAACTTCCACCCACTGCCCCTTGTCCTGTCACTGAACACCACCAAGAAGAGGCTGGTTCCATCCTCTTGGCACCCACCCCTTATACATTTATAAACATGAATGAGGTCTCCCCTTAGTCTCCTTCTCTCCAGGCTAAACAGCCCCAGCTCCCTCAGTCTCTCCTCATAAGAAATATGCTCAACTTCCTTAATCATTTTCCCTGTCCTTTTTGAGCTGAGGGGCCCTGGAGCATTGATAAAGAGCAACCACATCTCATCTCTGAGAGACTAAATAAACCTGCTCTTTTTCTCTTGTATCTTAGACACTTTGTCCTCCTGCTCATTATAGCAGCCTCTCTTTGATCCTATTACTCTCTGAATTCATCTCATCAGCCTTTGAGAAATCTTGTTACAATAGTACTCAACTACTCTACTGGTGCTGGGACAAATCAAGGATGGGAAAAAGAAAGTTGAAAGCTCTTGCTTCAAGCACTTGCAATGTATGATTAATTTGGAGAGCTCTCCTGGTACTCATGCCTGCTTATTCAGTTCCAGGCAATTATTTAAGCACTGAACTAACAACAACAATCCAGTTTAAAGAATCCAGCATACAAGTGTACAATCTCCAAGCCTCCCTCTGTACTTGACTAGTGGCTGATTTCTATTCCTCTGGAGCCACCTGGGATTCTTTTAGCAGTGACTGAAAGTAGTCGAGGCGTATTAAGTGTCACAGGGGATGCTTATCTGTAGGTTTTCCTAATTGCTGTTCATCACTGCTCTATGGAGCCTTAGGAGAACAGAAAAATCCAATACCATAATCTGATTGATTTACTTCATTTTGTAGAGCATTCAGTTAATGTAAAATGGTTAAACAGAAGTCCTTCTAGTCCACATCTTAAATTGATGTTGGCTTGGCACCTCAATTTTCTCCTTACACCTAAACACTACGTATGTACTAGTTTTAGTGTCCCTGTGTTTCTAGCAAAGCACACAGATTAACTTTGAAGACATTATTTAATAGATTTAGACCTTGAGCATGATTTCAGTTCCTTCCCCTGACTTAGAACTAACACAAAAATCCCCTTTCACTGTATATCCCATCAGAAAGCTGTTAAGTTGTATATGTAACTATTTTTCACTATTTTTACTTGGTGGTTCTTCATTACTTTACCTCAGATAGTTTATGGCATGCCTCTCATAAAAAGATATCAGATTAAACAGCAGGGAAGGGATTTCAAATTCGAATTTTGAAGGTGAGAAGGGCATTTCAAGTGGGTTCCCACTGATTGACCTGTTCTCAGAACCAAAGATGTGAGGGGTGATGTGGCTGGGAGGAGATGGGAAAGACCCTTTCTAGGACATAAAAGTGGGAGAGACATAAGGAATTTTACAGCACTGTATAAAATATGTTTCCACTGAAGGTGAACAAAATAAGAATAATAAAGACTGCAGCTAATGTTAGAGTTCTGTTTCTATTCATTGATCTGGAAATCAGTGTTCATCCTTAGGTTAGGTCATACCAGACTTAAGGATGTGGGAGAATCTATGTTCATGGGTTTATGGGCATGTGGATTTTTTAATTAATGACATTACCTGGTTTATCTAAATCCTATGTGTGGTGCTGTGCTCCTTTTTTCCACAATGATTGGTTTTACAAATGGGTGAAAGGAAAAAAAAACACCCACCAAATAATGCTTTCCTGAAAATCACCAAAATGTTTTGAAAAATGTAATTATAAGAATAAAAATATTTTAAATATTTAAAATAAAACAACCTTCAAATATATTTTTAAGCATGGATTGTCAAAGGCATACAGGTGGCATTTGGAGAACACACACTGGAGAGAGACATAAATCTGAACTGTGAGTGATTTTTTACTACTGATAGCATTTACTCATTCACTGTATCAGTAGGTATCAAATATCTTTTTTTTCCCCTCTCTATTTTAGCTGTTTTTTGTTTGTCACAGTACTGTCTGTTGTCTTTTCACATGCTTGTCAAAATAACAATGACATTAAGCATTGTAGCTGTTGTTGGTTAGTTCATTTAGCTGGCCAAAACTTTGATTTTATCTCAAATCCCTATTCTGGAAAATATGGAGCTAGCAGTATTAAATGCCTCTTTTTTGATCCAACCATATATAAGCTGAATTTTCTTTATTAAACCCTTAATACATTGTATAATGTGAGGGTGAACAGCAAATCTGTTGTTTTCCTTGAACAGCAAGGAAATAAATGCAACTATAGCAATTACATGTATTGATTTTCGGTTTAAGAAGAGAAAAAATAAGACAGTGATGTTGTGCTGTTGCTGATGACAATGTAGAAAAGGCTGGGTTAACTTCCATCTCTATGATGCAACCAAATCTATTGGAGTGAGGGAGACCAGCCAAGAAAAAATAGGTACCCTGAAGGAGAGCAACAGTGGATTAAAATGTAGATAAAGCTGGGAAAAAAACCTCCAAAAACCTTGAGGTTAGCCATTTTATTTCCATCTATAAAATATAACCCCAAAATGTTTGTTTTTACCACAGCATAACAGATTTTTATCTTTTCTTAGCCTGCAGTAAAATACACATGTTGAAAAAACTCAGGTCTTGCTTTTGTCCTTGAAAACTTTCCTGAGTGTAGGTAATAGTTGCTTGTTTACATTGAACATAAACTTTACATTGCACACTTTTTTTCCTCTTTCTCTGTGTGGGATTTTTTTTTTTTTAATTCTATAGACACTGAATTCTGCCTTTGACCCTACAATTTAACATTTTATGCTAAGGACAAGGAGTACAAAGAGAATATAAAAGAAGCCAACATAGAAAATTAATTTGATAGTAGAAAGACATATTCCATTGAGAAAGCTGTGTTAAGATTACATGATTTGCATAATTAAGTGCTGAAAAGTCATGAACTATGAAATTCAGCATTTCAGACAATTCTTATTCTCTCTTCTTTATATATCTGTTACTGTTAAGTCTTTAATTATACCATTTTAAATGGTAAAAACGTGGAAGTTTTAATTAGAGTTTTTGCTGCGCATGCACATATGGATGTGTGGATCAAGCTACTGGCAGAGCAGCCAAGCAAAGGAGGGGAAAAGGCTCACAGTATCACAGTATTATCAGGGTTGGAAGAGACCTCACAGATCATCAAGTCCAACCCTTTACCACAGAGCTCAAGGCTAGACCATGGCACCAAGTGCCACGTCCAGTCCTGCCTTGAACAGCCCCAGGGACGGCGACTCCACCACCTCCCCAGGCAGCCCATTCCAGTGCCCAATGACTCTCTCAGTGAAGAACTTTCTTCTCACCTCGAGCCTAATTTCCCCTGGCGCAGCCTGAGGCTGTGTCCTCTTGTTCTGGAGCTGGCCACCTGAGAGAAGAGAGCAACCTCCCCCTGGCCACAACCACCCTTCAGGTAGTTGTAGACAGCAATAAGGTCACCCCTGAGCCTCCTCTTCTCCAGGCTAACCAATCCCAGCTCCCTCAGCCTCTCCTCGTAGGGCTGTGCTCAAGGCCTCTCACCAGCCTCATCGCCCTTCTCTGGACACGCTCAAGCATCTCAATGTCCCTCCTAAACTGGGGGGCCCAGAACTGAACACAGTACTCAAGGTGTGGTCTAACCAGTGTAGAAAGCATATTTTCTGGCTTTTAAAACCTGCATTTCTATATTTTCACCTCAGCTTCCTTCAGTTATCTGTACAAAACAGAGCACTCTGGAAATATTGTCATTAACAAATGTTCTGGATTTAATGCCCAGCTCATTGACTTGTACTTCTCTAGGCATCATTGCTTCTTCTCTAAAATCTCTCTATGACTTTTAAACGTAGTGGTGGCTATTTGAATCTTCAGTTTGTGCTGCTTCAGCTTTATTGTCGTTGTCTGACTGACAACCTTTTAAAAACCTGTCTTCAACGGTTTGAACATTTCTCATTGGCTGCTACCTCAGCCGTGTGGTCTTGCCTACTGTCGCACAGCTTGAAAACAAGAACTGATCTCAATTGTTTTTTATGTGTAGTTGGAATAAAAATGCCTTTTTTGCATCTCTTGTGCAGGAAGGGTGGATGCATACTAGCCATGTCTAGTCATTATGGTCTTTAATTTAGAAGAGCTGATTCCCCCAAGCACTTTTCACAGCACAGCAGTGAGCTTGACCTACAAAGTAACTTTGTTATACTGAAGGAGCATAGAGCCCTTAGCCAATCTAATTTTTCCTCAGAAGTTCTGCAGTGTAAAAGATCTTCTATGTCTGATTTTGTTGTTATCTGAGCCCATCTAAGAGCACTTGCCTGATACTCATTCATAAAACAGTCACTGAATGCACAGTCCTTGGAGAAGAAGCCCAGTAGGAAGAGTGATGTTCTTTTTTTCCCTGTGATCCTAGAAATTTTGCTTTTTATTATAAAGAATGGCATCTTATAGGGGAAAAAAAGGATGAAAGTAAAGCTGTTTTTACAGTGAAGCTTAGCCCAGTGGTGGAAGCACTTTTCTGGAAAAGAGGTCCTGTAGAAAAGAGGTTCTGTAGAGACAGAATAGTCTCTCTTGAGTCTGTGATGAGATTACTCAACATGTAGAGAAAGGGAATGGAAGCAGAGAGAAATGAAGAGTGCCTCCTCTGGCAGATGCACTTCAAGTGAACATGAGCACCGCTTCCACTATATTTTCTTACACCTTTCAGGCTAAAATTATTTAATCTAGCAAATAATTGTTTTGGGGAAACTATCTGAGCCATTTCACAATCCTGTACCTCACCTGTGCTGTGAAAGGGGCACAGCAGCTCCTTCCCTAGGGGGAAAGGAATCCAAAAGGCATGCTTCCAGATGCAGCTACCTCTACATTTGAGTAACTCAGTTTGGCTGTCAACCAAGAGAAGTTATACACTGTTATGCTCTCTAGCATTATGTGATTTGTGCTGTTTCTCAACAAGTAGTCCTAGACCAGGATCCATCAGCAGGCTTTATATTAATTTACTAGTACACAGCAAATTAGTGGATTTCACTGTTGCATTTGTCTCCATTCTGCCTGACAAAATTCAAGCCATGGATTTTCAGTTTCAGGTAACAAATTAAATCTCCACTCGGTCAGTGACCTGTAAGGAAAGTATTGCTTCAGCTCTAATGAGTCTAGTCTTTGCTAAATTGACCATGGGCTTTTAGTGACTGATGCTTACTAGTGTTGACATTCATACCTCTGCTGATTTGCAGAAGCCAAATAAAAGGCAGCACCGTCAGAATCAGACCTACAGAAGGGCTTGCAGGCTAAAAGCTTGTCCTTTTCCCCAATTACATTAGCTGACCTAGGGAAGTATATTACTTTTCCCTGCAAATCTTGTTTCATTTGAAAAAGAAGCTGTTTAAAAAAAAAGTAATGGAAGCACAGAGGGAATTTTATGGGACCCTTAATCATTATAGCCAGAATTCTTTCTGAAGCATTCTGCTGATTTTTTTTTTTCCCCAGCTACTGAACAATATATATTGACAATAAAAGTATTGTGCACAGAGATATATATTTATCTGCAAACCTAACAGGATGTGAATATACACCTCTTGCTGCAGGCCAAAGTAAATTTGTAAGTTGTTAGATTTGTGTGTGTATAAAATGTTTGGTATTAACTACTAGGCGACCTTCTTTCTTTTCTTGGCTGTAAAATCTCATAACAGGGGAGGGGGAAACAACATTAGTAGCAAAGGGAATCATATTTATGACTAGAGGAGAACACTGGCTAACTCCTGGCAGGTAACATTTTACAGCTTGTGCTGACAAGTAAATCTTTATTTATGACTAAGATCATAGAACACCGGGAAGCTCGTCAATAAAGGAGCCTATAACGTCGTGCAAGAAAAATTCTTTCTAAACAACATTTTGAAAACTTAGTTTAACTGGATGATGCCTTGTTAATTTTTGTAATGGATGGTGACATTGGCAGGAATAGGATTTATTGCTTTAGTCAAATGAAAGCGTGTGTGCTGAATGCACAAGCCTCACCGGCGGTACCTGCACAACAAACCTAATTAAATGGTGTGTCATTGAGGATGATTTAAATGAAAAGATAATGAAGCAAATCGCATGAAAAGTGTTTAACAAAATTTATTCTGAAAGAATCAGAAAGGTTATTATAATTAGAGAAGTAGGGCTCCATCTTAATAATCCTTTTAAAACTGTCTCATTAAAATTCCAACCTTAAAAATAATTAAAAAACCCCTAACTGTCGTGAAAACTCAGGTTTGGGGTTGAGGCAAAAGACAGGATTTCTCTCTCACTTTTTTTGCAGACATGGACATTCTTACTGCTCATTTTTGAGGGTAACTTTCCGGTCTACATGGCCTATGCCTACTTCTGTTTGTGTCCAAAGTGGGTGAGACCTTGATTCATTGAAATAGTGTCCTGCTGAGTCACTATTAAGTCACTGAGGTCAGGAAGGTTTTTAATCAGGCATCTTTCATTAAAAAAAAAAAAACAACAAAAAAAATAGTGAGGAAAGTAATTAATTATTCAATGGTAGCATCAGTGGAGTATGAACAATAGAATGATATTCAGTGTTTTCCTAGGTAAGGGAATAACTATGGGAATTTGTCCAGGTATCTCCTAGGGAATATTTTTCCCAAATAGATGGCTAGAGAAATAAAATTTGGAGTAGGCTTGTCTTGGTTTAGTAACCATGGCTTTTTAGGTCATATGCAAAGTTAAAATTACACTGGCCAAAAATACTTTAATAAGCCATAGGTAGGCAGATGTGGATCTTATTCTCATGGGTCCATAAAGAGTATGTAACAGGCTTCATTAGTGGTGCTACATATGCAGCAACAGTAGTGAAGAGGAGAAATAAAGAACCTGTTAATTCTACTGTGAAAGTTACCCATGCAGTTGAGTATGAAACTGTGACCATCCCTTTGGTAACGAAAAGAGTACAGGTAGAAAACTGGTACAGCCTGGATTACATCCTAGAAACACTGGTGTGTGAAGAAAAGAACACAACTTTCCTTTACAAAGCTTGACTGTGTGGACTGTTATCAAAGGTAGCTGCTCCTCCCTGAGTGTAGGGCAGATGCCAGGCTAGTAGGCAGAAGTAGAGGTGAGATTTACTCCCCATTCTGAATAATGCCTGATTTTCAAACAAGGCCACTGCTTCTCTAATTCTTCTTCAGTCTCTTGCCTTCTTTTAGGCTGGAAGTATTTGAAATCCTAGCTGTGAGATTTTGGAAGCAGTATGCTTATGTTGCTGCTAACTACCAAACTAAGGACCTCTAGCACCACTGGGAATATACCAAATCCCTCTAGAATGTCCCAGCATTTCAGTGAGTGTCTACACACATAATCTACCACAGAGTTGCTGGAAAATTACTCCAAATGTCATGCCATGCATGGAAAAAATATTTGGGGAATTATGCCATTTCCAGGTCAATTTTCTACTCTCATTTTTAGTGATTTTTTTTCAGCTCCCCCTAGGGTCTATCTTTTGTAGAGGGAACAGGATTTTCTCTCCCCTATAAAGTTTTCCAATAGAATTTAGAACAACTAACATGTAAAATAATTTATATCAGGGAATAGAAAATAAAACTTGCATTTTTATTGAGACATCTGTCAATACTTAATTCCAAGCACTAACGAGTAGTGAAAGAAAGAGCCAATAATGGGAGGAGGGAGTAGGAGGGGAGGGAAATAAATAAATAACAAATTAGAAAGCGCTTCTGAGCATAGAAAGTCTTCTGGTTTTTTTATTTCCCCATGTTGTTTGCTCAATGAAAGAGAAATCTGGCAATGACACAGCTCTCTCCAGGCTCCGTATTGCATGTGTTTAAATTGCCTAGGACAATCACTTGTCTGTGAAATAAGACACTAAATGGCACTGGAGTTTCAGTCAGTTTCTCCAAATGCAGAATAAAACTTACTATTAGGCTGAAAGGTAGCTAAGAGTGCTTTCAGAGGGAAGTTTTAAATGATGCTCTGATTGATATCCCATAATTGGAGGTTATGGTGTACCCCATTCCGTTGTGCTGTGGGAGAAGACTAACTGCCAATTATCTGTTTGTTAGCTGTATTGATCTCCAAGTGACAGACATGCTACTGAGCCAGGTATTTTGGAGTTAAGCTCTGAAGTCACATGCACACACACATCCCACCCCTTTACTCTGCTCGTTTGAGATATTTCCAGTTTCTTCAGATCCTGATTGAAACAGATCATGGTACCTTTTGGACTGGAGCTCATTTCCACTTTTAACTACTTTCTCCCTAGTAAAATTTGCCCTTCAAAGACATTCGTGCTTAGACATTGTTCAGCTCAAATGTATTTACTTTAGGTTTTTCCTTTGAGGCCTGTCTCAGCTGCATTGATATTTTCAGACACTGCTGCAATGCTAGTCTTCATTATTGCTGCTCTGCAGTGACTTACAGGGGATAGTGTAGTCATAGGCTGCCTTTGAAGCCCTACGTGCAAGTTGTGTCATTAGGTGAAAGCAAAGTAACTTTGCTGATGAAAACCTGTACAACTACTTTAAACTTCATCACTTAGATTAAGGTAACAAATCACTAACAGGTACAGCAGGGACTTCCAATTAATATTAACTATTGATGAACACTTTCTGCTTTTTACATGGATTTCCATCATATTTATCCTTGCACTGCTTTTCTGGATAAAGTGAAAAGGTACAGTGGCATTTATTGAGATCACAGTCATGTGTGAAGTGTGACCTGTTGGTTGGCAGAGGGCAGATACCTAAGGACAAATCCCAGTAGGTGGCTTAGTTTTTCAAAAAAAATTTCATCTGCACAAAGATTCTGAGATCAACAGTGGGAAAAAAAAAAAAAAAACAGGAGAGAGAAAATTGCAATTCACTCACCTCAAATTTAATCAAGAAGTTAAGCTTACTGTAGCAAACATAAAAGCTTAAGTTATGACAGAAGCACAGTTTTATACACACTGGATGAAAATTAATAGAACACAGGGCAGCCTATATTATTAACAATTTTGTGCTGGCATATTTAACTCAATTCATTATTATTTAGCTGATAATTAATCCATCAGAAGTGCTATAATGTTTGATTATTTCCAGGCAAAGCTTCAAATTGAATGCCTAATACATTTTTTTTCCCCAACTCATTTCATAGCCCGAAACAATGAAGCAAAAAAATGAAAAGGTTCTTTTGCATTTGAAGTCACTGTAGCTGCTAGTTCTGATCTTTGCAGAAATGCTGCCACTTTACATGAAAGCCTCTTTCCCTCTGATGAACAGAGGTGAACACTGAAAAATTTAGAACTTGATTCTGCTTAGTATTTTTTCCCCTTTAAACTGTTTTAGGTTGGGGCTTTTGTTGTTTCTTTTAGGGTTGAGGGTTTTTTTTGGTGGTGGGTTTTCTCCTTTGGTTGGTTGGGCTTTCTTTGTTTTTTAAAGGACTGTCTTCTCAGAGTTGCATCAATTCCAAGTGCTTTCTTATGCCAGGACATCCTAGAAGGCTGCTAATGAAATCTGCCTCAGGTTTTAGTTTCATAAAGCTCTGCTTTAACAGATGATGGAATAAGAATAGCAGAATCTGAGACTCATTATTAGAATCACCTAAATTGTTCCAGACATTTTTCTTGCTGTTTCTTGTCCATTTTGCTTGCTTCACCATTAGATGGCTCAGCATCAGAAGCTACAGGTGTAGTGTCCCTCTGTTTGCTGAGGTGCCCATACAGTCCTGCAGATTCAATATCAATACAAACTTTTTAAGCACAAAAAGTGTGTCCACTGGGTTTGTGAGGGACTCAAAAAGTCAGGTAAAACTGTGCTACATGTTTTCTGTGCCTTTGGGGAATTCCTACTGCAGTCTTTAGTGAATAGTGCAAGCTTCTGCGTTATTCCTCTCCGTGTTGCATTGTTTTCTTGTGTTTGTGATCTTTCCATTAAACGCAGTCACATGAAATATGTTGCATCTTTTGTTCTGCAGTGCAAACACAGTTTTTATCTTATCTTTTTATCTTTGAAAATAGAAAATACTTGGGTACCAATTTTGGCTATAGCTTCTGGAAAAGGAGATTGCTTGCAAAACTGTTGAATTTGCATGCATTGTATATGCTGCCTCCCCTGCAGACAAATGTTCCCTGGAGTAATATGCTTTTATCAAAAGGAAATGTTATGTTCCTTTGATGCAAGTTTTAGATTTATGATTAGAAAACAGTATTTGTACTACTAAATGTGTACAATTTTGTGCTTATTGACCATGAAGAGCTGGAGGGAGTGTTAATGTAAAGCCAAATGAGTGGGTCTAACTCTGCAAGATGAATCTGTTGAATGCAGCTTTTCAGTTTGTGGTTAAAGGGAAGATTAACTAAATCTAAGGGGGAATGTGAATAACTTTGTGAGCAAAGTGACATGATTCCATCTGCCTGATTTGGGTGACTCCCAAGCTAAGGCAATCTTTCCCTTGGTTGTCTTTTACAAACAAAACATGGACATTTTGAAGGACACAAGTGGTTGGAACAATTTATCCTTGTGCAGGCTTTCTGAGAGCTGGCAAGTCCTCCAGGCCAAATGCCTCAAAACAGCCTGGGAGCTCTGGTCCAGGCCCTTACTTAAGAGGGAAGAATGCCATCTGCTGAAGCAGAGAGTCCAGTTTTCCTCGCTTTTTGATTTCTTACCCATATGCTGAGGAAGTCAAAGGGTCTTGGTAGGACTGAAAATGGAAAAGTCAAACCAGATTGTGGCATGCCTACAAGAAGCAGTAGTTCAGCCTGCAGAAAAATCTCCCTAATCTCTGAAGAAATAAGATGGTTTTAGTATTGCTGTTACTCCTTCCTTCCTCAACACTTTTAATGTTGGGAAGTGTTACTTTGTTTTGCTTTATCTACGTCTAGGAGAGTAGGTTGGAACTTTGTTCAAGTATGTTCCAGTTTGCTCTTAATATATAGCAGATAAAGAGGAAATAATGCATCTATGCATAAAAATCACTTTATGCCAAGATTGCATCCAAGTGCATCTGGGGAACTCTGAAAGGTTCAGTACAGAGTGATGAGGTCTATTATGTGAAACACAAAGAATATATAGTAAGCTACCTTGTCAGTCTTGCTGCCTTTTTCCCCCTCATCTCTGCTGCTTTTTGCTTTCTCTTCCTGAGGCTGCGCAATACTACTTTCACACTTACTCTTTGGAGGAAAAGTGGGTATATCTGTCCTTTTCCCTTGGTGCTAAGATTAATACTGTGCTGTCAACATGTTGCCTACCTCCCCGGGCTGGTCCAGTCATTGCAGTGAGAAAGCAGACTTGCCTCAAGGTTTTTTTCAATGCTTTCAAAAGGCAGTTGATGTGATCTAGTACACATGTTACTACCATGGTTACAATTCCCACTGCAGCCTGCAAAGCTGCAAGTACAGTCCAGTCTCACAGAAACAGTAGTCTCTTCCCACCACAATTAGTTTATCTTATAGACAAAATGCTACCTAAAACCCCCAAATGTCTGTTTTCTTCCACTTTGTTACACAGCAGACTCCTGAGGAAGTAGAGTTAGCATCCCTGGTCACTTAGATTAACTTTCAGTCTACTTTTTCCCTAGCTTCTTTTTTCATTTACTTTACAGAAAAATTCTAATCCTATGAGTTTTCCTCACTGATTATTTTTGTAGGATTTTTTTATTTGCCTAATTATATAGAAGCTTTATTGAAGAGTATTGTCAGAGGTATGGCTATCATTTATTTGGTTGGAAATGCTTTTCATCTAAAACCAGTCTGCTTACATCCTTTGATGCAGCTTAGCTCGTAAAATGCACAAAGTGAACAGGAAAGGTCTCCTTAATGAGTAAGCATTGTATAACCTCCCTATAGCTAAAAAAAACCCCAAACAAAACCAAAACAGTGCTCTTTTGCAGCCTCAGTTAAATTTTCAGATTCTCTGGCTTTGCTGTATTAGCCACACAATGTGTGTGTGGCTGTTCTAGAATCATCTTTTTTTCATGATGAATATGGTGAGCTGGTGTCAGAGGTGATTTCATCTGACTCTGTTAAGGCACCAAGAATGACACATGTGCCTGCAGCTATGGATTGGAGCTCTTTGATTTGCTGATCTCATCATTAGCTCTCTCATAGCTGGGTTATTAATAAAAGAAAACGACTATCCATCTTTGGTTACACTACTGTAGTTTTACATTATCATAACAGCCAGCACTGGCGTATTCTCTTTAATATTTAGCAGACTGTTTATTGATGTCTCCATAAAAATAATTTTTGAGAGTTTATGGGACATCAAAGCCATTACTGATTTTGATATGTAGATTTTATGTTACAAGCAATAAGGAGGTATTTCTCCTCATTCCATGCTGTAGATATTGCTTCTTTTAAGTACCTTCCTTAAGTCAAGATGCCATAAACCCCAGAAATCATGTGTCCAAGAAGGCATTTTCTGAAGTATGGACTTGGATATAAGAAACTTCTAAACCCTTGCATCTCTAATACGACCATTATGACTCATAACACCCAGGTAGGAGGTATTAGTATCCTGTCTTCAACACACACATCAGGCTTGCTTTGTGCTGCCTCTTGTGAAGGGGTTTGTCTGGGTTTTGGGGGAATGAAATATGAGGCCAAATTTAAAAGGGTTTAAATAATTTAACATTATATACACGAGGAACCCCTTCCCCTTCCCCAAACTTATTTACAGCTACTCCACACACGTTCTTTGTATGTGGTTCCAAAATTATATTACAGAATGTCTATATACAGCAAAATTGGGAATTTAGCAGAGGTTTGAAAGGATTTAGGAAGAGAGTCTGTGGCATGAAAGTACTACTGGAAAAATTACTGAGAGTCTATGCTGGCTTAAATAGAGTTTGCTCAGTTACTCACTGGCAGGAGTCAGTTTCGATGGTCCCAAATATGTGCGGCAAAGCCACGTTGTTAGCCCTCGTGGGTTTGAGTAGTTCAGCTCAGGGGTTATTGGGTCGCGCTGTCTGAGGATGCCACGGGCACAGCCAAGCTGGGAACGGCGGCTGGGGGGGCGGCGGCTGGCCGGGAGCGCCTTGGTCAGTTCCCTGGGCTGGTGCGAGGTGCCGTGGGCTGGAGTCATGCAGCGGCGGTGGTCCCCGAAAGCGGCAAAGCAACTAGCAGTGGTGGGTGGTAGAGGAGAGGAGAGAGTTGGCAGGAACACTGAGTTGTCCCTTTTATGAGGCATAATCCCGAGATTGATGGTCCGTAGCCACAATTCTGTCCAATAGGGGCTTGGCAGCAGGCCAAAACATACCAAATGTGAAGTCCAGGGGTCCGGTACCCCCAAATATGGAGGGGGCTCAGGTGGATCCCCACTCTAGGCGTGTGAGCTTACATAACCTGTTTGCTTCAACCTTCAAGCAGGCAACCCAGACTGGGAGGCACCAGGGCTACTGTGCGCCTTTGTCCCCGTTGATTTGTTTACCCCAAGTTTGGGCAGAGCAACACCTTTCAGGGGGACAAGAAGTCCGGGCGTGAATAGATCTGTAAACACGGCCATCTGGGGCCTCTGCAACCCCCCCACCACACTGCCGTGCTGGGCTGCCTTCCCACTTCAGCATTGGCAGGAGGGAGAATGACACCGGGCACAGAGAGGCGTCCTGGGCCTCCCCGAGTGAACTGACAGAGCGAGGAGAGGGCAAAACCCCCACCCCATTCCTCAGGCTCTCAGACAGGCTCTTGGCGAATGCTCTCTGCGAGCTGAACTTTGCAGGATGCAGAGAGCTGCGAGAGCAGCAGCAGCAGCCCTCAGCTGGTGTGCTTTGCTTAACACTTGCACTTGTGCAGTAAATTGGGCCGGGAAGGCTCAGAAGGCTCATCTAAAACGACTTCACAGAACAGGGTGATTTTGAATATGTCACTGCTACAGGACTATTATATCACTCCACCACCTCTGTTGATAAGGCTGAGCTGAGATGAAAGAAGTCTCCAGCCAGGCCACCAAATTGCTCCTGAATGATCAAACCAAAGGACTGTTTCAGCAGGCTAACCCCAGCATCATGGATTGCCTGGGACAACCTTTGAGACTCATCCAGGGAGTGACAGGTACGTCAGTCTGATCTTGGTGCCAGGAAAGGGGAAGGAGCAGACCATTCCCACAGGACAACCAGGCAGCCAGGCCTGGTCAGCTCGGGGTCATGGGAGAGGTCCTGCCTGACTAACCTGATCTCCTCCTACAGTAAGGTGACCCATCTAGTGGATGAGGGAAGGGCTAGGGACATTGTCTAGTGGACTTAAGCCTTTGACACTGTCTCCCACAGCATTCTCCTTCAGAAAGTCATTGCTGGATGGCCAGGCCTAAAGAGTGCTGGTGAATGGAGCTAAATCTGTCTGGCTCCTAGTCACTAGTGGTGTGCCCCAGGGTTCAGTACTGGGGCCTGTCCTCTTTCATATCTTTATTGTGATGTGGATGAAGGCATTGAGTGCACCTTCAGTAAGTTTGGGTGGCTGTGTCAATCCTCTGGGAAGCTTAACAACAGGATCTGGATGGGTTAGAACAGCAGGCCAAGGCTAATTGTATGAAGCTGGACAAGGCCAAGAGGCAGGTCCTCAGCCTTGATCACAGCAACCCCATAGTAAGTTACAGACTTGAGGATGTGTGGTTGGAAAGCTGCAACTTGAAGAAGGACCTGGGGGTATTGGTTGATAGTTAACTGAACAGGAGTCAGCAGCGTGCCCAAGAAAGTCAGTGGCATCCTGGCTTATTTTCTCTCCTTTCTCTCCATTTTGCCTCTGCTCTGGTCCAATCCAGTGGCCAGTTAGTGTCAGTTCTGTTTGATTTACTCCAAGGAATTTTTTTAATCTTGCCTTTTATCACTGCTATCTGGAAGTTGTTTTTCTTTTCTCATGTTTCTATAGTATTTGAGGTAATCTTAGTATCTGTGAACTTTTCAGTGTAAACTGAATAGTTTCTAATTGTAACCTTAATTGAAAAAATCAGCTTTTAAATTTGAAAAGAAATATGGGCAGTCTTGTGGCTCTTGTAATACTTATGGGGTTTATAGAATAAACTGGATCCTAAAGAACAGGTGAAATATGGTATTAGAACTGAACATCATCAAGAAATAGTCTCTTCAGACCAATAAGGTTCTATCATTTTCTGTTAGAATAGAGTCGAAAATTGTTTGAGTGGATAGTATCATCAGCCTATGGAATTCTTGAGACACAGAGAGGCTGAGAAATTTACAAGAGGTTGAAATGATGCTACAAATACTCTTGAAGTGCTGTGTTGGTCCTTCTAGTTTACTTTGGTCAAATAGAAGCAGAGCTCTAAATTTCTGTGAGTGGCGAAAGCTCTGAGTGAGCTTTCACTGCTGCGGAAGGTAAGAAGGGTGGACCAGATCTGTTGATCAAGAGTTTTTTTACTGGTTGCTAGGATAAGAGCATATGCATATAGTATTTCAATATTTTAAACATTGTAAGGAGCATTAGACTTAAATTCTCAGTGTATGTGTTATTACTGTGGCTAGAAGATATACCAGTGTCAGTCTGGCAGCCAAGTAGTATGTTACATTCTGGCATACTTTCAAATGCAGTGAGCAGTGCATCCTTTCCCTCCATCTCTGATTAGAGGTATCCCTGCTGTAGTCCATGACTATTGAAGTGTCTAACTCAGTTCCCTTACAGTTGATGATCATCTTTCATCTGGTACCAGATTGTGCCAGCTGACTGTCATAGCTTGTGAATTGTGAGCCAGAGTAATTGTTGAGGATGCTGCCCCATGTCATCTTTCCTAGAATCCCAGTTCTTCTCCTTCCACTGAGCTGTGAGGCTACTAATGATATTCACATAGACCTCTCGACTGGCAAAATAACAGCCCACGACATGTCAGCACTGACACCAATGCACAGAGCAGAGCACAAAATAGAAACATACTTGGCTGGTATTTGCTTCCCGTGGCTGATGTGAGACCAAAAGGGAGTCTTCAAGCCAAGCAGTGGCAGACTGTCCTTCCCCAGGATCTAGCAGCCAGCTGCTGGGTAGGGTTCTAACCTCACAGCATGAGTCAGTATCACATCTTTTTCTTTCACTAAAACAATATTTTTGTCTCTGCTTAATGCTTACAGCCTCAAACTCTGTCCATGATGAAATACGTAATGCTGGAGGGTCTCAAGATTGTTTAGATGTGCCTTTTTAGGGTTGGTTTATGTGTTTGTTGGAATTTTCTTTTGTTTTGATTTAGGGAAATAGTTGAAGAAAAAGGGGTTGAGAGAGAGTCTGAGGGAGCTGGGGCTGTTTAGTTTGGAGAGGAGGAGACTAAGGGGTGACCTCATTCATGTGTATAAGTATGTAAGGGGTGAGTGCCGAGAGGATGGAGGCAGGCTCTGCTCAGTGATGCCTGATGACAGAACAAGGGGCAACAGGTGGAAGCTGAGGCATGGGAGGTTCCATGTGAACACTGTGAGGAAGACAGAGCACTGGAACAGGCTGCCCAGGGAGGCTGTGGAGTCTCCTTCTCTGGAGATATTCAAGAACCGTCTGGATGTGTTCCAGTGTGATCTGCCCTAGGTGATCCTGCTCTGGCAGGGGGGCTGAACTTAGTGCCATGGTCTAGTTGACTGGATAGAGCTGGGTGCTAGGTTGGACTGGATGATCTTGGAGGTCTCTTCCAACCTGGTTGATTCTATGATCTTTTGAGATTTCTTCCAGCCCCTGACATTCTATTATTCCATTAGGTTTGAAATCTTTGAAATTTGGCTATCTGCTTTAGGTTGTTCTAACCTTAAATTACAACATTCCTTAATGTGGTGATAACCATCCATCTTTACATACAGATTGTTTTGTTTATCACTATGTAACTCTTAACCAAAAAAGATTTCTTGTAAGCAAATAAATAAATCTTATTCAATATTTAACTTTGAATGAAATTTTAGGAAAAGGTTTTTTTTCAACTTCAAACAAATTTGAAAGAAAAATAATTAATTTTCATATTTTAAAAAAAAAATTGCCCTTTCTAATAATGCTCCTGAGTAGTGCAAGACATAAAGTCAAAAAGACAAAGCTTTGCTTTTTTGTTTGTTTGCTTTCAGAGGAAAATGACCATTACAGCATGAGTGAGTCTCAGTCCTTTAAACACTATACTTTTTTTTTTTTTACTTGAAATTTATGGAGAGAGTAATGTGATATCAAAGAGAATGTTGGCTAAAAGATTAATTATATAGAGCACGGATATTTTTTTTCAGAGCTCTCTCCAAAGGGTTTTTTTGCCTTGTCATGGAACAACCACAGTGTTTTGAGGCTGGGCCTTAACAATGTTGTATCATTTTCTTCTCGGCAACACTGTATCATTTTCCCTGATTGTATCTCTTTCAATGGTTGCATTCTGTCATCACAGGACAAAACAAGCTATCTGATTTCCTTCTGGCACAGCAAATGTCTTTATTGGTTATGTGGGGCACTGTGGGCTCTGAAGCCTTTGAATCCCTTCAGAAGGGAAGCAGAGGAAGGCAGAGTGTTCATGTGGAAGCTATTCTGTGTGCTGGCTGCCTTTCAACTGGATATGTTCCCCAGGAAAGAGAGTTGTCACTGATTTATGTACTGGCTAAGAACGTGAAGGGAGTGATAGCTCTGCTGCGTTCATCTCCCAAAGCACGGAACAGTTTAGCCTAGAGCATTTTCAGTATTTTTGGAGGCCTCAAATGCTCCTTTAATGCTAGATGGCTTACTCCATTTTTCAAAGCTTCTTCAGGTTTATGGTGCATTTGTTCAGAGTTTTATCCTCTTGGAATGCCATTTATTGATTAGTTCCATTAGGCACAAAGTGGGTATAATTTCTGAGTCTATCACTGTTTAATTTCTGTAAGTATTTTTTTTTCTTTTTTGCACCCCACACACACTTAGTCCAGAGCGTAAAAGCCTTGATGTCACATCTCCACTGAGTATTTTCAGGGCCTGCCAGATGACCTGCTAACCTTGCTGTGTTCTCAGTCAGTCAGTGTACTTACTGAGCCAAAACCTCCATAAGATATCCCTAGGAATTCCAGCAGTCCATGTTTTGGGTACTTTGTTTTCTCATACAGCACAACCCGGATGTGTTTTGCAAGATCCTGATCTACCTGATATGTACTGAAGTCCTTCTGGGCTCTAAAACTCCTGTTAGAAAGTGTGGTAGTCTGGAGCTAAAGGATTTGTGCAAGTTCATTTTAAAAAAACAACATAATAATCCCCTGCATTCCTGTTGTCATTCTAATCAGTATAATATGGCCCAAGATGTTTATATTGCTTATTAACTTTTTAAGATGAGCCTTGCTTTCTCATCTAATCCCACACAATGGGTTAGCAGATTCATTAGAAAGAAGCACAGTCAATATAATTAACTGGTTTTTCTTCCTCTGCTCTTCTCTTAATGATTTACAGTGATATTCACCTCAAAACCTGCTCTTTTCTATCAGTTATCATGAGTTGTCTCCTCAAAAGTGGGAGTGAAGTGCTCTGAGGTTTACTGATGTTTTCTATGATTTCAAGCAGTCTGGCTTCAGCCATTAAGCCCTGAGAATCTCTTTCCTTTCATCTTCCGGTACAGTAAGTTAACCACAGTAGGATTACACGAATCTTTAAGGTTATGCTTAAGGCTTTGCTGTTCAGCTGTGATAGCATGTTCTTCTAACTCCTACAAATTCTTCTTTTCTCCCAACTTAAACACTTCTGAAGCTGTAAGTAAAGAATGACTTTTTTTGACTGATCTTTCAGCAAATGCTTTCTTTTAATAACAAAGGCAAAAGGTTTGTTGGCATACATATGGTAAGTGAATCATAAATAGCTTTTCACTTGGGCTTTTTATGGTTAAAGTATTCTGTGTGTTTGTGACATCTGTACCTGGCACAAAAAGAGCCAAGTCTGTAGATTTTACTTTTTGTGTCAAATGCTGTCTGTGACATTTTTTTTGCTCCGTTGTTACGTATGTTTACTATGGGTCATCTGTCAGTGTTTAAGTTGCACACAAAACATAGTCTTTGACTGTTTAAATTGAGCACAGATATTGTGTAACTTCTTGGCTTAGCATTAATAAAAACCCACACAGCAAATTTCAGCAAGGCACATTCTTCTGTTAGCACTGGAGAAATGCATGAATTAAGTCAATGCTTAAAGTTCATTTCATTAATCTTGAAGAAATGAGACTGGTGTTAATTCATATCTGCAATTAATTCCAATGAAAGGTGGAAAATCCCTTAAGACACTCCCCACCAAGCCTCTATGTAACAATTCTAGAGGTGGAGTGAAAAGGATGAAACTCATACAAGTATATACATTTCATGTTAAGGTCTTCACTAATTGACTCAAATACTGTCTGGGAACAGTAAATTTTGCATACACTTTTCTAACTCTTAATAAGACACTGAGTTTGGAGCTGCACCTGCCTTGTCTTCTTCGTTGTTCTGTGTAGAAATGGGCTTGAAGCAGCGTGCCAGCAGCTTGGAAACTTATTTTAACAGAGTTCCAAGAAGTCTGATCTAAACTTGGAATAACTTAACCTTCAAAATCATGAACAATCCACTGGTGGGTGGTTCCTTGTCTCAACAAGGGAGAGGTTAGAGAGGGTCGTGGAGGCCGAAAGACAGAGAGAGATTTGTTTGCAACTATGTAGAGCAGAGGGTGATATTGTCAGGGGTACTTCAAATGAGTCTTAAATGAACCAAAAAAATAACTGCAGTTTAAAGGAACAATTATACTCTGAGCCAAATTGTGGGCTTTCTATGCTGCTGGTATTTTAGACACCTTGAACTTGCTTCCTTTACTGAGATTTTATTTCTTCATTTTATTTTTTTTTCTCAGGCTCAGTACAAATGTTGAAAATCTGGGTTGGATTTGGAAAGGAAGGTTAGAAAAGAGGAAAAAAAAAAAACCCTGCAATTTCAAGTTTTTCCTTGCATGTTTAAACAAAGGAAAGTGATACTTGTTTAAAAATTGAGCAGTGTTTGGATTTCCTCTTGTTTAACCATGGAATTCAAGCATATGCTTTAAATGAAAACTTGATGTGAAGTTCTGTGTATCAGCTTTTCCTCTTATTATCGGTCCAGCTCTACTATTGCACTTTTAGGAGTGGGAAAGTAAAAATGTAATGCATATCTCAAGTTTATGGATAGCAAAAAAAAGGGAACAGAACCTAATGGGGGGCTCTTGAAGTGGACATATAGGAGTAGAGTTCTGCCCTCCTGATAGTTTGTTGTTGTGCCTCTTCACAAAGAGCCTTCCCAGGCCAATCTGATTATCTCTGTATCTCTCAGACATGATGAGAATTGACCCACTGGGTATGTTCACAGTGGAATATGCTTCTATGAAAACAGTCACCAGCATCCCATCAGCAGTCTTGGACTGGCAGGAAAGAGTTACTGATTGCTATGGGATTTAAACAATATTTTTCTATTAGTGGACAGGCTTTCACAAGTTCTTTATTGAACTTCTATAGTACAACTCACACAGTATTATAATTTTCATCTTCACATGTATGTTACAACCTGGTTGCATCTACTGGGCCAGATCTGAGTACAAGAAATTATGTAAGAGGCTTTTGAGGACTAAATTTGGAATGCACTATGATGATTTAGTTTATTTTCTGATGAGACTGTAGTGATTTCTATCTTATTTTTGTCAACAGCTTTGTCAGTTGTAGAGCAAGAATAAGTGTATTGAGTACCAGAGGAACTGCATTTGCTTTTTTTTTTATGTATCCTGTGCTTGAGTTGCATAGAAATCACTGGTCATGCATTGAGAGATGAGGATACTGCCCTTAGTAGACCAATTTTGTAAGAATACTTTAACTGATTGATTGCATATCAAATACATTAATTTTATCAAAGGCAACATTTATTTTCTAGAAATGAAGACTGAGGTTGGTACCTAAAATAGAGTGAGTTCCCATCTAGAATGGAGGGAGTGTAAAATGAGCAGTGAAATTGTATTTGATAGTGAAGATTTGATCCCTGCTGGGACAAAAATGACATTAAAAAATGTCTGTGTCCTGCAGTGAAATTCCTTGAATAGTGAATTTAACTCCTGACAATGAATAACAAGGCATGATTGCAACTCTGTGTTTATATAGTGACTTCTAGGTGTTTTGCTCTATGGAACCAAATGGAATGAGAAATGATCTCTTGGAAGTGAACCCTGGCTGATCCAAGTGAGAAATCAAACTCATTTCATTATTAATCAGGAGGCAGACCAGTTGGAACCAATAACTTATGTAAAAGTCAGGAGCAAATGATTGGTATTGGACTCATATTTAGGTACTTGTTATGTGAAAGTTGAAATGATTATACATAGCAAGAGAAGTCTTAGGATTTCAATGCTTGTATAGTGTGCTTGGGGGATTAATGGACTGCATCTGCCCACTTATTTAATTAGAAAAGGTTGCCAGTGTTCTTAAGTTTCTTGTTGCACATCTTATCCAGAAGCTCAAGAGATAAAGGCAACTCAGAGACTTGGTGTAGAATTTTATAGTAGCAATAGAACCTTGTTTCCCATACTGATGCCCAGTTTTTGCTTTTCTGAAAGCAGTCATTAGAGAGACTGCCAGGAGGAGAGAGAAGGTGGTGTTGTATTCTTCCTGTTGTATAATGAAGATATACACAGCTCTGTGTGCATTAACGTGGAAGCAGGAAAACAATAAACTGTGTAGAAATAGAAACTCCTGAATTATCAGGGAACTGTGGGGTCGTGTTGTCCATCACAGTTAATATGTGGTAATAATGGCCATAGTATGCTTAACATTTTGGAACCTATTGTATTTCCCATTTGGATTAAATTAAATACATAGATCATTCCAACAAACCTATCCCAGCAGATTGTGAACTCTGGAAGCAGGGAAGGGAATTAATGGCAATGTATTTCATACTAGTGTTCCTCTGTCTAGTGATTGAATTATTTTCCCATAAAGAATTTACGGTTTCTACACAACAGATGTTGGTCAGCTTGTGTATAGACATTGTTGAAGGTGGAGTGAAAAATGACCTTCAAATACAATAAACTAAATGGCTGTTATTTATCTTATTGTCTAATAGACAGGTCTAATAGTCCATTTCAAAATAAGAGGGAAGGAAAACCAGGACATGGCTGAATTACAGCACCAAAATCCTACAGTCAAGACTTGATGTCAAATATAAGAGAAGTCTTAGATACCAAACCATGGCAGCTAGTCAGGAAGACTTGCTGCCTTTAAAATAGGCACCTGAATATGGGAAGGCAGTTGTGAAAATCTGCCCCTTCTTGACTTTTTTCAATATGCAGCTAATATCGGTAAAATGGTCTACTTGAACAGCTTAGGAAATGGCCTCACAGAAAGGTTTTGTTTAAATAATTGCAAGTTAAACCAGTTACGACATATAAAGACACCAGAAGGCACCATATAAGTAACAATGTATTCACAGGTGATCACCATTTCTATTTATAGTCATCTGTGAGACAAAGAACAAAAATCCTTTTCTAGGTTCACACTAGGATGCAAAGTGTCTTTTATCTTTTTCTTCTTGGTGGCATTTAATTTCTATTCCATAAACCTGTTCTTGCTGTTTCGTGCTTACATAACACTTAACCAAGTTTGGGTTCACTTAGGGGTCTTTGGGAGAGGCTGGAAGAGCAACATCTTTTTTTTTTATCAGGTTAAATATCTTCTACTGAAATTTTATTTAAGAACTTGGCAATGATACAGCCTTCATGCTTGCCCAATCCTCATAAAGCAGAGCACAAAATTAAGGGTACTGTGGAAATCAATATTGGAGTGCATCTTTAATATCCAGCTTGTGCAGATTCACGTACCTAATTCCTTTGCATGCCCAGCCACGACTGCAGGCTTTTTAGATAAACTGTGGGTGTTAACCATTGTTGCTTACTGAAGAGATCCACATCTGCCCTCTTTAGAGGGGTTATGTAGGGTGAAAATATCTTGTTTCTGTTGAGAACACATGTATAAAGTGAGTGGGCATTGCGTTTCATAGCGTTAACTGCTTTCTGTCATGTGTTTGGGTGAAGATGCTCTTAACCAAGCATTGCTGATGATACTGTGTAAGAAATGTAGGCAAGTGTGATAAGATTTCTAATTCGACTTTGTTGTTGTTAGTATTTTCACAGAGTGCCTTTTAGTGAGCATTAAAAATGGTTTCCAAAATTAACTTGACCTTGCAAACAGTAGGTAAAGATAGCTTAAAAATAGAGGGTTCGTTCATCTCTAGGGCATGCAGCAATTCTGTAGCACGGTCGGTAGGGACAAGATGACACAACTGATTCAGGTTACCTGACTTAGGAAGCAGCCCCTGCTGCTGCCCTGGGATCAAAAAAAAAGCCAGAAGAGCTGCTGATGTTAGTAGATCTGCCACCCACTGAGGACAAGGCTAAGTGCCACTTGGGTGGCAGTGGTAAATCAGAGCAGTTTTCCAGATTTGGAGGAATTCAGGTCGCAGCCCAAGACCTTGGATGTTGAAGATGCAAGGATGGAGCAAGCATCTGCTCTGTATTAATTGAACAGACTGAGGCAGGGAGAGGAACAATATCCATATAGTATATTAAACACCAGAGGAAAGTGTAGGGAAACTCCTCCCATGTCTACACATTTTCCTCTATTTCAACCTCTAGTTGCTTGAATTTCAGTCTTATCCTTTTGGTTTACCCTTGCCAGATGTTTTATGGTTTAATGCAGTTCTGAGCAGGCAATGGCAATACTATTCTTATTGTGAAGCAAAGCAGCAAACATTTTTGGGTGTTTTGTATTAACTAATACTTATATTTTAGCAGTTAATAGAGGTTAGATGTATTTTGATAAGGATTTAGTTGTGGTGCTTTTTCCTCTTTGAAGTTATGTCACTCTTAGGGCTAGAGCATGTACAGTAATGTCAAAGACCAGGCTGGAAATATTCCCACCTGTAAAGGGACCAAACTGCTTGGTGTTTGCTGGGTTTGGGGTTTCTTAGTGTTTAGGGGTTTTGTGTGTGTGTGTGTACACATTTTTGTTTTGCTTGTTTGTTGTGTTTGGGTTTATTGTAGTTTTTTCTGGGGGGGGGGGGGGTTGTTTGTTTCATTGATGTTTCCTTTTCATTTTTTTTTCCCTGCAACAGAATTTAAGTAGGAACATTAGTGTGGCCACAGCTCAGCAGCAGGATGCAAGTTCTGGTTTTGTCCTCCGTTGATATACTGGAAAATCTTGTCTGGGACACATTTAATTAGACAGTTACTACTAAGCTTTTCACTTTGCAGATGTAGCAGGTCTCATAATCCACTTTTTTCTTACTTATTTCATGCTGCAGTGATGGATAAAAATTTCCACAGTGCCAGTCCCTTAATAAAAAACAGATATACCTTTTTCTCTCAAATTCCAGTTCTCCAGCTGTCAGCTAGCAGAATAGTTTTTGTTGGTGAGAATTTGAGCAGGCTTCCATTTGTCTAAAGCTCTGTGCTGCTGAATTGAGCTAAGACTTGCTTTACAGCAGTGTAGGAATAGTTACTTTAATGGAGTTTCCCTAATTTTCAATTTAACTGAGCACACAGTAGGTTCAAATTGTCAAATGTATTTTTCTAGACCTACTGCCAATAATTAACTTTGTGTTTCTCCACATTTAAGCAGCAAATAGCAGAAGAGACAATAATGATAAATGTGAAGGACTTTCATTTGTCACTGTGACCTGTGAGTTTTTGTGCTTCTAGCATCCTTTTGAATAATGCTTGGAACATGGAACCTTTTGGAGTTTATTGCACATCAGAGCAAAGCAATCCTCTAGCTGTGAATTATCCCTCCATCAGGAGGGAGGAAGTAAAAAGGCTCAGAACTCAGTTGCCTATCTGTTGTGCTGTGTGGTTGATAGGCTTCTAAACTAGTGGAAGATGCTGTGTTTTCTGAGTGCCAACAGGTAAATTTTGCAAGGAGAGAGGTGTATTTATTTTGCAAGACACAGTGCTGGGGAGTACTGCAAAAACATAAAACTTCCTAAGGAAACTTTAATAAAGCTGATTGTGGATGACAAGTTTACTGCCATCTGTCTTCATAAACTATCAATTACTGTCATCCACTCTTCTTTCCCTCTGCCTCTTGCAGCTCATTTCTTGTGAACAGGCCTGTGCTGTAATTTGTGCCCTGTATTTGATTAAAAAATACATTTATATAGTGCTGGTGTTCTTTGCTGTTGGCACTTTCTTGCTCAGCTGTCTCAGAGCGCTGTGGAGGGAATAAAGATTGGAATGCTGTGGGATTTTACCAGAGAAGGCTGAGGAGCAGAACTAACCCAGTTCTGGGGTGGAGTTGTTTTTAAGGCATCAGCATGATAACTCATTAGCCTGACATGGATTATTTTATTGAGATGGGGACTGTATTTATATCCAAGAACACAAACTTGGATTGTAAGAGTTATGTATATTAGAATGCAGTGTAACAATTCCTTCTCCTCTAAGTGCCATGTATTTTGTTTTAAAGGAAATCATAATTACTTTGAGTTTAGAAACCAATTATATTCAAGACCTATTGCCATTTTTATCACTTGACTACGAAGTTCTTTGTTGGAGCCAAGTGGTCCATTTAATGCCCACCACTTGAGCCAATTTCTCCTTTCTGCTTCAGAGGACAATCTCTAGATCTCATCAATGCCACCAACAGGGGTTGCCTGGAAAAAGTCATCTTTCCATGAGAAATGAGCGTGCTTCTTATGAGAGCAGGATTATCTAGAGGCTGAAGTGTTGCATTTAGCAGCACTATGTGTCAGTGCACACACCCTGATTAAGCAGTGCCTCTATGGGCAATATGTGAGCAGTCCCATGATGTCTGGAGAGTTGCTTTGAATGTCTCCAAATGCTTAAGGTACACTGCTAAAGGGAGGTGACAGCTCTGCTCATTGTGGTACTGCAATGTTTCACATGCACATATAAAATGTGTGCTGAAAGTAGTGAACTATTAAAAAAACAAAGTACAAACTCTGAACTGCTCCATCTGAGATCACTGGAGGTAGCAATAGCAAACAAAATAACAGACAAAAGTAAACTATGTTACCCTGGAACTGATGAAAGGAGAGGCTGAGCCAACAAGTTTTAATTGCAGTTGAAGTTCATTTCTCATTCTTTAATTCAATGCTTTCAGACTCTTTAGGTACTTCTAATATTACCTACTGCTATTTTAACATTGCTTTCTTTGTAAATCAGCACTGAATTCTGTTCTGCAGTTTTGAAATAGTGAGTTGCACACCCTGCACTGTCTTCCCCTATGGTGGATTTTGCCCATCTGCCCATGGTAAATCAGTTTTGGGACATATAGTTTGAGATGACTTCTTATTTAATTTGGGTCATTGAGCTAGGAGATAAAAACAGAAGATGAGAGAGGCTGACATGGTATTGAAAACAGGTTTAGAATTGAAGCTCAGTTTTCACTGCAGACAGTGCTGTCATTTTCTGAAGCCATTGTAGCCAATCAGTAGGTATCTGTCTTTTTCCCAGGTTCCCAAAAAGATGATGATAGCAATGCCAAATTTCTTTTATCACTCAGTGGAAGAAAGACAGCCATACAAGCACTCGTGAAGATGCAGTTTCAATTAACAGCGCTGAAATTCTGTGTTCTGAGTGCTGTAAGAAATAATTACCACAAATAGTTTGTGAGTGGTCTTTAGGCATCTTCTGAATCACTAAATCTTTCTTTTTTAGAAGACAGATTTTTTTTTTTAAGTAATGAAAATATCTTTCAATGAAAGAGGGAAAATAATAAAAGAAGTCCTCTGTATTTTTATTGGATAACTTGAAGTGGCTTACCCAGCCTGAAAGAGATGGTTTTGCAGCAAAGCAAGTAGGTCTCAATCATCTGTCCCCTGACAGCTGATACAGAGTGTTCTCAGAGTTCAATGCAGGGTATCAGTTCTGGGTGAAGCTGCACTTGATGCTTTCTACAGCAGTATAACATCCAAGGAGTTTGACAACCCCTGCCACGTCAGTGACACACATTGATTGATGTCCTTGGCAGAAAGAAATTTGTGAGGAGGGTGGCATAGGGACATTAAAGTCATTCTTCTTGTCAGAAGTAAATGCTGCATGGTCTTCTGTGCCCTTCCCAGTGTTCTGCAGTCTCTTGTCCTTATAATCAAAGCACTTGTCATTCTGTTTCACTGGTGTAAGCACATAAAAATGGAATCTGTTGTGATATGAGACACATGAGAAATTAGAAACCAATATGACCCAAAATACTCTGCTGTTTAAATCTGAGGGGCAATAGTAAAATAGAAAACAAAGAAATATTGCGAGACTCAGATTCAGCAGGCTAAAAATTTTTAAACCAATTACCATTTATCTTACTGTTTCTTGATGACAATCTGTGGTTCTGGTGTGTTTGTCTTGCTCAGATTAAAAAGGGGTGGAATTTTTTTTTATTTGTTTTGGTTTAGGGTGATTCGAGAGGGTTAACGGTGATTCTTTCAGAAGACTGAGCCTGTTGTTTTTCTTCAGTAGATACCACTTGTGAACTGATCTCTCTGTTTTCATTGCATTGTGATTGTAGAGGTGTTTTAGGCAAAGGCATCACTTTGTGTCAGATTCATGGGTGTTTGCAAAACTCAACAAGGCACATGCTGTTCATGGTTTTGTATTGGTGTCATCCAGCTCAGAACAAAGAGAATATAGAAATTATATTTATTTTACTTTTTGTTTAACAGATATTAATTAATTTGCCATTTATTTAAAAACATAATGCTGGGAAAAGGGTGCTGTTTCAAAGTCCCAGACTGCAGAGTTTATGAAAACTAATTTAAATTAATGACATTTCAGTAAATGCCACCAAGGGACTGAAGTGAACAGCCCATCAATTTCGACAGAGTATATTCTGTGTATCACAGTAAAGAGGCTTCAAAATTCTCAGCTAGTGAGAACACTGGTGAGTGAGATCATTTTCTATCATTCTCTTAAAATGGTTCTTTATAGCCACAGTAATAGAGTGGTCATGAAATTGGCTTGAGGTGATGGGAGTTATGGAACAGCAATATATAGTGTAGTATACTGGCAGCATAATGCGCCAGAGACCTGACTTTAAGGCAGAGGACAAGCGCTGTCCTAAAGTATATGTCTGCTAAATACATATAATCTCTATGCATTTGTATGTTTTATATAAATTATTTCTTCTGAAGTATGGTTCTGCACTTTCTTACTGTCTCAGTCAGCCCAGATTCTGTTCAGCGTGTCTGTAGAGAAGCTGTAATGAAGGCCTTTAAGAAGCTTAAAGGAAATGGCAGTGTTGCTCTTCAGAGAGCAAGATTCCTTGGGGATTGGTATTAAGTTGATGGGATCAAGGTAGCTCCTTTTCTTTCCTTCAGAGTTCAGTACTTAAATATATGTCAGTTTACTTGTTAAGGTCTAATCCATGGCTAAGCTCCTAGCCCAACACCTCATTGTTCTCTGTGAAAGAACACAGTGATAGCTGTCTGCATGTGTGAAGCCAAGTTTTTACTGCTCCATCCTCCCAATGGCACTTGAGATAACCAAGAGAATTTTGTTTCCTTGTAGTTGCCCAGAAGAGTATTTTCTATCACAGTATATACTTCATCATAAGACAGTATGCCTATGCAAACAGCTTTAATAGCTGAGGCAGTTTGGTAACCATGAATAGGAGGCACCTGAGATAACAAGTGAAAGGTTGTCTTTTTCTAAGAGAGCTGCTGTTGGAGAGGGGAAATTAATTGATGCAAGATGATATTTTCCAAAATTAGTATTTATTAATTTTGCTATTCAGAACTCTCACCACCCCCAACCACTAATTTTAATAATGTTTCAGATCTTACACGGTCATGGAAACATTCAATGGATATTATCTACATCTAGTAATAACCAGCAAAATATATAAACATTAATTGAACTGGAAGAGAAGGTTCCACAGTCAAATGCTGCTTGCGGTCAATATGCTGCTTGCCCAGTAGATGGGCCCAAGCTCTTTCTGCTCTATGGCAGAAGGCAGTAGAGAATCACAGAGAGGCATTTAAGCATTTACTCACAAATTATTATTACCCACTCACAGGGGCCAGCTACAGTCCAGACAGTGCCCAGATTCTTTCAGGGGACTCTGTCTTGTTGGATGTTGAGGCTTGAATCTTCCTGGCTTCTGGGGAAAGGACGCAGATAATCTCTGGCCTTGTCTCCTGTCTTCTTCTGGACGATCTGTGTATATGTCCAGGGATCCTAGGCAGGACCTTCAGGTGCAGAGGCAGATGTTGTGCAGTCTCAGCACAATGTCACGCTCGCCACACAGGCCGATCGTGTGCAGGCATCCAGGGTCTGCTCCTGGTAACTCACAGTAATGGAGTTTAGCAGGCAAGCAGTAAGGCAATGTGCAACAGCAGCAGGGCTGGGCACAGCAGAGAGAGCAGGCAAAGAGCAGGGAAGCAAAAGCAGGTTGTTTACCTCTGTATCTCCTTTTATCAATGTGGGCCGAGATTAATTGCCCTTTGGGCACAAGAATAGCCAATCACAATGGCAGTTAGCCAAACCTTACCATATTAGGCAAAGCCACAGGCTTGCTTTACCCAAATTTGGGAAAAGCACAGGCCTTGCACTAGGCAGGCACAAGCTAAGTGCATGTACCTTACACAACAGGACCCTGGGCAGTCCAGACTCAGTGGCTCCAGGTTCTTTTGTGTCTGTTTCCCTAGCTTGCCTCTCTGGTGGAGCAGGAAAAGCATGCCTAGGCAGGGCAGGACATGTATAAGCCTATTTTGGGCCTTTCAGGCCTACCACAATATTTGCTTCTTCAAATATGACATTTAGATTATATTAATTGATAAAACTGTCCTTTCCCAATAAGCAGTGGATGGGAAAGAGTCAATTTGTTAAGGTTTACACTCACATGTCATATTCCCATTAGAGATGAACCTTGAAAGATGTAGAGAGGTTTTTTTCTCTCCATTTTTCAGGATGTCACTTCAGAGGCAGATTACTGGTTAGACCACACCTTGAGTACTGTGTTCAGTTCTGGGCCCCCCAGTTTAGGAGGGACATTGAGATGCTTGAGCATGTCCAGAGAAGGGCGACGAGGCTGGTGAGAGGCCTTGAGCACAGCCCTACGAGGAGAGGCTGAGGGAGCTGGGATTGGTTAGCCTGGAGAAGAGGAGGCTCAGGGGTGACCTTATTGCTGTCTACAACTACCTGAGGGGTGGTTGTGGCCAGGAGGAGGTTGCTCTCTTCTCTCAGGTGGCCAGCACCAGAACAAGAGGACACAGCCTCAGGCTGCGCCAGGGGAGATTTAGGCTGGAGGTGAGGAGAAAGTTCTTCACTGAGAGAGTCATTGGACACTGGAATGGGCTGCCCGGGGAGGTGGTGGAGTCGCCATCCCTGGAGCTGTTCAAGGCAGGATTGGACGTGGCACTTGGTGCCATGGTCTAGCCTTGAGCTCTGTGGTAAAGGGTTGGACTTGATGATCTGTGAGGTCTCTTCCAACCCTGATGATACTGTGATTACACATCCTGTTCCAGCCAGGTGGAAAATGTATATGGGGGAGTTAATTTTATTTAAAACAGATAAAACTCTCTGTCAAGCAACAGAAAGTTATCTCTAAGACATTGGTTGGTACAGTACTAATCAGGAGAGAACTATGCAAGTAAAAAATGCATTAGTGTGTGACAAATAGAAGTATACCCATAATCTTCTTGTTCTTTAAAATATTAAAGCACCTTTAGGAAATTCCTCAGTGTACTTTCAGGTACAAATTAGCATGCTGAGGACAAGTTTTCATGCCTTAAAAAGTCATAAGGCAACCACAAAGGTGGAAATTATGTATGCTAATATGAAGTTATGCTTTGTTCTTTATTTTCCATGAGACTGCCATATTTTTGAGCTCAATTCTCACACCTACCCAATTACTAATTGATGAAAGCACCCACCTGATAATGCTATCAGTGACCATTACCTGTGCATAATCTTAGACAGCTGGTTTGGGCACAAATTAACATTCTGTAAAGCACCTATTAGTTTATTTTTATTTATGCAAAATAATAATAATAAAGTGTTGTTGACTTGGAGTGTGTTTCTCAGTGATTATCTACACCAGGGAGAAACATTTCTATACTGCTATTATTAGCAGTACCTTTATCCTCAGCAAATATCATTTCACCCAACTTGGCTTTAATCAATTAGTTCTTGACAAGTGGCTTTTGTGTATGAATTTCTGCAATCTGTAGCAAACACAAAACTGCTGGGACAGGTGTCAAAAATCTCAACCATCTGCTGTGCTAATAACCACGAGGTTCAGAGCACTGCGATGGAGTTAACAGCCATTAGGATCAGGGCCATTATCTCAATGCTGTTCTGTACCTTGATAAGCTTCTTGCTCCAAATGAGACTGCAGAAAGCACTGAGTGCCAAGTCAAGTCCTCACTAAATAATCCTGGATTTGCTCAACCAGAGTGAAAACGTGTACCTGATCTCTAAGCTGCTAAGTGTATTCACTTCTTGTTTTCTTGGGGCCATGTGATACCAGATTGTAACATTTACAAGTAACTGTTAAAGTACAGCACAGAGAGCATTTGGGAAAGTTTTCAAAGCACTCAGGTGTTATGAGCACTTTACTTAATTTTCCTTGCTATGGACAAATCAGCAGAGGAATTAATTTTGGCAAAGATACTTGAGAGAGGTCAATTTTCAACCCAGGAGTGCCATGACTGTCTTTAAGCAATGAATGGTTTGTATCATTTTGTCATTAGACTTTCTCCTGAGCAGTATTTCAGGTGAACAGAAGCTCTTAATCATACTGTATTAAGTAAGGAAGTGTAAATGGCAAAATATTGAATTATTGTCAGCTGTTATTCCAGAAATCAAAGCAGCCTTTTACAAGCAGCAGGGTGGTGCTGCTGAGCTTGTCAAATTGCATCCGCCCTCAAGGTCACACATTCTGAAACACAGGGTGTTATTTCCTGATTAGTTTGTCTTGTTCTGTGGTTAATACCATAGCAGACTGTCTATCCTGCTTCTGTGTTCAGTGCACATAAGTCTCATGATGAAGCTTGTGTGAGTTTTAGTTGATTAGTGGAGATTTGGACGTTTGTGGACAGAAGAATTGAAATGGTCTGTATAATGGTGTGGCTAAACAATCTGGGGTTTCATGGGGTATCTGGCACTGCTATATGGCATCTTTAAAGCCTTTAATTGTTTATGTTGTCTATGATGATCATGTCCTACTGGGTATAAAAGAAAGAGGAAAATGTTTGTTGTTGCTGCTGGCCATTGTGTAACTACCATACTCCATGCCTTATTTCCTCATAAAAATTATAATCCCATAAGCAGGAAAGGGATGATATAAGGTAATTCTATTTAGTATTATTGTTTGTTCTTACCAAAATCATAAAGTAATGGAAAATACTTATGAAAAAAAGCCAACAAGCACAAGAGACCCTTGGAATTAGTTTTATTCCTTGACAAGGCTGTTTTTTTTCCCTCAAACTATTACTGAATTAATTTTTAGAAAGAATAACATCAAAATGGAGTGATGAAAGTAGTTCAGTGGAAATCTGTAGAAAACCATTCAAATTCAATCTGGTATGAGGCTTGTTTGACTGTTGGCAAAAAGTACAGCATGCACAGCCACTTACTATTCTAGTGTCACTCCAAAGTAAGGTCAGGCACTCAGCTGGTGTTCGTAAGGGCACCAGACAGTGATGCAGCTGCTCCAAAAGCAGATGGTGAGGTGACCCAAAGGAAATAATCAGAACAGCAGAGGGCATTTCTACAGCCAGCCACCTAGTCTTATGTCTGTAGCTTAAAAAAATAATCAGGAGATGCTTGAAAGAATTGCTGTAAGAGAGAAGTGCATTCTCTGCAAGCATAATGACTGCCCAGTATACATATAGACCTCATGGTGTACCAAGGTACACAATGAATATATTATTATTAGTTTTATAGTATACTATATAAACACACACATAAAATGCAGCATAGAATATATAAAGAAGGAAGTGCTGGGCAGTAATGACCTAGCAAATCAGTTTATACTCATACTTCAAACCGAGAATGCTCAGTATCTCATTCCATAAAAATGACCCAAGGTGTGCTTTGGCAAGGAACTTTTCTGAGCAAATTTGTTGAAGACAGCTTGTCCCAGTGCCACACACTACTCTGGAATTGTAGCCTTAACAAATGTAGCTTTCCTGCCCATCTGTAAAAAACTAACTTATACTAAGTCATTAGGAAAGCATCTGGCACCAAGGAGACTAAAATTCTCATGCAAGCTGCTGATGACACATTGCAGTGCCTGTTCCTGACTCAGAGCAGTGCTCAGTGTGCATTAGGGGCCCACCTGCATTCTGCAGTCATAGAATGCAGGGCTCTTACAGGTTTACCTGCATGATTTTAGGTCCTCTAACTCAAATGAGAGAAGCTTGTGCTGTTTACTCATTCTCTGAGTCACTTACCTAACCACGGCCAATGTAGTGGTCACGCCATTATCAGACAGGCCTTACCTGCATATTAATGTTCTGTGGATGAAGATATTTGCTTGCTCATCTTGGGTTTTATGTTGATTTTTAGGATGCTAAATGTTGGATGCAGTTTCAGGATCTGTTAGCTCAATTAGTTATTTCTGCCTGATTTTTGACTTAGGATTGTGCCAGATGTAGCTGCAATGTTGTTCTTTGTCACCTTTGAAGAAATGAATACATGTTATATTATCTAATCTATATTTCATCTTTCTGGCTCCACTTTTTGTCTATTGTTATATCAGCTTTGTTTTTAAAAAGCTGACTGCTTCTTAAATACAAAAATCCTGCTGATTTTTAGCTTGTTCAAGGGGAAGGAATGACTAAATCTAGACTCCAATGGCACAGAGTTTCAACTGACATGAGCTGAGACAAGAAATGTTCTTTTTACATAGGATAAAGCCCTAAATGTGCCTGAACAGAGAAGACCACATATCAGTCCTCAGTAATAGTATTTAAGGTAGATGACTGGCATGGATCTACCAAGTCTGTTCCTCCTCTGATATTTGTTGTAATACATGTTTTCCAAAAAGTACTGATATGCAGGTCACATTGCCAAGCAGTAAGAAAAGAACCAAAACCAGACCCTTTCTTCAGAATCTCTGAAAAGAGAGTCTAATTGTATCAATAATCCTTTTGAAAACATGAGTTACTCATTGATTTTTGAAAGCCTATGAACATATGAATAGTTTTGATTTCTCCTGCCACTGTTATTGATTCTTGACTACAGAAGCTTGGAGCCTTTTTGAAGGGTAATGCATGTATAGGAATGCAGGGGTTCTCAGGAAGAAAACAAGCAGACTGAAGAAGAGTGGTGGGTTTTGATTCCTATTGATTTGAAAAGGAATTGGAGTATTTTCAAAGTGCTAAGTACAATTCTTGGCAGAGGGGAATACGTTCTCTGTTGTAGTAGTGCAAAGGCTGATTTATAGATCAGGGTACTTTGCTATTATGACCAAGTCTTCAGTGTTTCTCTGTTATACACAGTAGTCAGTGAAAGAAGATTCCAAGTGAGACACAAAAAATTTAGTTTATCCCAAGTCAATGAGGCAATGGGCAGAGCAGAATAGGAGTAGTACCTAATCTCTAATATCTCTGTGATCTACTCTCATCATAGTGTAAAGACAAAGGAACTTTGATGGTGCAATGCCTTTAATTTTGGATGCTTACCTCACCAGAAGATGGTGTGTCTCTTTCTAAAGGGAGTGTAGGACATCCGACTCTGGCACAGGTGCCTCTGTCTGGGCATAGGAGTGTCATCGTTCAGGTTTTGAGTGGCAGTTACAGAATGTTTGAGAGATAGGTCTGCTAGAAAAAAAACAACAGAGAAAGCTGCTGCCATTTAACCACTGAATATTTATGGTACTTATTGCCAAGTATTCTCTCTCCTTTGAACTGCAGAGTAAGTCTAGGGTGTTCCTTCATGCAAATAAAATACAACGTTGGAAACTACAGTTCTTCTGGGATAAAAGACTTGGTTTGACTTGATCTCTAGGAAGAAAACAACCTGTGACATGATATTAAATAGAGAATCATCAGAGATCTATCTGACTTCTCTGTATCTTAGTTGATATTTGCCTTGTTCTGAGAATTTTGCAGTGCAATGAAACTCCCCAAATAATATGAAGCTGGAATAGTCAGCAAAAGTAGACTTGTGAAATAATTTGATGGAACATTCAAGTCATTGTCTTGGTTTCTGATTATTTGACTGCCTGGATTTCACCATGCTCTGTCATAAGATGGCTAAATGAAAATCAGTCCAACACATAGAGGCTTTGTAATAGTACTGTTTGGGGAGAAATACATCATTCTTTTCAGAAAGCAGTATGTGTGTGATCACATAGCAAATGCTCACCCCCCCCCCCTTTAGAGTGCAAGTGAAAATGTTGCGGTTAGAACTAGTGACAGTTGTGTATTTGACATAAAAAAAGCAGTGTATTGAAAATTAACAATCTGTTGGGAATATTAAATTCTGAATGAATATTAAATTCTATTTTTAATATATATTTTTAAATGGGTGAATTCCCTGAGATTCTTTGTATTTTCAACCGACAGGAAGCAGTTGTACAGAGGCTATTTATAAAGACAGAATTAACAGTTTAAACAATCAGAACTTGGAAAAATAGGAATGTGAAAACAGGAAAATTCTCGCTATGCTTATGGAGCCTAAGCATTAGCTTCAGCATATATACTCATGATGCTTTGTGTGCCTAAGTCTCCTGCACAAAGATGCTTTCAAAACTCACAGTAATGACCCTGGGGTAAAATACAAAATACTCCAGGCAGAGGGAAGGAGATGCTGCTGCTGAGCTAGGGCAAGCTGCATTCATGTGGCCCTGTGATTCCCAGTTAACGAGCCACAAACGAGGTGCTCTTTCCAGTGGAGGGTCAGTACAGAAAGAGGGTTTCTAAATCACCCCCCATTAAATACTTCATTTTGAAAATTAAATTGGCCAATAGGCACCAGCATCATTGTTCTGGACAATGAATTCAAAGCTTCTTGTCTTGTGTGACCATGCAGGCACGTTGAGAGGCAGCACAAGACACCTGACAGGTGGTGCTAAGCCCCTAGCCCTCAAGGCTTTGCTGGGAACAAACCGTTATTGTTTGCTCATCTAACTCCACTCCCGACCTGCAACAGGAAGAGGAGAGCTAGAGTTAAACCAGCCTGACAGGATTAGGATTTATGCCCTACCAGAACAAGCTGAAGCATGCAGAAGCAAAACAAAATCCAGTTCAGACTTCAACTGCAGAAATCTGCCATGAGGAAGTTTTGACACGGTGGGCTTTCAGCACTAGGTTTGCAGCATTTCACTTGCAGCAGTTTCTCAATTGCATGGCTTATAATTGGATGTCCTGTATCGTGCATGTAGGTGATCTATTTAGGTGTCTCTGTCAGGAAACTGTCAAAAAAAAACCCAAACAAGCATTTGTACCATGAAAGTGTGTACCGCATCTGCTCATCATACAGACTTGCTAGCAAAGCTTTTACTTTCATTTGGTTACTGCTGAAAATTGGCACCAAGTCCTGGGTTTTGGTTTGTCGTGGGTTTATTTTCCTCTCTGTATTTGAAATGTGTTGTTGTGAATCCAATTAGCATATTCTTACACCAAAAACAATGTAAGAAAAAAATAGCATCAGTAATGTATGGCAGACAGCGTCTGATGACATGAGTAAAGATGTGAGTAGGTTCTGTTGTAGGAAGATTTGGGAAATGTATGGCAAATGGAAATCTTCATATTGAGTGTGGGAGGCAGACATTTCAATTGCATGCTACTGTGTTTATCAGGGTATGGAACTGAGTGCTACCTCTGCTTAAGCTTTATAGCTTAAGTTCACGTTGAAGCATTTTGCACGCAAGCAAGTGCTGTATCTGAAAAGGTCTCTGATCAGGCTGACAACAACAAAGTTCTACGTGGAAAATAGAGGAAATATCGAAGCATACACACATCCACTAATACTTATACAGAAAATATAAAAGATTTAGGAAGACAGGAAGACTGTACCATTTTATCTCAATCATTAAAACCCTGTCCAGTCCCTTTGAATAGGGTTCAAAGTGTTCACATATTTCACTGCTGTAGAGTCTCCAGTCAATCTTTCCTCCTTCTGGCCATTTCACAATTTGCCATGCGGGTAAGCTTTCAGACCATGGTAGGTAAGTACTCTCCTGTACTTGCAACCTTACTATGGCCAGGGGACACCTCTGTTTTGGCTGTCTTCTGCAGAGATGCTTTGCCAAGACCTTTTCTCTGCTGCTGTGTTTACTGTCTAGCTTAACCACAGTAATTTTGCTATTAGAAAGAGTTGTTATATATGAAATTCTACTGATTCCTATATTTTGAGGTGCATTGACTAGTGTTGCCAGAAGATTATCATTACCTCTCTTAGGGAGAGTGCTGTTAGTTCTCAGAGCACCATGCAGGATTTTAAATGCCATTCGAAAAAATTCCAGGTTCTGGCGGTATTCTTTGTGGTAAAAGTCTTTTAATGATTCAGTAGTCCTCAGAACTGACAACTCTGTAATTTGAAGACTTGATGCACAGATGTTTCATTATTGCTGTGGGCACAGATGATTTTCCTACATTTAATCTTGGTTGCTATAGTTACAGTCAATGCAGAAAATTACACCATTCAATAGGTGTTGGGGTTGGGTTTTTTTAAAGCATAAAAATCAGCATTTTCTTGTGTTTCCACCATGTGCATTCTTAGATATAAACCCTAGTGGAATTCCAGTAGTTTGGGTAGTTTGCCAGTCTACAACTTGAAATTTTCCTGCCAGTTCCATTTAGTTTCACCATACCTCCCACCATTCAAATTTCCCCTTTGTGCTGTATTGTCAGGCTGCTTCGTCTTCTTGTCCCTTTCTCCCTGTTTTGAAGAGGTAGATGGCAATATTTTATTGGACAAGAATGACTCCTGTCAACTGGATTCACTTAAGTACAAAGAGATGTTACTGCATTCTCTAGGGGATCTACATCTCCATTCATCTGAAATCTGTGGATTTCCTCAGCACTGACCTGCTGTCCAATTTCTTGTCTGTTAGTGAATCTCACTTCTTTTCAGACATATGTTACTTACTGCTTCCCTCACCTTCAAACTAATAAGCCTTCTGTTTTCTACCTTTTCTTCATTTCTTTACATGTTTCTGATTAGACAGGAACATGCTCTTACACTGGCTTTTTTATTCTGATATCTACCATTATGATACCATGGTGAAGTTTAAACATTAAGTATTTACAAGGATATTTTACTAACTTACAGAACTGAGCTGCACTGCAGGTCTGTATTTCAAAGAATCATAGAATCAACCAGGTTGGAAGAGATCTCCAAGATCAGCCAGTCCAACCTAGCACCCAGCCCTATCCAGTCAACTAGACCGTGGCACCGAGTGCCTCATCCAGGCTTTTCTTGAACACCTCCAGGGACGGTGACTCCACCACCTCCCTGGGCAGCCCATTCCAATGCCAATCACTCTCTGGGAAGAACTTCCTCCTAACATCCAGCCTATACTTCCCCTGGCACAACTTGAGACTGTGTCCTCTTGTTCTGTTGCTGGTTGTCTGGGAGAAGAGGCCACCCCCCACCTGGCTACAGGCTCCCTTCAGGTAGTTGTAGACAGCTATGAGATTACCCCTGACCCTCCTCTTCTCCAGGCTAAAGAACCCCAGCTCCCTCAGCCTCTCTCAAAGGGTTTGTGTTCCAGGCTCCTCACCAGTTTTGTTGCCCTTCTCTGGACATGTTCCAGCACCTCAACATCTCTCTTGCATTGAGCAGCCCAGAACTTGACACAGTACTCAAGGGGTAGCCTGACCAGTGCTGAGTACAGGGGAAGAAAAACCTCCCTTGTCCTACTGGCCACACCCTTCCTGATGCAGGCCAGGATGCCATTGGCTCTCCTGTCCACCTGGGCATACTGCTGGTTCATCTTCAGCCTACTATCCACCAGTACCCCCAGGTCCCTTTCTGTCTGGCTGCTTTCCAGCCACTCTGTCCCCAGCCTGTAGTGCTGCTCGGGGTTGTTGTGGCCAAAATGTAAAAACCTGCACTTGGCCTTGTTAAATCTCATCCCATTGTCCTCTGCCCACCCATCCATCCTGTCTAGGTGCCTCTGCAGAGCTCTCCTACCTTCCAACAGATCAACTTAACTTCCTAAATCTCTAAGAAATTCCTGATCCAACTGAATCTGTAAAGAAACTTAAACTAATTTTGTATAGTTTGGGGGCAGGGGTTCAGGAAAATAAACTCATTTTATTTTTATAATTCCTGACTCAGCCACATTAATTCCCTGCCTCCGTGATGCTACTTTCCAGTGAAGGAAAGGGATTTAGGGAGCTTGTTGGCAAAGAGATGTTCTGATGTACAATCTATGAAAGATTCCAGGATATTACCAATTTGAACCTGCATAACATGTAAATCAAAATAAATACTGGTTTGGGTTTTTTTCCTTCCACATTTGAGTGATGTTTGTGCTCAGTGTAAGTACTCTTAGGAAACCAGTAGGATGCTGATCACATTTACAAAGTTACTTAGCAATCAATGTTTTTCTTTCTTAGCTAATGGCAAAATGCTACCTTTATGAATCCTTTCAAGGATTCATTATTGTGATTTTATTTTGTCCATTACGCTTAATAGTTTAACATAGTTGTAGATTATTCCAGTGGCCCAAACTCGTTCTAGTGGCTGCTAGATAGACTGACATTTTTTCTTCCTCTTTCATAATTTTAATTTGCCAAGTGTTTAAGTGAACTAAGAAAGGGAGATACCGGAGACTTCAGTCCCTTGCTACAGGGGAGATCAAAGTGAGACTTTTGTAAAGATTAATAGAAGGGAAGAGATGATGTTACAAAGCACTAGATTTTATAGTGACATATTTTTTCACTAATTCTAAAAATAGGGTATTGGGGTTCTTTGAGCCTGATGTGCCATTGCAGATATGACTGGACGAGGCACTTAATGCCATGGTCTAGTTGACTGGACAGGGTTTGGTGATGGGTTGGTCTGGAAGATCTTGGAGGTCTCTTCCAACCTGGTTGATTCTATGATACTATATCTTTATTGTAGCATTAATAGCTCATTCTAAAATCTAATTAACTGAAGTTAAAAGGTATATAAACACAATCAATCTATAAAATAGCATTCCATTAATGATTAATCAATGGGTTACTGCTGCTGTGAACTCAAGTTATATGTGTGTATTGGTGACTTAGTGTTTCCACAGTCTGTCCTTATCCTGTAAGTTCAGTTAAGAAGTTTCTGGGTGAGAAGACCACTGGTCCATATCTGATTTCAGAATCCTGGCAGTTCATTGATTAGCTGCTAAGAAACCACAATTCAAATCATTACTGTCAAAACATTCTAAAATGCCCAATTTGGCTTTGAGATCTAGAAAATGTGAATTGCTTATGCAAATTCAAACTGACATGAATATCCATTTTGATTTGTATCCTGCAACATCTGAACAACCATGAGCAAAGGCCAAATCAATTATTTTCTGCTTAGCAGCCATTGCATCTTGGCATTTTAAATTAAAAAGTAACACGAGTGTTTTGTAAAATACTATTCTATGCAAAACTTCTAGAAAGATCTAGCCTTCCTGTGCCTGCCAAATTTGATAGGCAATCTCCTAGAAATGCCTTTTTTTTTTTTTTTTGGTTGTTGTTTACTGTTTCTTTTTAAGAGAGAATTTTGATCATCTAAAATTTGGCCAAAAACCTTGCTGGTGCAAATGAGTTAACTCTTCCAAAGTATGAATTCATCAGCTATATTTTTTTTCCTCTGTAGAGAAAAATACTCTGAGGAATCTCTATTTGTACTTTGTTCAAAATTTTGTCTCTAGTTTTTGTGCTCTATTTTATATTTCCTTTGTGAGTAGCTCTGTTCCTTTATTGTGTTTACAGGTGGCTTGGTGATGTGACAGATAACAGCTGTTCAACAACCAGTTCATGCAAAGCAAAACTAGTCCTTATGAGCTATCATGTGGTTTATATTATTGAGAATAAATATGTTATTGATATTTTTTTTGTCCATGCCCTAAATCCAGAGTCTGAACACTAACTCTTACTCTGTTAAAGGTTTTAAGTGCCAGGAGATGATAGCACACTGTAATGTGTAATATTTTCCATATGTATCTTCTGTCTTTGGGAAGCCTCTTCCTTTAATTGTCAAAACAGACTATTAGTATTAACCTGGTTAAATCAAATTTAAATGAATGCAGACAGCTCATCATATAAAGTGATTCATATGCAAAGCACAGGATCTCTGTATAATTTAGCGAAATACAGAAGTTAATATCAAGAGTTTTAGAAAAAAAGAATTACATCAAGTGTAATTTAGCCTAATTGAGACTGATTTGAAATGACTTTATTTTGAAGTAAAATCAGATTTTTCAAAAGCTGCCTTTTTTTTTTTTCCTTACTTGACAGAGTTCTCAGCATTATGAACTTCCTTTACAACCTGTCTAGCTGTGCACTAGGTAGATTAGTTTCCATACTACCCAAACTTCATAAATTATCTCATGGAGAATTGTAGGAAATTACTGAAAGTGTATTTTTCTTCTCTCCTCATGCTAACTCTCATCCATATAGGCTTCATAAAGCAAGATCATGAAGCATTAGTGATAACCAAGTCTTTAATTTGTCTGTATTAAGACACAATTTTTTGACCAAGGGCTACGATGACTTTGCATAAATGAGGCTTTACGCCTGGGTGGATGAACTGCTGGCAAGCTCACCTTGACTGATTGTAAAGTTGATGGATGCTGATATTTGAGTGGTGGTGGTGGTTGGTATGTGGTTGTTTGGGTTGGGTTTTGGGCTTGGTGGTTTTTGTTTTATGTGGTGCTTTCAGTTCTTAGTATTTCCCTTACCATTTTTACTGTCTTCCATTTCATGTCTGTCTGGTTTCTATCCCATTTCAATTAAAATAAAGCATTCATACATTCCAAGGTTTATTTTTCAGTTCATCTGTCCAGAATTTAAGGGGTTTTTAATTGATCTTTTTGTATTCAGTCAGAGTATTTTAAATGTATACAGAATCAAATTGCTAATAGGCATGTTATGTGCAAAACAGCCTCTAGAGAATCTCATACTAAACAAAAAGTTTCTAGCTTCTTTAAACTGAGAGGAACCAGAGATAGGATTCAGTTTCATCAAAATCTAAACATCTGCAGATCTTTTGTGACATGTAATTGTCAACATTAAAGACAGCAGTCGTGAACTTCAGTCCAAAATGAAGAACCAGATACTCTGGGATACAATTTGTCTTATTTCTCCACTGTAGGACTAAGTAAATTATAGTTTAGATGCTAGAGGATACCTGTAGAGTTGATATTTTAACTTCAGCAAGAAAAGTCCTACTTCAAATAAGCTGCTAACAGGGCAACAGGAAACAGTTATTTACAGTATTCCTTTTAAATGTATTAAATTCAAGTCAAGTAAAACAGTACCTTCAGATATGTGCAGGAAGAATTTAATCAACTTGTCATTTTAGCTTGCTCTGGTGTAATTTTAGAGAGTAGGTAAGACACTAAGGAAGGGAAGCAAACAAGACAGACTGAGGCAAATAAAGAGCAGAGGGAAAAATACCATCCAATTTCTGGAGATTTGCTGGGAAAGGGCTTTGAAGTGCTGTCACTAGACTGCTGATTTTCAGTTTTATTAAATTATATTTCTCTTCTAGGAGTGGGCTCTTAAGGTCAAAGGTGTTGATTCTCAGGTGATTTAGCTTTAAGAGTCCGTGTGCTTCAAAGTAGCCTGGTGCAAAGTCACCTATCCAGGAAGAAAAATAATCTAGCACATGTCTAATACAGCTTTTTACTACAACAAGAGAAGACCCCACCCCAAAGCCAGAAACCCTGTAGCCTTTTTGAAGATAATTGTTTAAGGTCACTGCAGTCCTTCTTTGCCCTTCCTCCCTCATCTCTCCATTATGAATGGCTGCAGGCGTTTAGTTACCTAAATAGCACTATTTGTTTTGTGCGTATTGTATTCAGTGGATCCGATGCTTTGTTCGCCTTACAAATTACTGACATTTAAAGCTGCTTGTTTCTTGTAACAAAGCTGGCTTTAAGATTATGGACTAAATAATAAGGGCATGGATCACAACTGTGCTGTAGAATCACAAGGCTGTCATGTTAACATAAGAGAGATAGTACTGTATTTTAATGAATGGTAATAGCAATAAATGAAACAGGAAGCTGTATCGTGTATTAGGAGAAGTGATGGTTTAAAACAGAAGTGGAAGAGCTGCTGAGGCATTGGGTAAATTAAATATCAAGTAATGTCTTCTGTACTGCATTGCCATCCTTCAATGGCAGCTGATAACAAGACAATCAGTGCCACAGTGGAATGATGGTTGGCCTGCTGTGCAGTCAGTCAACACCAAATGAGCTGGAAAAGATAAATTCAAAGCAGCACAGAGTGCTGTAGCTAAAACACAGAAAATTTAATTACTATCAGTGAAATCTGGGCAGGCAGGAGGTAGTATTTCTGTGGCATTTAGCACAACCAAGAGCAGTCTTAACCACCTGTGACTATTCTTCCATTTAAAGCAGTCACAAGATGGATGTGTTTTGGTGTGGTGTTTCCTGCAATATTCAAGACTAAGCATAGAATCATAGAATCAACCAGGTTGGAAGAGACCTCCGAGATCATCCAGTCCAACCTAGCACCCAGCCCTATCCAATCAACTAGACCATGGCACTAAGTGCCTCATCCAGTCTTTTCTTGAAGACCCCCAAGGACGGTGCCTCCACCACCTCCCTGGGCAGCCCATTCCAATGGGAAATCACTCTCTCTGGGAAGAACTTCTTCCTAATATCCAGCCTATACCTACCCTGACACAACTTGAGACTGTGTCCCCTTGTTCTATTGCATGGAGGAAGTCACTACGTTGGTTGTGTTGGGAAGATTTGCTCAGACAGTTCGATTGTCTGTTCAAGTGATGGCACAGTAGCAGTATCTCAGTTGTGTCAACTTCAAGCAGAACAGCTGAGGTAAAGGGTGCTGGTATTTTCTGAACAGCAGTGGCTGGGTCAAACACTGGGTTTGCCTTATATTCAGAATTCCAAAATGCCAAAACCAAGGATCTGAGACAGTAAGATAAATGTCATAAATTCCTGGCAGTGTTAGTTCTGAAATAATGCCATTTTTGAGACTTGGAAGTTTGCATAGACTTTCTAACAACTCCTTAGTTGTGATTTTTTTTTTTTTAATTTATCTTTGTTTTTATATTTTATTTTCATTGTAAGTCTGGAAATATTGGCTGAGGAGGTGGGAAGAGGAGCAGTCATGAAACATTCCAGTAAATATCATCAGAATTCTGATGCAATCAATATGTTCCCCTAGAGTGTTTGGATTCTTTCAAATTGGCATTTGCTTTCCTAAAGCTGTTCTATCTGAAGAGTTTTGACTGGCTCTGATATCTGCAGAGTAAAGCAAACTTTCCCTGTAATAGGATTTATTCTAGTTGTGAGTATAGCTCAAAGGCCTTGAAGGCAAACTACTATGGAGAAGACTGAAATAAAAGCTTTGCATTTTCATTTTTCCAAAAAGAGGAAAGCATAAAATGACTTTCTGCTGGACAAGCTGGAAAACTGTGCTGCTTTACTTAACAGAATTATTCCTACTTATTAACAAGTAGGTGAAGAGAGAGGAAGTGATCTTTGAAATTCTTTTTCATTGCCCATTCATTTCCCAGAGATATGTTTCCATTCTGTATTCTTTCTTCTTATGAAGACCTAGGTAGAAGAACAGGGAAGTAGGGGGTTCTGTGCATAGGAAAATAGTGCCTTATTTCCAATTTAGAGCTAAAAAATTATAGTCCAGGCTATCAGAATTATAAATCACTAGAGAAACTCTACACTAAGTGCACTTACAGAAATAACCTTACCAGGCAGTGTATTTCAAGAGAAATAACACCAGGTGAATGTAGTAAAGAGCTGACAAATGGTACTTCTCAACAAATGGGCTCTTTTTTGTGGATAAAAAGCTCTAAACAAGTAACCTCTGAGGAAATCAATTCCCAAAAGGCTGTATAATCCTCCGAGGCCAGCTCCTGTGTTCCTTTGTCTCTAATTGTATTGACAGCTGGTAGTTCCAGCTTTCTGCCAATTTATCTTTCCACTGCATATTTATTGAGAGGTTTCTTGTCATAGTATTGACCATACATTAACAAGGAAGTAGTGGATAATAGCAAAATCCCTACGGCCTTGACAGATGTTTTCTTGGCTTGGGAGCTCTTGCTGACAGCAATGGGCCTTGTGGCATATGCACAACAAAGTGAAACTGAACAGTTTTGAATAAAAATAAAGCATTAGTTAAATGCAAGAACTGAGTCAATGCTCTATATTCAGTTCCTGATTGAAAACCAGATTGTCATGGTAATTTTTTTTTTTTTTTTTACATAGGCACATGCAAAATTATGTGGAGATTAGCATGCAAAGATGAAATCAATGCAAAATGAATGCTGAGGAGATTATGATGATTTCACTTTCCTCGTAAGAAGATGATTCCCAAAGAGAAACTATGGAAAAAAGTGTCTGAATTTAGAAGGGTTTTGGGTGTCAGTCTTTACCAGAATTTTAAGTGATTTCTTGAGGCTTTTTATCATACCATGAATAAAACAACCCAAACCAACAAAACCAAATAGATGACCAAAAAAAACCCAAAAAACCCAAAGCCACCCCAGCACCACTCTTTACTACAGAGAGGTTGAGTTATCTAGATTGTCCTGTTTCCACCTTTTATATTGTATGCAACACCTTTCTGCAGTGGAAATGCTTGAGTCGGGAGAGGGAAGAGCTGTTCTCTGTGACTTGTACAGCATGGTGATGTTTTGTTCTGTTGGAGGCGTGTAGCCAGTAGGTATTTGACAGCCTCAGGTTTGGATACTGTTACTTACTCGAGTCTTAGTCTTGTCCAAAATGGAAGAGTTTAACTGAAGCACTTAGCCTTTATAAAACCTTTCCCTGTGCCTTTGAGACATATTTTATGAACCCAAAGAGTGTGTGAGCAGCTTGTGGCCAGCTCTACCTGCAGTTCACCACAAAAAAAAAAGGTTATATTTGTTGCACCTGTGCCCAGTCTTTGCATTGATTGCTCACCAGCAGTGCAGTCAGCAGAAGAGTGTACTGTGTCTGCATGTGACCAGGAAGGTGTGGGACATTTCTGAGCAGCCGATTGTTAGATATAAGCTCTATTTTTGTCTCATAAAGTAAATACTCCTCATGTGGATATGATAAAGTTCTTTTGATCACAGAAAAAGCACTTGGATGTCATAGGTATGGATGGATAAATGTTCTCCAATCAGTTTTAAATCTGATCTTCATAGTCTGTATGAAAACATGCTCTGTAAACTAGCACTTTATTGTTAGTTCCTTCTGTATGTAGACATTTAGATCAGAAAGTAGGGTACTTTAAAAGCTTTGCACAGTGACTGCTGCCTTAATGACCTTGACATTTGATTACTGTATGTGCATACTAATTTTTAATTATGTTCAAGCCATCCATTCAATTTTTAGTAGATACTAGGAAAATAATACTTTGTAAAGTCAGCTGGGCAATACTCATCTATTCCATGTAACCAAGAGTCTCTGTAATGTAGCTTTGCTTTTGCTTCCTTTATACATATCCTTTCCAGTGGCTGCAGCCTGCTTGGTCTGCAGCCCTGCTTCCAAGTCCAGTCCATGTTCAATAAGTAGTTCTGGTTTTATCTGTACTGCAAGCTCTGCTCTGCAGCGTGTTTGGTGAGGTGCTTCTGCCTACTGGCTTGACTCTGAGACTTCAGCAGTTCAGGAGGAAATGAACCCAGTAATGGCATAGCTGATTAGGAACATTACAGCTAAATGCTATCAAAAGCATAGGAATAAAATTTTATTTAAACACTAGCATTGAATCCCAAGCCTAGCACCCTGCTTCTGAGGTTTAACAGCTTAGTTCTACAACACCTTGTAGCACAGTAGCAAAACTCCTAACCTGTTTCAAGAATTTAGAAATTGTTCAGATGAAGCAGAAACCAAAAGCCATAAGGAGCTCCTACAGCAGGTCTGGGAGAAAAGATGTGACCATTGAGATGGTCGAGGATTCCCTCAGACTGCATGTGCCTCTCTGCCCTGTGGATGCCACTGTGAGTTTAACTCAGTGCAAGTATCTGAGAAGATGAGTCTTTTGGATTTTACCCAGCCCTGAACAAAGAATGAGTTCATCTTTCTAATACAGAATCCTGCTGAACTCATGGGCAAACCTTTTAGCACATATGTCCTCTTGAGAAAGTGGCATAAGAATGCCCCCCTGAAGAAATACTGTGTTGTAAAAGAGAGGGCTGTTTTTCTGTAGTTATAGAGGCTCCTGATGATTCAAGACAATGAAACATTGGGTAAGGAAGACAGGCCTAGAAAGTTGCTGAAGCAAGCTAAGGCTTCACAGGTGAGGTCAGTGAGGAACTTGCCACCCAAGGGGAGACTGCAGCACAGAAGGCATCGTTCTGTTCTGCAAAAGGTTAAGCATGGCATTGTTGTGCTTGGTGAGAAGGTCGTTGCTCTCATGTGCCCATCCACAGAAGTAAAGTTTGTGTAACTGCAGGTTTCATGAAAACAGCAAATCTCCTAGATGCATAAACAGGCCCTAGCAGTAACTGATTTTCTGGTTCATCTCAAATTTAATAAACTGTGCTTTCTGAACATTATTGGACAAAATTTTAATATCTTATCATGACAACCTGTTTTCTTGAGACATCATATTACAGACCTTTCACATAAAGCAGCTTTAGTCTCCATTTCTCAAGCATCTATCATTGAGTATATTCTGCCTGAGCATCAGAGGAAAATCAGATTAGAAGCAGACAAGGAATTCTTAGCAGTGTGTTTTACTTTGAGAGAGATATTAATGTTGATTTGATTTTGGGGCTGTTGTGTTTTATGGTTTGCATTTTGATTACATCTGATTAACTTAAGGGGAGGCTAGGAGAGATGAAAGATTAAGTGATACTATTTTGAGGGAGATAAAGGATGATAGATGACACAAAGTAAATAACCCACTCGACCAAACTAATGTGCTCAGTCATCATTAGTCACCTGTGCAACGCTCATGGTGCTTCATCATCTATAAATGAGCAATGCAAGCCAGATTTATAAACATTTTTTGAAATAAAAACACTGCTCACTGTCTGCTTTGATTTGAAATTACATTTTATTTGGTTGTTTTGATAGTATTGAGCTGTTTGGGAAAATAATAGCGACTCTCCAAAGCTTTCTGAATTAAAGCACAAATACTTTTTTTTTTCCCCCAAAACATTTGTAAGTTCATTTCTGATTATGACCATTTCTGTATTGACTGTGGAGAATTAGCAATTCACCAATGTGAGAACCGCAAGGCTGAAAATTACAAGAGAGAAGTAGCTTAAATAAAGTCATATAATTGAGAGTTAATTTAAGATGACTTTTATAGGTAGTGCTTCTCCAGGGAAAAATCTCCCCACACAGAACTTTTATCACTAATGCAAGGGAGTTATGAGATTGCATCATTTAACTTCTTAAATCCTGTGAGGACTGTAAAATCCTCAACAGCAATTCTAGCAATTATCTCTAGTGTTCCTATGATATAAGTAACTTTGTTGTTGCTGGGTTTGTAGGGTGCGTGGCTGGACTAGAGAGAGCAGGATCACAGGTTGGCATAACTGGGCCATATTTGTAGAAACTAACATGGCATCTTCCCAGCTTTTGGGTTTGTTTGAACTTTTAAAAGTATTGTGAACATTCTGGTCCTTCTCTGCACAATTCACAGCTGTTGCTTTAATTGCATTCTTTTTAGAATATCACTGTCAACGTTTTGTGATTTTATTTACTCTGAGTTCAAGAACTAACAGCAATAAAAAGTAAAGGTTGTTAAGAAAATGATGCTATTTTCGAAGTTTCAGGAGTCTGGCAAGTGGCAGAAGGTTTCCTTTCAAATCTGGACTAACCTGGGCTGTGAACGAGCCTTTTCAATGAAAAGGGCAGCTTTTAAATGGAGTCCCAAAGGGTAATTATAATTTCCTGGGAATCTCATTAGCATGCAAAGTGGCACAGGCAGAATGGCAATATGAGTCTTGGGAGGCAGCTGAAGGGACAGTAATGCATATATTATTGTAGTATGAGCAATAATATTTAGCTCTATCAAGGGATATATCAGAAAGACTACTGTGGCTTATCCAAGCATTTGATATGATTTTTAATGTCATAAAATATTCATTTATTATATCTTGAATTTAGAACTTCATTGTGGATTTAGAAGGCATGGATTCACGGATTTCACTTTATTTGTTGCAGAAAGTCCAGTTACAGTAAACATGAAGTGATTTGGATGAGCTAGATCTGTGCTCTGCAGCTCTCCAACTTTGCAGTTCATTTGGCCTCAGTTTCTGGTTTGCTGGGGGAGATTTATTTAGGGCAGGATTCAACTTTTTTGGCTAGTGAGATATCATCTTAATCCAAATAATGTTTTCTGATATTTTCTGGAAAAGTGTCCTCTAATATGGGACTTTTTTAATGCTCTGTCATGAGGATTCTATGTTTACCTTGCTTTGAGCAGGAGGGATAGGTCAGAAGATCTGCAGCAGGTCCACTGAACCTAAATACTTGTATGATACTATATACCTGGCATTGCCTGTGAATAGCATACTGTTGCTGAATTAATAGATTCCTGAGAAAAGAAGTTTGATCATAGAAGTGAGTGCTGACCTAATGCCATTTGCAGACACTGAAGTAATTTATTCTAGCCATAGATCAAGTGTTGGTCCATGTGGAATGGAGCTAGTCAAGCAATTTTCTTTGGCCCAATTCTGTTCTGGTAACAACCTGTTTCCCTGTGACTTAATACAGTGGCATGTATAGAGACTTGACATTCTTACTCTGCTGTCAGTAGGGGCAGCTCTGAGATCAGAACAGATTTCTTTGGTCTTTATCCGTTTGGACCTTGAAAGACTTCAGGGATGGAGGCTGCTTAACCTTCCTGGACAGCCTCTTTCTCTTCTGCCCTGTTTTTACAGGCAAAAAGCTGGTCCCATACCCACTATCAGCCACCCCTGTGTCAGCTTGTACCTGTTGCTTCTCAGCAGTTTGCTTCTTCACAAACTACTGTGAAAAGCCTGACTTACTCTTCTTCTGATAAGTCCTACTCACCTACTCAGGTGCTGTTTCAGAAGAATTAATGCAGTGAAGTTTGATGAAGCTTAATTTTCTACCTTCTCTATTACCTCTCCTCCCATTCACTAACAGCTTCTCAGCCGGCAATGTTTTGAGTGCCTTCAGAGAGTATTTTTGATTGCTCTCTTTAAAGGGATGAAAGCTTTTAATGGAAACCACCCAAAAAAGCAAAACAGTACAGGATTTTAAATAAATCTGCATAAGAATTCCAAATCAGTACACCATCATGCTGTCAATAGCACTTACTCCAAAAATCATGCGGCATGTGACTCGTGATAAGTAGAGAAGGTTGTGTGGCTATTATAACTAGCTGACCCCTGAGGATGTAAGTTAAAAATAATGTGACTCCACAAGAGAATAATATTTCTGGGAAAGCAATCATGTTGACCATCCCTGTACTTGAGGGAAGAGAAATTACCCATGTTACACCAAAGTTTTCAAGGCTGAATTTTACTCCTATTATAACTGAGCATTTGCCATTTCCTAATCCCCTAAGACTTTCTAGACTATATATAGTCTTGTTTTAGTCTTTGTTCTTCTTAAAAGATTAATGATACTTGTAAGTTTGAATTTACAGTTTACAAACTTCCTGTATGTGTGGCCTGAAACCTAGAGAAGTTGTAGCAGGGAAGGAACAATAAACTTTTCCTGGACTAATGTTTTACTGTACTGAGATTTGCCCAGATGAACTGCACATAGCATGCATTATATTTGAGCATCTATTTTCCTAGTCCTGCTGTAATGTTGCATCCATAAAAAACAGTCGAAGACAGTGGGATATTAAGAAATTAAATCATAGGAGAGATGTGTTTCTTCTTAAAACACTATGGGTTACTCTTTGTTACTTAATGTCTGGAGTTTTGTGACGTGTTTCTCTGTTTTACTGCTTTTGGCAGTAATGGCTTATCTTCCCTGGGCTTTTATTGACTTATTCTTCTAGCTGCTTTTGAAAGCATCATTGTAGGTTCTATGTTCCATAACTCTAGCAAAATGTAGTGATTTCATGTGAAAATTAGATGACTAGACAGGCTTTCCAAGGTATCTGTGTGAATGCTTGAAATCTTAAAACAATTCCTCCAATGTATAATAATGAGCTTCATAATGAGAGAATGAACATACATGTGGCATATGGACATTGAAATCCTGATTCTAAAGTGTTTGTGGATGTATGTCATGGTGTGTTCACAGAATGTTAGGGGCTGGAAGGATCATCCAGTCCAACTCCCCTGCCAGAGCAGGATCACCTAGAGCAGGTCACACAGGAAGGCATCCAGGCAGGTTTTAAATGTCTCCAGAGAAGAAGACTCCACAGCCTGTTGTTGAGGTCTGTAACTCTCACAGTGAAAAAGTTTTTCCTTATGTTCATGTAGAACTTCCTCTACTCCAGATTGCACTCACTACTCCTTGTCCTTTCACTGGACATTGCTGAGCAGAGCCTGTCTCTCTTCTCCTGGTGCTGCTCTTCACATCTTTATAAATATGAATGATGTCACCCTTTGGTCTCCTTCAGGCTAAAGAGCCCTGGCTCCCTCAGCCACTCCCTTCAGCATCTTTGTGGCTCTGCACTGCACTCTTTCAAGCAGTTCCCTAAAGTCCTTGAACTGAGGAGCCCAGAACTGGACACAACATACCAGATGCAGCCTTACCAGAGTAGAATGGGAAGAGAACCTCTCACAACCTACTAACCATATCCCTTCTAATACACCCCATGATGGGGTTAGTCACAAGGGCACATTGCTTGCTCATGATTATCCTCCTGTCCACCAGGATTCCCAGGTCTCTTTCCCCTGTGCTGCTCTCCAGCAGGTGAGTCCCCAACCCATACTTGTCCACAGGGTTGTTCTTTCCCAGATGCAAGACTCTACTCTTATCCTTGTTGGATTTCATTCAATTTCTCCTCTCCCAACTGAAATATTATATGTGAGCAAATCTTATATTTGTGAAGTTATTTGTATGGCCTTAATGTATATCTTAAGATCTTTTGGTAAGGATCAAGAGGGACATATCCCATCACAGGCATGAATCCAGATTTATTGATATGCATGTTCTCTTGAGAACTGCACCACTCACATTTTGAAGCTAACACTTCAGTCACTTCTTTTATTATCTTCCTTTCTCCTGAAGTCACTCTTCTACTTGGGAGTAATTATGGGAGTCTTCAAAAATCTGGGAGAGTTGCATACGAAACAAATCCTGACAGCATGTATTTTCCTATCTCTAAGTGATGTTGTAAATTAATTCCTGCTTCAGTCTGAGGGCACACCCAAGTTGTGTGCATGATCTTTATTGTGTTTGTAGCTACCACTGCAGAATACTGCACTTGAAAATTGAAGTTCAATAAGCAGTAGTTAGGGAGGAAGAGCGAGTTGTTGTTTTGGATTTCTACTACGCAAAGAGGATACTTACTTAAGGCAAGGTCAGCAAAACTGCTCAAGAACGTCATGATATAATGCTAGCAGTGGGGAATTTCACCAGGAAAGAATTTAATATTTCAAGACAATTTGGTATTTATCTTCTGTAGAACAAAATAAAGCAGGTGAAGCAGCTACAGAAGAATAGAAGTCCCATTGTGCTCACCTAAGGGAGCATTTCTGTTGGAACATCAGATGAAATGTCAGATGGCAACGATCTGGTATTTTTGACTATTATTTTCTATTTGCATCAGTTTTTCATCCTTACAGAAATTAACAACAAGACATTGGACTATGTTAGGCAACGACTCAGGTGGCTGTTTTCAGACATATGGAAATGCCAGGCTGCCTTTTCTTTGTCCTAAGCACAGGTGCACGTGGTGCAGAGGAGCCTTTGTGGGCTTGATTTAGTGTCTGTTTTGTTTACTCAGATCATAAGCTGGGAATGGATGCTACTTCTCAGAGTTTTTCCTTCCTCAGACTGCCTCCTAATGCTTTCCCAAGTTAATTTCAAAAGCAGTGACATTTCAATTGGAAATCTCTCTAGAAAATTTCTCTGCAGTCTGTCAAAATATTTTTCTTTGCTATGACACTATATGTTCCCTCTCTGATTTTTGCTATTACTGCATATGGAACACTAAATACTTTATCTTCATCCATCTAACAGTTTTCAGACTTCTATACTCCCTTTGCTTAGCCATCATTTGCCAAAGATGTGCCTATACTACTGGAGATAGAGCAATGTTTTATTTCTGTGTGGGCAGACGCAAGCGCTGGATCATCTCTGAACTTCAGAGAACATTTATGGCAATCTCCAATGGTGATACAGAACTCCTGCTGGTTGGACAGAAGGCAACCATTCTTCCATCCCTGAAATGTGAGGAATCAAATGGCATATTGCACTAGCAATGCTGTTTCTTGTCATTCACTTGAAACAAAAATATATAGCACTTTTAATGCACAAATTTCAACTTTTATAAACAAAAATGTTACACCTTCTACTGTGTCCAGTGGCAGAGATAGTTCCAGTACTGCTTTTAGTCTTACACACAGCCTTAGGCTTTTTCTGTGCTCTTAATGTTTCTTTCCAGTGTTTGTTTAGAGCAAACTTCTAACGTAGTCTGTCTGCTATTGAGGAACATAAAAGATGCACTAGGAGTAGTGAGTATGCTGGATGGCTTCGTGATCCTTCTACTTCAAGTTTTGTCATGTTTTATGAGAAAACAAAAAGAATCTTTGGTTTCATTTAGTTGATTAAAACAGGACTGACAGGTAGTTCTTCTGCTATTAGAGCTGATCATGTGTTAAATCCACTGAGAAGGCCTAAGATCATCATGAAAGGAGAATGAATGCACAATTCACCTTCATATGCATTAGTGTCTCGTGGCCAGGAATCAAAGATGACTATTTCATATTTTCTTCCATGTCTTAAGATAATGAGCTCACTAATAAAATCAAGTTGGAGACTATTCTGGTCTCCCCAAGGACCTGTTTCAAGGAATCCTAGTTCCTTTTGTGCATGGTTTAGTAAAGACTGTTTTGGAAAATTCAAGTGTTATGTTAAAAAAAGAAGGTAAAAGTCAAAAACTTAATAGCAGTGTTATGAAGGGGAAATTAATTGATGCAAGATGATATTTTCTCAAAAATTATATTATTATTTTTTATATTCAGAACTCTCTCCACAACCAACCACTAATTTTTAATAATAATAAGCAGTTCTTTGCACTGTCCTGGAAAGATTTCATTGATAATAACCAGATCTAGTCATAACCAGCAAAATATATACACATTAATTGAACTGCAAGAGAAGATTCCTGTGGTCTAATACCACCTGCAGTTGATATACCACTTGTCCACTAGATGGGCTCAAGGAGTGCTTCTCAGCTTATGGCAGAAGATAGTAGAGGATTACAAAGAGACTTTTAAGTGTTTACTCCCTAAATTATTATTACCTGACTCACAGGGCTAGCTGTGGTCCTAGACAGTATGCAAATGCTTTCAGGGAACTCTGTCTTGTCAGCTGCTGAGACTTGATTCTTCCTAGGCTTCTGGGGAAAGGAGGCAGACAATCTCTGACCTTGTCTCCTGGCTCCTCTGGATGATCTGTGTATCTCCAGGACTTCTTGTCTTGGCAGGAGACTTTCAGGTGCAGGCAGAATATCTTACAATGTGCAGTCTCAGCACGATGTCACACTGGCTATGCAGGCCAATCACATGGAGGCATTTAGAGCCTATTCCTGGTAAACTCATGACAGTGGAGTTTCTAGGCAGTAAACAATAGCAGCAGGCAACAACGGGCATGAATAGAATGGCACAGTATGGCAGAGCACATTGTTTACTTGTGTATCTCTCTTTATCAATGTGAGCCAAGATTAATTGCCCTTTGGACACAGAATAGCTGATCAGAGTGGCAGTTAGCCAAGCCTGACCATATTAGACAAAGCCATAGGTTTGCTTTACCCAAATTTGGGAAAAGCACAGGCCTTGCACAAGGCAGGCAGAAGCTAAACGTGTGTACCTTGTTTACCGCAGGACAAAGACAAACCTGGGCTGGCCAGAGTCCTTAGAATTAATGGCTCAAGGTTCTTCTGTCTTCTTTCCCATGGTTGCTTCTCCCCATATCAGGAGGAAGAGCAGAAAAACATGCCTGAGAAAGCCAGGACATTTATAAGCCTATTTCTGGCCCATCAAGCCTACCATGACAAGCAGGAACATCGCTCTAATGTCTGGATCCATAAATAATTTGAGAGTTGGCTGAATAGAGCCTGTCAACATGGGGAATAAGAACAATTTCTCTTGTGTTCTACCCTGCAAATACAGATCAACAACTCAAAGCTTTGCCTAAAATTTGAAATTTAAATTACTTCCTCTTCTGGTGTCCATGTTCACATCCAATCAGTTACCCTTAGTAGACAAATTCACTTTAGAAATAAAGAACTACCTCTGCTAGAAGTTAGAGGCTTCATTTTTTATTCTGTTTCTGTTTAGCACTTCAATTTTAAACACCATTCAACAACTATAACCTAAATAACAACAGGACCCCAAACCCTAAGATTCATCTGTCAAAATAAAACTATTTATTTAAACAGTTGTGCTTCTAGGGTCAGTCTATATATTGTTCTTTTCTAGCTGAGATGTCAGATAATGCAAAAAGCTGAGCTAAAATAAACGCTGACTGAAGCTTTCCCACTGTATATTTGAAATGTTGAGGGCAAAGATTATTTATGACTAAGAAAAAATGACAGCAAGTGTTGTTTAGACACTTAAAACATTGCAAGCTACTAAGAAGGCAACTATATGACACCTGTGCAACATGGATCCTCTTTTATTTTGTCACAAAGTAGTCTGTGACTGAAAATTGCCATCACCCACAGCATCAGCTTGTTAGCTGTCAATTTCCATAACCTGTTGGACCCTTTGCTTGTTTTTAAAACCTGCCTCCCTTGCTCATCTTTCCTCTGCTTCCTGCATCTCTCTCTTTAAGCACTTGGTATGTTTGCTGTGTGAGCTGTTACCACCAAACATAACACCTCTGGAACAGTCTTAGAAATGTTCTATCAGTTTCCTACTTCTAACAAGTCCTGATTGAGACATTCAGGATCTCAGAAAAATATTTTGCCTCTTGGAAGAATAAATCCTTTAGGAAAAGGCCTTCAGTACCATGCAGAAGACTACTGGAAACATTGTTGGGTTTGAAATAAAGTCAGAATATGTGTTGTTAAAGCTCCACTGAAAAGGGAATGCTTTTTAAAGTAGTGCTGCTTTCAGGAGGCAGAGGAATCATGAAGCCTTTCAGAGACATTTACTTTCCTTGTCTTATCTTTGGTTTGATGTTTAGAATGTTCTCCGAACACAGTAAACAGGTCCATTCTGTTTCAGAGAACACATGATAGTGTTCTCATTTCTGTGCAGTATACTTCACAACATATAAGGCCAGCAGTTGGAAGCACATGATACATGGTGACAAGAATGAATGCATTCTCTCTTCCACTGCTCATATAATGTAAGCAAATTATTGTTGCACTACTCTGATCCTCATTCTCTCCTTACCATGGGAATTACTTGAAACAGTTTATTTTAAAAGTGAAATACAGGAGCCATCTAGTTAACAGACATAAGTCTCAGAGGGACTTGCAGGTCACTTATACAACAGAAATTAAACAGGTAGTATCTTACAGGGACTGAAAGAAGAGTGGGCAGATAATCAGAGCTTAGTAACTACAAAAGCTGTGTGGTGTTTGTGTCAGATGCTTTTTTTAAATCCTGGAAAATAAAAGCTTTATACCCAGTCTTTCAAGAGTTTCACACTTTCTTCTCTCAGTACAGTGATTTTTACTGAAGCCCAATGAACCACTTAAAAAGAGCTGCTTTCAGTGCAGAGTGTCGAATCCATTCTATTTGCACTTACTGTGGAGTGTTAAAACCCAAACCAAAAAAAAAAAAACCCAAACCATACCTCTTGTAGCTTAATAATACCAAAGTCTGAAATTAACATGGAGAAGTCTACCAGTCTTTTGGCAAGCCCACAGCAATGCCAAACCAATCTGAAATACACTAAACTGAAACTAAAAAGTTGTCATTACATTTTTCTGTCAGTCTTTTCCATTATCCATTTTTGATTGAGCTGGAGGGGAAAAAAATCAATTCCCACTACAAAAATAAAAGGAAGAAAACAAGAATGGAGTGGGAAGAAAAAAGACTAAGTAGGAAAATTCTTTTACACAGAAAATGTAAAATGAGAGGGTGGCCAATGTGTTAAGGGAGTAAGGAGAACACATTTGCACTGAGACTGAACCTGAAGTGGGAGCTATAATGATTTTGTATATGCACAAGTTGGTTCTGTAGATTTGATGCAGATGGGTTCAGAGCAGGCTACTTTTCCTATTTCTTTTCATGTTGATAATAAACAGAAACAGAAAAAAAATACAACTGTTTGGTTTGAGAATTGTGAGATGAATCCTTAATTCTAAACTTAGATGTAAGGGCACAAAAAGATTTAAAGATCCATGGTAGGCAAATATCTGAATTTAGATTTGGTGATTCTGCTACAAATTGATTTGTCTAATGAGAGTTTTTTCAAAGGAGTTGATAGTTTTTGTGCTGTGTGCAATACTCCAGCCTGCTGCATGACTTCATAGGTCTGCTGAGAAGACTCAAGGGGTATGATGTCATAGCAATGGAGACAAAGCCATTGCCTGAGAACATCACATTCTCAGGGTGCTAACTCCACAGTTCTAAGGCAGTGTATGCATTAGAAGAAAACTGTTTCGTGCTCACACCACACTAGTTTCTTGATGATGGGCTATTCCCTTGTCCAGTATTTCTAGTCTCTGAAGTGCAGGCTGAGTATTTTTGTGCAGTCTAAGAGCAAGTGCTGGGAATGCTTAAGATATGATGTGTCCTAACAACAGAATACATTTGACCTGAGGCCGGAGTGCAACATGAGGTGCAGTGCTTATGGCAGCTGATTTGTTCAGCTTTTGATGCTATGTTCTTTTTTAAAACATGTCTAGCAAAATCAGTGCAGTGCCCAATGTGACATTGGTTTTTAGCTTCTGAAATCTACAACTCTCATGCTCAGAATCTCTGAGTACAGCCTGTCACGATATGTAAATGTCCTGCAGGTATAATTTTAGTGCCAAACAGCATGGAAGTTTTCCCTTACTTCAGAGGTCTCTGGATATTTTGAGAAATACCAAGTATGGCTTGGATGCCTGTGGTCTTTCCTAAGTTTGATTCTTTTTGCATAAACCAACATTGGTGATTGGTGTGGTTAGCCCATAGGGGCTTTTCATATTAAAATGTTCATCTGTTTTAAGTAATGTGGACACTTGCTGAAATAATATATACTTGTTTTTCCTGTATGTGTGCTAGATGTCCTTAATGTGCAGGTGTGAGGCTAGATGAAGCAGAGGGAGAATACTATTTGGTGAAATCTACACTTTAATTTTTGTCAGCTTTCAGGCTGCAAAAGTTGGTGATTGTATGTTAGAGGGGCAAAGAGGCAGAAGGTTAGAAAACTACACATCTGACTGAAAGAATAAGCAGCTGTCTTATATTTATTTCTTCATTGTCTATCTAAACTTGGAAGAGAAACAAGTTACTGTGATGGTAAATGAAAAGCATGTGATATCCACTGGTCCTGCAACACATGGCTTAAGGTCTGCAAAACAAACCAAGCTTTAAGTAAATATTTGAAAACAACAGTTACAGTATTGGACTTGAAGGAGGACACTGCCTCCTGTAAGACACGCTGCATGTTGTGCTGTTAGGTGTACTCAATTCCAGAGTAGTCAGACACGTTGCATGTTGTGCTGTTAGGTGTACTCAATTCCAGAGAAGTCAGACACGTTGCATGTTGTGCTGTTAGGGGTACTCAATTCCAGAGAAGTCAGACACGTTGCATGTTGTGCTGTTAGGTGTACTCAATTCCAGAGAAGTCAGACACGTTGCATGTTGTGCTGTTAGGTGTACTCAATTCCAGAGTAGTCAGACACGTTGCATGTTGTGCTGTTAGGTGTACCCGATTCCAGAGAAGTCAGACACGTTGCATGTTGTGCTGTTAGGTGTACCCGATTCCAGAGTAGTCAGACACGTTGCATGTTGTGCTGTTAGGTGTACCCGATTCCAGAGAAGTCAGACACGTTGCATGTTGCGCTGTTAGGTGTACTCAATTCCAGAGAAGTCAGACACGTTGCATGTTGCGCTGTTAGGTGTACTCAATTCCAGAGAAGTCAGACACGTTGCATGTTGTGCTGTTAGGTGTACTCGATTCCAGAGAAGTCAGACACGTTGCATGTTGTGCTGTTAGGTGTACTCAATTCCAGAGAAGTCAGACACGTTGCATGTTGTGCTGTTAGGTGTACTCAATTCCAGAGAAGTCAGACACGCTGCATGTTGTGCTGTTAGGTGTACTCGATTCCAGAGAAGTCAGACACGTTGCATGTTGTGCTGTTAGGTGTACTCAATTCCAGAGTAGTCAGACACGTTGCATGTTGTGCTGTTAGGGGCACTCAATTCCAGAGAAGTCAGACACGTTGCATGTTGTGCTGTTAGGTGTACTCGATTCCAGAGAAGTCAGACACGTTGCATGTTGTGCTGTAAGGTGTACTCGATTCCAGAGAAGTCAGACACGTTACATGTTGTGCTGTTAGGTGTACTCGATTCCAGAGAAGTCAGACACGTTGCATGTTGTGCTGTTAGGTGTACTCAATTCCAGAGAAGTCAGACACGTTGCATGTTGTGCTGTTAGGTGTACTCGATTCCAGAGAAGGCAGACACGTTGCATGTTGTGCTGTTAGGTGTACTCAATTCCAGAGAAGTCAGACACGTTACATGTTGTGCTGTTAGGTGTACTCAATTCCAGAGAAGTCAGACACGTTGCATGTTGTGCTGTTAGGTGTACTCAATTCCAGAGAAGTCAGACACGCTGCATGTTGTGCTGTTAGGTGTACTCGATTCCAGAGAAGTCAGACACGTTGCATGTTGTGCTGTTAGGTGTACTCAATTCCAGAGTAGTCAGACACGTTGCATGTTGTGCTGTTAGGGGTACTCAATTCCAGAGAAGTCAGACACGTTGCATGTTGTGCTGTTAGGTGTACTCGATTCCAGAGAAGTCAGACACGTTGCATGTTGTGCTGTAAGGTGTACTCGATTCCAGAGAAGTCAGACACGTTACATGTTGTGCTGTTAGGTGTACTCGATTCCAGAGAAGTCAGACACGTTGCATGTTGTGCTGTTAGGTGTACTCAATTCCAGAGAAGTCAGACACGTTGCATGTTGTGCTGTTAGGTGTACTCGATTCCAGAGAAGGCAGACACGTTGCATGTTGTGCTGTTAGGTGTACTCAATTCCAGAGAAGTCAGACACGTTACATGTTGTGCTGTTAGGTGTACTCAATTCCAGAGAAGTCAGACACGTTGCATGTTGTGCTGTTAGGTGTACTCAATTCCAGAGAAGTCAGACACGTTGCATGTTGTGCTGTTAGGTGTACTCGATTCCAGAGAAGTCAGACACGTTGCATGTTGTGCTGTTAGGTGTACTCAATTCCAGAGAAGTCAGACACGTTACATGTTGTGCTGTTAGGTGTACTCGATTCCAGAGAAGTCAGACACGTTGCATGTTGTGCTGTTAGGTGTACTCAATTCCAGAGAAGTCAGACACGTTGCATGTTGTGCTGTTAGGTGTACTCGATTCCAGAGAAGTCAGACACGTTGCATGTTGTGCTGTTAGGTGTACTCAATTCCAGAGTAGTCAGACACGTTGCATGTTGTGCTGTTAGGGGTACTCAATTCCAGAGAAGTCAGACACGTTGCATGTTGTGCTGTTAGGTGTACTCAATTCCAGAGTAGTCAGACACGTTGCATGTTGTGCTGTTAGGGGTACTCAATTCCAGAGAAGTCAGACACGTTGCATGTTGTGCTGTTAGGTGTACTCAATTCCAGAGAAGTCAGACACGTTGCATGTTGTGCTGTTAGGTGTACTCGATTCCAGAGAAGTCAGACACGTTACATGTTGTGCTGTTAGGTGTACTCGATTCCAGAGAAGTCAGACACGTTGCATGTTGTGCTGTTAGGTGTACTCGATTCCAGAGAAGTCAGACACGTTGCATGTTGTGCTGTTAGGTGTACTCGATTCCAGAGAAGTCAGACACGTTGCATGTTGTGCTGTTAGGGGTACTCGATTCCAGAGAAGTCAGACACGTTGCATGTTGTGCTGTTAGGTGTACTCGATTCCAGAGAAGTCAGACACGTTGCATGTTGTGCTGTTAGGTGTACTCAATTCCAGAGAAGTCAGACAAGTTGCATGTTGTGCTGTTAGGTGTACCCAATTCCAGAGAAGTCAGACACGTTGCATGCTGTGCTGTTAGGTGTACTCAATTCCAGAGAAGTCAGACACGTTGCATGTTGTGCTGTTAGGGGTACTCAATTCCAGAGAAGTCAGACACGTTGCATGTTGTGCTGTTAGGTGTACTCAATTCCAGAGAAGTCAGACACATTGCATGTTGTGCTGTTAGGGGTACTCAATTCCAGAGAAGTCAGACACGTTGCATGTTGTGCTGTTAGGGGTACTCAATTCCAGAGAAGTCAGACACGTTGCATGTTGTGCTGTTAGGTGTACTCAATTCCAGAGAAGTCAGACACGTTGCATGTTGTGCTGTTAGGTGTACTCAATTCCAGAGAAGTCAGACACGTTGCATGTTGTGCTCTTAGGTGTACTCAATTCCAGAGAAGTCAGACACGTTGCATGTTGTGCTCTTAGGTGTACTCAATTCCAGAGAAGTCAGACACGTTGCATGTTGTGCTGTTAAGTGTACTCAATTCCAGAGAAGTCAGACACGTTGCATGTTGTGCTGTTAAGTGTACTCAATTCCAGAGAAGTCAGACACGTTGCATGTTGTGCTGTTAGGTGTATTCGATTCCAGAGAAGTCAGACACGTTGCATGTTGTGCTGTTAGGTGTACTCGATTCCAGAGAAGTCAGACACGTTGCATGTTGTGCTGTTAGGTGTACTCGATTCCAGAGTAGTCAGACACGTTGCATGTTGTGCTGTTAGGTGTACTCAATTCCAGAGAAGTCAGACACGTTGCATGTTGTGCTGTTAGGTGTACTCGATTCCAGAGTAGTCAGACACGTTGCATGTTGTGCTGTTAGGTGTACCCGATTCCAGAGAAGTCAGACACGTTGCATGTTGTGCTGTTAGGTGTACCCGATTCCAGAGTAGTCAGACACGTTGCATGTTGTGCTGTTAGGTGTACCCGATTCCAGAGAAGTCAGACACGTTGCATGTTGTGCTGTTAGGTGTACTCAATTCCAGAGAAGTCAGACACGTTGCATGTTGTGCTGTTAGGTGTACTCAATTCCAGAGTAGTCAGACACGTTGCATGTTGTGCTGTTAGGGGTACTCAATTCCAGAGAAGTCAGACACGTTGCATGTTGTGCTGTTAGGTGTACTCAATTCCAGAGTAGTCAGACACGTTGCATGTTGTGCTGTTAGGTGTACTCAATTCCAGAGAAGTCAGACACGTTGCATGTTGTGCTGTTAGGTGTACTCGATTCCAGAGTAGTCAGACACGTTGCATGTTGTGCTGTTAGGTGTACCCGATTCCAGAGAAGTCAGACACGTTGCATGTTGTGCTGTTAGGTGTACCCGATTCCAGAGAAGTCAGACACGTTGCATGTTGTGCTGTTAGGTGTACCCGATTCCAGAGTAGTCAGACACGTTGCATGTTGTGCTGTTAGGTGTACCCAATTCCAGAGAAGTCAGACACGTTGCATGTTGTGCTGTTAGGTGTACTCAATTCCAGAGAAGTCAGACACGTTGCATGTTGTGCTGTTAGGTGTACTCAATTCCAGAGTAGTCAGACACGTTGCATGTTGTGCTGTTAGGGGTACTCAATTCCAGAGAAGTCAGACACGTTGCATGTTGTGCTGTTAGGTGTACTCAATTCCAGAGAAGTCAGACACGTTGCATGTTGTGCTGTTAGGTGTACTCGATTCCTGAGAAGTCAGACACGTTGCATGTTGTGCTGTTAGGTGTACTCGATTCCAGAGAAGTCAGACACGTTGCATGTTGTGCTGTTAGGTGTACTCAATTCCAGAGTAGTCAGACACGTTGCATGTTGTGCTGTTAGGGGTACTCAATTCCAGAGAAGTCAGACACGTTGCATGTTGTGCTGTTAGGTGTACTCGATTCCAGAGAAGTCAGACACGCTGCATGTTGTGCTGTTAGGTGTATTCGATTCCAGAGAAGTCAGACACGTTGCATGTTGTGCTGTTAGGTGTACTCAATTCCAGAGAAGTCAGACACGTTACATGTTGTGCTGTTAGGTGTACTCAATTCCAGAGAAGTCAGACACGTTGCATGTTGTGCTGTTAGGCGTACTCGATTCCAGAGAAGTCAGACACGTTGCATGTTGTGCTGTTAAGTGTACTCAATTCCAGAGAAGTCAGACACGTTGCATGTTGTGCTGTTAGGGGTACTCAATTCCAGAGAAGTCAGACACGTTGCATGTTGTGCTGTTAGGTGTACTCGATTCCAGAGAAGTCAGACACGTTACATGTTGTGCTGTTAGGGGTACTCAATTCCAGAGAAGTCAGACACGTTGCATGTTGTGCTGTTAGGTGTACTCAATTCCAGAGAAGTCAGACACGCTGCATGTTGTGCTGTTAGGTGTACTCGATTCCAGAGAAGTCAGACACGTTGCATGTTGTGCTGTTAGGTGTACTCAATTCCAGAGAAGTCAGACACGTTGCATGTTGTGCTGTTAGGTGTACTCAATTCCAGAGAAGTCAGACACGCTGCATGTTGTGCTGTTAGGTGTACTCGATTCCAGAGTAGTCAGACACGTTGCATGTTGTGCTGTTAGGTGTACTCGATTCCAGAGAAGTCAGACACGTTGCATGCTGTGCTGTTAGGTGTACTCAATTCCAGAGAAGTCAGACACGTTGCATGTTGTGCTGTTAGGTGTACTCAATTCCAGAGAAGTCAGACACGTTGCATGCTGTGCTGTTAGGTGTACTCAATTCCAGAGAAGTCAGACACGTTGCATGCTGTGCTGTTAGGTGTACTCAATTCCAGAGAAGTCAGACACGTTGCATGTTGTGCTGTTAGGTGTACTCAATTCCAGAGAAGTCAGACACGTTGCATGTTGTGTGTTAGGTGTACTCAATTCCAGAGAAGTCAGACAGTTAAATGAAGTTGGGGAAAGTTTTGATGAAGTTTTAATTTCACTTTGAACACTAATTATGTAATTTTTATTAGTCTGAGTGTCTCTTCCTTTCATATATCATTCAGTCAGTAAAAATATATACTGTTGCTGACTTGTGTCCTCCTTTGTTTTAGCATATACATGCATTCAGTTAGATGACTGCATTCTATAAGATATATACCCCAAAAGGGTTGGGTTTTTTTTTGCTGAGTGTCACTGACAAGCTGTTCATCAGCCTGGCAGGGTACCCAGGCACAGCAAACTTAGCTCTGCACAGCCGCTCCCTCTCCACGGTCACCGTGTTGACAGAATCCACATCTCCCAGAAGGAGATGTGAGCGATGTTGAGCTCTGCCAGGCAGACAAGCAGAAGCTGCCAGCTTTCTCCAGCAGTGCACAAGTTCTATGTAGCCTTGGATACCATTGTTAGAGCAGGGACAGGAACACCTGTAAATCTGACTTCTGAGTGTGTGTTCAGCTGAAGCACTACACAGGAATGAAAACATCCTGACTTAGCATTCTTAGCAAAACAAACTTCCTTGGGCAGGGCTGGCTAGTTGTAGTAGTGTGTCAATTACATCTACATTCTCCTGTTAAGAGCGGTGTTACTACGCCGTGGAGCAAATTTGGCTCTAAGTCTAAATGAAATCCCCATCTGGAGTAAGTTCTGACACAGACAATTTCAACCTAAAAGATTAAGTTTGGAGAGATTCTGTTAAGACAGTTACAAAGTTGAGTAAGAACCTCAATTTATAGGATTTTGTTATAGCACATACTTTTAATTATTAGACTTTTAAAGCATGTTCCTCTGTGCTCCAACAGACTGTTGGCGCTTGTGCAGATATCTGTAAGACATTAGCAATTACTAAATATATAAGTCAATGCTGTTTTGTTTGCCCCATTTCCAAGCTGCCAGGCAATCCCCAGCTCTAGAAATCTTTTGTGTCTGAGTGAATAGTGCAACATGAGAAACAGGTGGAATTTTTGACAAAAAAGTCAGAGGCAGAGATGCCTCTTCCTCATCTTTTGATGTTGAAATAAAATATATATAATCTGTATATGGCTAACCCACTTTTAAAGTTCTTTTCATATTTGCATTACAGGGTTTCTGTCTCCCACTTAGCCTAAAATTTGATTGTTGAACGTTGGTTTGAATTGCTAAATATAGCTCAAAGCATTTGAATTCATTCTTTTAAGTGATGTATCACTGAAGTATTATTACCAAGCTATTTTATTTGCACTTCCCAATAAAATTACGAGTATTAAATTGTATTATTTTAAAGACTTGTCAATGTTCCTCTCAAGGCACTGTACACATATCTTAATGCAGAAAGTACCAGGAATCACTTACAATTGTTATGAATGCCACTTCTTTATCAGTTGCATCACCATTTATCCTGATCTTTGTTCCATACCTCTGTTCAAAGCTGGAGCTTAAGGACAAATCTCTATGACCTACTTAAAACTGGATCTTAAAGCAAGTTTATCTTCTGTTATCTATGCTCTTCTGTTGCATATAAAAATGAAATGAGCAATGGCATACTGCTGTGCATAATGCATGAATTTTCTCATTATGGTAAATTTATGGTGGCTAAAGTGATCTTAATTAGCTTAGCACATACAAAGAGGCTAGCAATGAATTAGACTCCATTCTCTTCTTGCATAAGGTGTCCCTGTTGTGTTTCTCTTATTCATGTTTAAGCCTTCAAAGATTCCTTCTCTGAGCCACAAGCTGTGATATGAGATTATTAAAGGGTCTTGATCCTGGCTTCTAGTCTTAGAGGAGAAAAAACAGTCAGTGGATCAAAGAGAGGTGTTAAACCTTAATAGGTTCTGGCAGAAAGATCTATAGCAAAGTGGAGAGGAGCTGTGCTGATATCGATAGGACATGCAGCTACTCCAATAATCTACTCAGGATAGATCCCATTAAAGCAACATGCAGCTGGGGCCTGAGTAATCAAGTTTGCTCCTGATCTCAAAATTATTTATGTAACTTCCTAGCCATGTGGTAGAGGAGGTAGAACTGATCAGAGCAATAGATAAACAAGACAAAAGGAGAAAGAAAAAAACCAGTGCTGCCAAAAACGTGCCACTGAACCATAACCATTCACTTCTGCATTTGAGGAGAGTTAGTCTGCATGTAGTGCATGTAACAGGCTGCAGATACTGCAGAATGACCCTGGAAATGTTGCAGGCTGTAGTCTTCAATCAATGTGGTTCACTCACTTCTTTCTGAGCTCCACAGGCATTATTTGACCTCCATGTATTCATTTCCGAGTGTGTTTTTACATCAGGCTCCAATCCACTGAAGTATTTCCCACACTTCTTTTATGATTGCAGACATAATTAAAGTCATAAGCACTTTTTATGGCTATTGCTGTGATTCTTGGCTGTTTACATCTGGTGTCTTTGAGACTTCACTGACTGGCACATACTAGTGTGGATTGCAAATGCTCTACATGAAGTGAATAGTGAAGGATAAAGCGTAACTATTGGGTCACTACATAGTGTAACTTTTCATCTGCAGGCTTTGGGCCAAGAACTGCACTAAACCTGTGTGGTTAATCCAGTTGTGCACACAATCATTGCAGCCTTTCATTATCTCCTACCTAAAATGCAAAAATTGCTTCTAGTAACTAGCACCCAGTTCAAACAGATAATTAAGCTAGGAATGGGTTTAAGTAGTGAGCTGGCAGAATCCTAAAACAGTTAAGGTATCAATGCAAAGCCATAACCATTTAGCAGAATGAAAACTGAGACTTAACGAAATTAAGTGATTTCCTTGAGGCTGTGCAGTAAAGACAGTGGTTTACAAGGCAACCGCGAGCACAGCTTTTAAAACCTTGTTCTATTTACTAAGCCACCAGAGTATAGAAATGTCACTTTTAGAAGCAGCAGAATTTGGTTTAAATATAGCTCCACTAATAGTAGAAATTGGTTGGAAGAATGGAAGATGTGAGCAGACACGGCCTGTGTGCCCTTCTTCTAATGCTAAGCAAGACTGTACAGATCTTGCAATTTAGTGACACAGAATATTTCCATAGTATCTTTAAAGGCTTTGAGAACTGTAACTCAAACTCACAAGTAAACGTAGGTGGTCATGACTTCATACCCTGTATTGTATGTTATTGAGCCATATACAGAATACTACCCTGCCAAATGGAGATTCCATAGCCCAAACTAATCTCTGTAGAGCAGATGGGAGTTTGACAGGGGAAGAGACAAGCTGACAGCTTTTCCTCAAATAAGAGTCATTCAGCATGTTTCCAGTGCCAGGCTGGATTTGACATTTAATTTAAAAAGTAGCTTAGGGAAAAAAAAAGAAGGGAAGAAAAAAAAACTGAAAACCAAACCTCACAACCCCCAAAAAATAAACTAGCACATACATGCACTGATACAGCTACACAATCAGTCTGGTCTTATTTAAACCTGAGATCTTGGTGCCCAGAAGGCATATCAGTTTGGGGAGGAGAAAATAATAAAATCCCTGAGGTACCATGGGGCATACAGACAGCATTAAAAATGTATTTTGACTGATCTCTGCTACCAAACTTGGTTTGAGGCTATGGAGATGCTTAATAAGCAAAAAAAGAATGACTAGAAATACTCAACCTGAACTGCTATAATTAGAATATGATGTGGTTGGTACATAGTCTGATAGGCTCAAGTGCAGTGATTGTGTCATTTTTGTTTGTGAAGTCAGGAATATTGAAGATACAAACAAAGCTTTGAATCAAATACTTGTGATCATAGAGGACGTTTCCGTGTTGCAGTTGTCTATTCAAGATCACCTCCTCTTGCAAACCAAAGGCAACCATAGCTGGTTCTGGTGTCCTTTAGATTCCCTGCATACTTTTTTACATATCCTGCAGCAGTTTCTGTCCATGGGGTGGTCCTGTGCTTCTTTTGGCTCCCTGTTATTTTTGTCCTCTGCTGTGTCAGCATCAGTTCCTGGTTCTTGGTTCCATCCTGAAAACTTCTCACAATCAGAGGGGAGAAAGAAATGCCAGAACTGGTGTTACAAAAGCTGATGAGATTCTAGAGGTGTCCTCAACCCTTCATGACAAAATACATTGGTTTCCCTCAGCCATTCCTTTGATTCATGGCTGCCCACTTCCGTGGAGAATTTGAGAGTGATGAATCTGATGACGGCTGTATGAAAAATGAATGCGACTCAATTAGGAGGCTACAATTGTTCCTTTTTGCAGTCAGGGCAGGATTATTAACTAGATTGTCATTATTAACTTGCAGATTTTGTGCTGTTTTCTGAGGGTTCAAATTCTGTGTCAAAGAACCTGGTGGCTGGGGAGGAGGAAAAGCAGCATAACACAAGTTCCTTGATGTTTCTGTGTGACTTGGCAGATAAATACATTATTAATTTTATTATTTAAATTTGTACATCATACTTGCTGCTCTGAAAAGGAAATGAGGAGAGTTCATTTCCCAAAGGGTTTTTCAATGGAAGTGACAGATAGAGAGATGACAAGACAAACTAGCAAGCTGTAACTTTGCAGGGGTTTTGTTGTTAATTTTTTAAGTAATTCTGTGCAGCCTCTTCGCTATCTCAAGTTTAATAAAAGATAAGTACAGAATTCATTTTTCATTGCAGTGATAATGTAAACTGTTAGAATCCTACACTTATAATTGCTTCACTCTGGGCAGGAATGTAAAAGCAATCATTATTCCTATTTCATAAAGAGATTTATTAACTTTGAGTAAGATTTTCAGAGGTGGTGAGGCAGGTACCTAATAATGCTTGGATTTTTGCGAAGTGCTAAGCCAAGTTGCATCATTATTTCCTAATGCCTCTGGAGTTATCTGACTGGCATTTTTGGTGACTTCTGAAAACCTCATTAGCTGAGCCAAGTTGCATCATTATTTCCTAATGCCTCTGGAGTTATCTGACTGGCATTTTTGGTGACTTCTGAAAGCCTTATTAGGAGTTTGGTGGTAATTCCAGACTCGTGAGTTTCTTTCAGATTTTGTTTGTGTGGAGCTCAGCTATCACTAGGGGAAATGCTCGAAGTGTGCACATGTCCAGAGTTGCTACTGACTTGGAAATGCTGAGCAGTTCAGTCCTCAGGCATCTCCAAGCAAGAAGCAGATATTTCTCCATCTGGAGTCTAGTGGGATTTGCAAGCAAGATCCCTGAATACCGCAGGGCAAGAGCAGGCTCTTTATAAAGCACAGGCTTTGCTCAGAGCAAAAGTGATCATGGCCCATTGATGGAAAGGCAAACTGCTTAGAGCACTGACTGATAACAACATTTGAGTGACAGACACATCCACCTCCTCCCTCATCAGCTGTGCTTTAAAAACTTGCCTCTCTTGACATTCTTTTTAGGGAAGAGCATCTCTGTGGAGGCATTTGCGTTCACAGTCTTGCAATGGACAGAAATGGCTTCTATTAGGCTCAGGTCTGGTAGCTTTACATGAGAGGTGTGGGATTTCAGAGCTGCTCTGGCTGGATCATCTGCTTCTTTCCATTGGCACTTTTTATGTCCCTATTATTCCAAACAGTTTTTGTGACTTACATAGCCCATTGGCCAGCTTGTATTTTGCTTAGAATCCTGCACAGAGGTACATACCTCTGCCTACAGAATGTATATTGAGCCTAGACCCTGAATTCAAGTCCATGAGATTCCCACTAGGTACAACAATCACCAAATTAAATCAGCTGCCACAAGGCATCAAGAAATCCAGATCCTTCACTGGTATTCTATTCCTAGTTGCTTCTAAGTAGCTTTTGGAGTCCTGAATAACTTTGTGTCTCTTGGAAATAAATTACCCTGTTCTATTATGTAGGTTCATAAATAAATGCCAAGTTTCAGTGATTTTGGTGATTATCTTTGTAGAAAGAAGCTTTTAAAACTATTGTTTCTATTTTCATTTAATCCAGGATGATACTATTTCATACAAATGCATCCTAAGGAGGATTGCTGCTACTTCTGGCTTTATTGTCTTGAAGCAGTAGCAGCATTGAGATTTAAAAAAACCCAGCAACAATAAAATTACCATTTCTCTAGGGAACCAAGATTAAGCATCAATATAACGTGCCTCTGTAGAACATTCAAGTCCCATCAACACCAGAACATAAACTTTTTACAGCACCTTTGGCAAGAGCCAGATAAGGCTTTGAAACACTGGGAATATATTAAGTAGAGTCTTTCTAGGATGAATTCAGGCCCATTGGTACCACTAATTCTTCTTACTGTGGTGCCAGTGGTTGGATTGGTGCCGATCTATACTAGAAACTGCTTGTGGAACTAGATGATAGCGTATCACAACAGGGTATTGCTAGGATGGAAATGTCTACAAACAAGGCAGCACAGCTTTGTTACATTTTTTTTTTTTTTGCCTAGTGTTTATATTTCTGTGAATTGTTTGAAATCTCTGCCTTTTATCCCAGATTGTATGAGACATTAATTGGTAGCTTTATTCCTAAAGCACTGAGAAGTTTTTTAATCTGTGCAAGAGACCACAGCAAGGAAGAGCTCACAAAGGACCTTGAAAATTCCTATCAAAGACTGCAAGTCATTATCACTAAAAATGAAAATGAAAAGCAATACTGAAGTCATAAATAAAATAAGGACTGTCCTGAAATTCAGGAATAACCTTTCTGTCTTCCTGTGCCTGCTGTAAAGAATTGAAATTATACAGTTCAGAGCATTGCTCTTATCTGAGTAGTATGTAGAAAAAATACATCTTCCAAAAACCAAATGATGCTTGTATAATTGACAGCATTAGTGCAACCTCATGTAAATAGAGGATGAAAGGTGAGAAGGAAGAAGCAAATACCAGAATTTTTATGACTTTATCACTTCTCCTTGAGAACCTAGAGACATAACACTCATAAAACATTACAGACACCAAGAGATCTAATGAACACACATAAGAGGTGACATTTGCATTAAAGAGAGCTTTATCTGTTGCATAATTGCATCTCAAGTAATGTAGAAAGCTGAACATAAGAGCTGCCAACTCAACTCACTAAATCAGAGGGAGGTTATACTGCAGGAACCTGATAACCATGCTGCAGTTCTGCTTACTGGTGCCACGATGGGGGTACGGCAGCAGCAGCAGCAGCAGCTGGTGAGAGCTCTTATAGCCCAGGGAGTCTGGTTTACAGTAGCTTCTGGAGCTGGTCATCCTGTAAAAGGGACACTTCCCTTGATGTCATTACAGATGTAAGAACAACCAACAGGAGGGTTTGCTCTGAGTGCTATAGGAAAGTTTGTGGATATTTAATTGTCTTCAACAATTTCCTTTTGGTTTTACCAAATATAAAGCTTCCATGGGAAGAAAAACCTCTAAAATTCTAGAATTCATTAACATTTCAAACCATCTTTATATGTCTTTATTTGTATTCTTTGTCTTACTTAAAGTCTTGGAACAAAATAATTGCTGAGACACACTCTGGAATTCCAGCTCTGACAGCACTGGTGCTTAGGTCTTGATGTGCACTGAGTCACAGCTGTAGCATTTAAGTCATTAGTTACCCTTTTTTATGGTTTATAGCATTGAACAATGAATTCAGTGCAGAATCTTCCAGATAAGACCACCTATATTTTTTTTTTCCTTCTCTGAAGTACCGCAGATACCTGTGACTCGTACGTCCTTCACCATCCTCTTGTTTTTATTGAAGCTACACGTGGTCATGAAGCCAGCCTTACAAGTGCAAAAGAACCTGTAAAACTGGGAGAATAGGAAACTTCACCGGTGTTTTAGGGAGCTCTTCGGATGCACTCTGGACCATGAGATGGCAGCAGTGAGAAGCACTTGTCTGCTGAGCGCTGTTATCCTGGGATAATAGGGATTTTACTGCAGGCTGCAACAGTTAACTGACAGACTCTACATACACCTTGAAATTAGAACTCTTTTTATTCTCCAGGAAGCTTTTACTGAGTTCAATATACATAAAATAGCAGTCAAGAGAAGCAGAGGTCAAGAGACAATACCTCTGTGAAAGTTCAGCAACTCCTGCAGTTACTGCTTCCTTGGAATGCCTCTGTGAGTTTCACAATACTTGGGATTTTAGGAGCTCAGGTTATTGTAGTTACACACATAGGTAAAAAAAAAGTATCAAAGTTCTTTGCTGTCTCCACAGCAGGTGACTGAGCCAGGGTAGAGATTGGTCTTGCGAGCTGCAGAAGAGATCTGCCTTGTGGTATCCTCGCAGCAGTAAAGAGAGAGCTTTGAAGGTTTCAAGGTTTCTTCCATTTTTTAACTTACTCCTAGTTGTTTTAAAATAAATTTGGAAGTGATCTTGTATAACATAGGGAGAAAACATGAGAACAACAAAAGGGCTTTGTTTCCATGTGATCATCAGTGTTTGCAAATGACACTAAGCTGGGGGCAGATGTGGCTGGGTTGGAAGGCAGAAGGGCTCTGCAGCGGGACCTTGACTGCCTGCACAGATGGGCAGAGTCCAATGGGATGGCATTCAATAGCTCCAAGTGCAGGGTGCTGCACTTTGGCTACAACAACCCCATGCAGAGATACAGGCTGGGGTCGGAGTGGCTGGAGAGCAGCCAGACAGAGAGGGATCTGGGGGTGCTGATTGATACCCGCCTGAACATGAGCCAGCAGTGTGCCCAGGTGGCCAAGAGAGCCAGTGGCATCCTGGCCTGCATCAGGAATGGTGTGGTCAGCAGGAGCAGGGAGGTCATTCTGCCCCTGTACTCTGCACTGCTTAGACCACACCTTGAGTACTGTGTTCAGTTCTGGGCCCCCCAGTTTAGGAAGGACATTGAGATGCTTGAGTGTGTCCAGAGAAGGGCGACAAGGCTCATGAGAGACCTCGAGCACAAGCCCTATGAGGAGAGGCTGAGGGAGCTGGGATTGTTTAGCCTGGAGAAGAGGAGGCTCAGGGGTGACCTTATTGCTGTCTACAACTACCTGAGGGGTGGTTGTGGCCAGGGGGAGGTTGGTCTCTTCTCTCAGGTGGCCAGCATCAGAACGAGAGGACACAGCCTCAGGCTGTGCCAGGGAAAATTTAGGCTGGAGGTGAGGAGAAAGTTCTTCACTGAGAGAGTCATTGGACACTGGAATGGGCTGCCCGGGGAGGTGGTGGAGTCGCCATCCCTGGAGCTGTTCAAGGCAAGGTTGGACGTGGTGCCATGGTCTAGCCTTGAGCTCTGTGGTAAAGGGTTGGACTTGATGATCTATGAGGTCTCTTCCAACCCTGATGATACTGGGATACTGTGATAACAAGCAGGATGTTTCAGTGAAATTATCAGGGTGCAATGTTACTTTTAAGCATTGGGAAGATGGAGTCTTACCACTATCACAAAGGACTTGCAGGTCAGTTCTAGATGGTTTTAAATACTGTTCCTCATTAAAGAGCATAGGAGACCCAAGTATGTTTTTAGCATCACTTGCTCCCCACTGTCTTGAGGACAGATTGGATAATCACAGCAAACAGTCCTCCATGGTGATTTTTTTTTATTCCTGTTGTGTCCCACTGTGGAATACAAAGATAAGGATGAATGGAAACGTGCAAAGCTCACACAGGAAAATTCTCAGGTAAATAGCTGCTCTGTTGAATGTATTTGCCAGATTACATCTCTGCTGGAGTTCAGTTAATCATTGAAGAGCCTCTGGTCTCTGTGGTCTTCACCACATGAACAGAAGGAGTTTCTCAATGAACTGTAGTGCACAGTTTGTATGACCAGGGAACATTATATTTAGTTTTTTCTTTTGTTAACCTGGCAGAAAAAGGTACCTGTTTGCTCTTAGTTCAAATGCTACAGGACCTGAGTTTGAATTCTGCATTGGTTTTGCTTTACTTTGGGGTTTTTGCCAATAACATAAGAAAGAAGCAGTTCAAATGTTGTACCTGATATTCATGGCTTTTGAAACGGTGTGTCCTCTCTTTAAAAAAAAATGTTATGCCTCATATCCCACCCCAGAACAGTTTACTGCAAAACCTCTGAGATATTTTAGTTTCAGATGTTGTGCTTCTTCAAGAGGAATTTGTTGTTAGGTCTCTAACATTCAAAAGATCTTTCTAAGTCATTGATTCAGGGGATGATCTGTCATCTAATGTGTAAAATAACCTTGGAAACTAAAACCAGGCTCCACTGCCAACGTTTTGTGGCTATAACAGCATCATGCTGCATCTCTTAAGAGCCTGTTACTAGACAGATAATTTACTCAGTCCCAAAATAGGATCTCAAACCACTGAGATCTATGTAAGTTGTTAATACTTCATTGGGAGAAATTAAGAAAACAAAATCTTTGAGTTAGCTTTTGTGTCTCTGTGCAGACATTATGGGGAAGGATTGTACTGGATTTCCTCCTACAAAAAAAAATCAAAACAAGTAGCTAGGAATCCTTACCTGCTGTTGTGTGTGTTTCACAGCTAGATGTGGTAATTCGCTCTGTGGTCAGCAATATTTATTCTGCACAGCAACATGTGAAAAGCAGTCACACCAAGAAGTACAAAAGTGGCAACAGCTTCACTGCTTTAGTGCAGTTACATTTGGCCTGTCCAGCAACATCTCTGATTCTCACACAGAAGTGAAAAAACTACAAGCAGGCCTCCTATATGTGACTAACAGATTTTTAGGCTGTGCAAAGAGATGCAAGGTATTTCATGCATATCCTGAGCCCACAAAGAGGTGCCAAGGTCTCCATTCATTAATAATTTCCCAAGGCTAGGTCACTCAGTGAGGTGTCCTCTTGTCTTCTCAGAGTACAAGTATGTCATAAGGTAGGCATTAGGAAGATGTTTCTAGCATAATGTTGTGTGATAAATATGAACTCCTCAGTAGATGTCATGCATAAATACCCTTTCTGACCCCACCTGTGTGCCAGGAAATATCTCCTCTCCTTCAGAGAGCAGAGCTGCTGAAATCCTTATTGATGCCAACTCATTCTTGAGGGAGGGTAAAGAGCAGGAGAGTAGAATGAAGACAGGCTTCAAGCTCTGTGTGGTTTTAGGGGCAGACCAAGCAGTGACAGTTGATAGCATAAATCCTGCTGGATACAGTAATTTTTTTTTTTAATTAAAACATGCTAAATAAACCAAGACATGATTATTAAAATACACAGCTAGTTCTCTTTATTTTCTTCTCTTCTTTATGTTATTGATGGTTTAAAGTGAAAAATCAGAGGCTAGATTCTAATACTTCACCTACGAAAGTGAGATTAAAACCTGACTCTAGGCCTATTCATTGGAGACTGATGTTTAGTTTATTTCTTTCTCAGAAAAGCTGGGAAAGAAATGGAAGTTTGCATTCAATGAATCAAACCTCCCAGAGCCCTTCATTAACACTCTATCTCTGTAGCTGAACTGCTGGAGTTGGAAGATAAAATCACTGTGGTTTATTAGTGTAAATTTGGATTTGGCCACAGGTGGAGTGGGGAACATAAGTCAAGAATGCTGGCAGCTAAATAGTTAGATTGCAAACAGAGAGACTGCAAACTCCCTTCAATTCTTACTTCATTCCTCCAGTGGCAATGTGCTTCTCCAAGAAATCAAAGTGGGCAATGGCTTTCAGAAGCTGGAGGTGTTTGCAAGTATAAAAGAAGAACTCTGTTCTTAGCTCTACCAGTGCAAAGTTATAGGCTTGATTTGTCAGATTCTAATGGGCTCGATTTCTATCACTCCAGCTCAGGTGCTATATGACTCTGGAAAGTTCCCAGTCGGTGTCAGCTGGCTTTTGCTTAGCCATGTGCCTGGTAACTTAACTGCATTTAGAAGCTGTTACAATTAATTATGCAGACATTCATTTTTCAAAATTTTGGGTTCTTTGATCTTGGGGAACTTTATATGGTCCCAGGTCTGTGAGTGACAGACAGGGTACATCTGTCTCAGAGTGGGCAAGGGCTTCTGAAGGAGTTGAGGGGAGAAACGAGGGTATATCACCTTTGGAAGAAAGGGGAGGTATCCCAGGAAGAGTTCAAGGGTGTTTCTAGGTCATGTAGGAAAAAAATGAGAGACACAAAAGCCCATTTAGAACTTAGGCTGCTACTGCTGTTAAGGAGAATAGAAAATCTTTCTATAAATGTATTAATGGCAAAAGAAGGGGTAAGGACAACCTCCACTCCTTGTCAGATGCAGAGGGGAATATAGCAACAAAAGATGAGGAAAAGGCAGAGGCACTTAACACCTTCTTTGCCTCAATCTTCAATAGTGGGACAAGTTGTCTCCAACACAACTGGCCTCCTAAACTGGCGGATGGAGCCAGGGACCAGTATAGTCCCCCTGTAATCCAGGAAGAAGCAGTAAGGGACCTACTGAGCCATTTAGATCCTTGCAAGTCCATGAGACCAGTTGAAATCTATCCTAGGGTGCTAAGAGAGCTGGCACACGAGCTGGTCAAGCCTGAGATCAGCCCTGAGGAAAAGGACCTGGGTGTCTGGGTTGATGAAAAGCTCAATATGAGCCTGCAGTGTGCATGTGCAGCCCAGAAAGCCAACCGTGTCCTGGGCTGCATTAAGAGAAATGTGGCCAGCAGAGGAAGGGAGGGAATTCTCCCTCTTTGCTTTGCTCCTGTCAGACTGCACCTGGAGTGCTGTGTGCAGTTCTGGAGCCCCCAGCACAAGAAGGGCATCAAACTGTTGGAGTGAGTCCAGAGAAGAGATGTGAAGATGCTCAGAGGGTTGGGGCACCTCTGCTATGAGGACAGGCTGCAAGAGCTGGAGCTCTCCAGCCTGGACAAGAGCAGGCTTTGAGGAAACTTTATAGTGGCCTTCCAGTACCTGAAGGGGGCCTACAGGAAGGCTGGGAAGGGACTATTTACAATGTCTTGTAAACAGCATGGCCAGTAGGACATGGGAGGTTATTCTGCCCCTGTACTCAGCACTGGTCAGGCCACATCTTGTGTGCTGTGTCCAGTTCTGGGTCCCTCAATTCAAGAGAGATGCTGAGGTACTAGAACATGTCCAGAGAAGGTTGATGAAGCTGGTAAGGGGACTGGAGAACAGCCCTTTGAGGAGAGGCTGAGAGAGCTGGCGTTGTTTAGCCTGGACAAGAAGAATCTCAGGGGTGATCTCATTGCTGTCTACAGCTACTTGAAGGGAGGCTGTAGCCAGGTGAGGGTTGGTCTCTTCTCTCAGGCAACCAGCAACAGAACAAGGGGACACAGTCTCAAGTTGTGCCAGGGAAAGTATAGGCTGGATGTTAGGAGGAAGTTCTTGCCAGAGAGAGTGATTAGCATTGGAATGGGCTGCCTAGGGAGGTGGTGGAGCCGCTGTCCCTGGAGGTGTTCAAGACAAGACTGGGTGATCTAGTTGACTGGGTAGGGCTGGGTGCTAGATTGGCCTGGATGATCTTGGAGGTCTCTTCCAACCTGGTTAATTCTATGATTCTACCACTCAGCACTGTGCTGCTATTTTTTTTCCTTGGTACATTCTCTTCTTTGATTGACATACTTCCTTTTCACCTGTAAGACTTAGTGTCAATCTAGTCATTCCTGATTTTACAACACATATCATAAACTAAGCTTAGAAAGAGGGGCAGCCTTGAATCTGTATCGATAAGCAGAATAACTCGGCGGTACAGAACTGGCAAGGCCAGATTTTTTCCAGACATTGCAGTACTTAGTTATTCAGACTGTAGAAGAGGAAGTTTTGCACGTTGCCTAAGGCAGCCTGCAGACTGAGGGCGTGATACAACCTACCCATGAAAGCCAATAGTGCTGAATTCCATAGCTTTGCTTAATTATTCAATCTGTGTCATTGTGAATAGACTATTTACGTAGAGGTGAGAAGGAAAAAACAGCTTTCAGAGCAGGATTTCTGTTGGTTTCGTGGGGCATTGCGTGACTGAACACTAATTGAGGTTCTGAGCTTTAGAGCTCATTTCCCCACAACTCCTGTTGAAATTTCAGCTTTGGAATTTAAAGCTTCTGTGCTGATTTTAAAAGCTCATCAGCATTTGTAAAACAGGAGAACATTTTTTTTTTCTTTCAAATTAGTACTTTTCTGTTTCTGGCCATTCGTCATCTGTTTCTCTATACAAGCTTGTGCTCTCAATGGAAAACTGGTGTTTGATAGAAGATTCATGTTTGTACCCAGACCACTGCCTGGAAAGTACAAGCTGATCCTGATGGTTAGCTCTGGGATACTAAATTCAGTTGCAGTAGGATGCAACTAAGCTACCTCACAACTAGCTCAGATTTGAGAGGTGGTCTCTACCCGGATTACAGGACCGAGGCTTTCTTTGCCACAATGGGAGCAAACTAGTGACAACAGAAGTGTCTATACATGCTCCAGGCTGTGACCCAGGAACTTTCTCAAAAGGCAACATCCTGTTAGGTTGTATGATTCAAAGGGGCAGCCATGAAAACAAAGAATAGACAAATTTAGAACTTGAGACCTACCTCTGTTTGCAGTTTTACTAGCAGTTACCTGTCTCAAGGGACAATATTACTAATCCATCATCTTCTGAGTGAAGATATTTTAAATATCAATTTAAAGAAATAGAAACTTTTGAGCTGAATAAACTGGAAATTGTCTCTTTATGGTGAAGCTAGGGCTGAAGTTTGTAGAAAAACACATTTCTGATGTCATTTAGTTACTGCTGGTTTAATCATAAATTACATGAAGAGCTGTTTTCCATAATCTAATATCCCCTTGGATTGAACATATTTCTCAAATTGTGTTTTTTTCCAAGTATTAAGCAAGAGAGTGCAAAGGGGAAAGGCAGTATTGATTGTTCTCTGAAAGGGAGGAGAAACAGATCTATTTTTTAGGTGGTGAAATGAAGGTAGACCATTTTGTGGAGCAAGAACTGCTGAAGTAGGTTTATTTTTATTATCTATTTATCTTCCTGAAATTTGAAACTTCCTAGGAAAATGGCAGTTTATCAAATTCAATTATGCAACCTTCAGACTTACTAAAACCTTGCACTTTTCTGCTTCCCACGTGCTTTCTATATTTAAAAGGAGCCTTTTCTGCAGTAAGTAGCCTTGACAGAGATAATTGGGAAAGCAGTTTGATTTCTTCCTACCTACCTAATTTATGTTTTTTAATTTTCAGACTAGTTCTTCATTCCAAGACAGAACACCTCAATCATAAAAATACTTTGCTGGTCACAAGGTGTTGCTGCATGAGCGATTGCTCAGGAGTCTAGGCTGTGCAATTCGTTGCAATTCCAGTGCCAGGTTGAGTTTAATGGCTAATTTTAGGTTGTTTTAACAGCAGTCGTAAATAATGAGGAGGAGATTCAGCAGAGCCTGGTTTAATTTGTAAGGATTTTACATAACTATTTTATTTTTCACGTTTTGTGGTCGTTTTAGTCAGCTTCTTGCACACATGAGCCTGGTTTTCTCTTTGTTTTAACTTGTGTCCTAACTTTGTATAGCATGAAGTACAGGATACATGAAGTGGATGCTGCTATGTGAAGCATGGTGGCATGACTAATTATGACAGAGTGGCACAGACTAAAGGTGCTTGGAGAAGTTTGAGGATTTGCATCACTTATGCTTTGTGTTTCACATGTGATTGCACTTCATGAAAGGGTTCTGCCTAGGATGTCTGCATGTTGCTAGTTCACTGTAAAATACAAAGAACACAAAATTTAGTACAGTGGCTGATTAATTTAGACCACTCTCTTGCTTTCCTACTCGTAAGAGGAAAGTTTCCTCACCCTTGTTTTCCTACACCTGCAGCTACCGAGCCCCCACCTTAAAACTTAGTGCACAGAATTGCTGCCATAAGAATATACAGAATCATAAAATGATAGTAGTGGACATTGAAGAGCTTTGAGAAGGATTTAAATCATCATGCTTAAGGCCTTAAGCTATGTGAAACTTGCTTTGAAAGCAGATAATGCCACAGCTGCCGAACTCAGAGTGACTTCTACTGCAGCTGCCCTTAGCTGCAGATTGGCAGAATAGGTAGGTCTCTCACCTAACATGTAGCAAGTGAGTTTTTATAGTCTTCACCTACTTTCTCTCACCTACACCTAAGGTTTGAGTCCTAATAAGAGGGTGAGCAGGACAGGGACATCTCCATGGGTTGAAATTGTTGTTTTGAATCAGTATACAAAGCTTTTTGACCAGTCCCATCCAAGACCAGCTTAGAGCAGCACCTAGCACAGTTAGGCTCCAACTGACAGATGTTCAATTGCTACATCACTGCATGAGTCAGGCTGTAATTTGGGATAAATATTAGGTTCCCATCTGTTGCATTATGTAGTGTTTCATGTCATGTACCTCCCACTTTGAAACTGATGCAGTCCTTTTGTAACCAAGCACAAGCTTGCCCTGTTTACCAAAACATTTTAGGAGATGTCCCATCTCTCAAACTCTTTCACTGGAGTGCCATACGAAGGGTTTGCTTCTCTGTTTTGTTTTCTTAAAAGTAAACCTTTCAGATATGGAGGAATGTGAAACTGTTTTGAAGAGCCTACTAATACTGTAAAAATCTCTGTTCAGATTGTGAACATACTATATTCAAAATACATAGAGAGTAAAAACTCAAAGACATGTGGAAAAATATAGGAGAGTGTTACCTTTTTTATTAAACCCAATGCCTCCATTTAATTTTTAATAAAGTATATCTAAAATTAATGCCATCTACAATTATACTCTTAAGCTTCTAATGAAAACCTAACATTTTTGATTGTATCAAATCGGCCCTGAAGACTGAGAAACTACTTAGTAATCTGTGCAACATGGCCTGTACTAAGTGCTGACTGTTTTAATATATATGAAACCGTTTTATATATTAAATAAAATAGCAAATTAATTTTTTTACTGTGCAAACAATATATTGTCCTAGATTATCTATGTATAATAATTGTTTTCCCGTGCATGCTTAAATGGAAAACTATGTGGACTTTACTAGCTGATTGGCTAGGGCTGGGTGCTAGGTTGGACTGGATGATCTTGGAGGTCTCTTCCAACCTGGTCAATTCTATGATTCTATGATTCTAAGCAGTCTAGAATTTTGTCTTTCAGCATTTCTGCCATCGTTTTGTTCAACTCATGATTTAGTTTCTTCCTTGTGAAGTGTGTCTGTGAGGTTTTCATCACATAGAGCATGTGGATGCTGTTGTAACAGCCACTTCTACCTTGACTCTCACAAGGAAAACCTGTAGCTGTGGAATTTCTCCTGTGTTACAAATGCAAAATAATGGATCTGAATGGAGCCTTGAATCAGATTAGCTTTATGTATGCTTAAAAGCCTATTTATTTCACAGTTCAAAGAGTTAAACTTGAGTTCTGTGGGTTTGCTGTGCAAATAACTACTAAGTTGTTGAAGAAGAAAATACCTCACTGATTTCAATAAGCCATTTTATTTACAAGGTTCAGACTAAGTACTACCTGATTTTATTACTGAAAATTATGATATGGAGTTAGACTCTGTGACTATAAAGATCTCTTCAAATATTTAAGGTGTTAATAGCTGATAGGTTGTTATTTTGTCATCTGGGGTTTTATTTGGTTTTGTTTCTCTACAGGCAGTTTTCATTCACCTAATCTTCTGTTTGTTGTCATTAATATTATCACTCAGTTAACACAGTTTTAACAAGAGTAATAGAGGAAGCAAACAGTGAATTTAATAATGTTTAAAGTAGTTTGGAGTGTATAGATGAAGTCAGCAGGAGTTAATTGACAGTTGTATTATTAAGGGTTGTGCCCAAGTTGCCTCTAAACCAGAGCAGTTAACTTTAAGACCTTAGAAGGAACAGTTTAGATTCTACCAGACTAGAGGAGGCCAAAGGTTAAGGAAGTAAAGTCTAGTATGAGGAACTAGAGTATTTGGACAGATTCTCTTGTAAATTTAGGAAAGCTTGGTTTCAGTGCCACAACAGCAAGGTAAGGTTGTGAAAAATAATCAGCACGTATTTGTTGAGCACGAGTCATACCAAACAAATCCGGTTTCTCCTTTTGATCAAAAGGGCAGAAAACAGAAAAACGGGAAGGAGAAAATATGGATTGAATTAGGAGACTTACTGAGATTTCACAGGCAAAGACCTGAATTTTCAAGTCTGCAGACTCAATAACTCTGCTAGTTTGAGCCTAGCTAGAATGTTTTGGTGAGAAGAACTAGATTATAGGCTGTGAAAGGAAAACAAGGCTGATGTCTACCTCACTCATAGGCTTGCTGAGATATATGAGAATCAAAGCATAGATAAAGCACTGACTTCTCTTGCTGGGGAGTTCCGAGCTGCATCTCTCTAACCTCACCTTTTTTTTTTTTCTTTCCTAATCCACTTTGCTTCCTAACCCCCTGGACAAACCTCCATTCTTCCTTCGGACTGGGGTAAGGTTGAGAGGGGTAGGGGGAAGGTGCAGGGTGGCCAAGAGCCCCTCCTGGGGACTCAGGTTTCTGGGAGGGGAGTTGTGTTTCTGTATTACCTTTTACCTTGTATATGTCTGCATATAACTGTATATACTGTAAATATCTGTTTGTATAGGATGCTAAGCTGTAAATATAAACTTCATTCAATTTCCAGAGCCAGCTGAGTCTAGTCTGGGTGATTTCCAGAGTGTGGGGGGGCAGGGAACACCCAAACCATCACAATAAGCCTCTCATGCGCTCCTCAATCCAGTTCTATTGAGCAGTTTCCTTGACAAGTCAGATGATGTAATGAGGGACATGTATGCAATTCTGCACTGACAAGCTGAGAGTCCTCTTGGAGGACAGGAACAGAATACAAGGTGTTCTCAGAAAGGGTGGAGGAGTTGTGAGAGGTCAGGAAAATTAAATGAAATCCACTTCTACCATTAGGAGGAAGACTCGGGCAGCTGCATGCAAAGTTATCAGATATCAGGATCTGACTGAATGTTTAAAAATATGATGCTGTAGGCCAAGGCAGGCAGTGTGTGTTAACAGGGTTGTTCCATGTCAGTTAAGGGAGAATACTCTGTATTTGTCTAGCTTTGAAAAGAAAAGACCACACACACCTGTATGAATGCAATAATGTCCAGAACTGGGGCCTGTGGATGGAGTACTATGGCCAGGTCTGGGCACTGCTCTTGAGGAGCAAGGTTATAGCAACCCCAATTGCTTGCTCTGGAAAATAAGGAAGTATGGATGTAATAATAGTCTCTCCCAGGTTGAGAGCTATAGGGTTAAAAAAAATCTCTGAGGACTAGAAGGCTGTTATCCAATCCCATCATTCTGCTATCTCTTTATGAGCTCATGGCAAGGCCAGCTCGTTCTCCTTTCCTCCCCCTCCTGCCCTCTGTCAAGTGGGAGCCACTTTAGTGAACTAACATATAAGCAGTAGGCCTGTTTTGAGGCCTCCAGAAGCTTGTGTTCAGGCCTATGGATGGCAGTGGCCTTGAGGGGGGGAGGATTGGAACACCAGGGATTATAGATTTAGTTTTGGACTGGGGGAAAATTCAAGGGGGTTCGGCATGCCTGTTGTAGCTGCTTCTGTAATTTCTTCTCTGCATTTCTCCAAATACAGTTCTGTGGTTTTTTTATTCAATTTGAGAGAATCATAGAATCACAGAATCAATCAGGTTGGAAGAGACCTCCAAGATCATCCAGTCCAACCTAGCACCCAGCCCTGTCCAGTCATCTAGACCATGGCACTAAGTGCCTCATCCAGTCTTTTCTTGAACACCTCCAGGGACGGTGCCTCCACCACCTCCCTGGGCAGCCCATTCCAATGCCAATCACTCTCTCTGGCAACAACTTCCTCCTAACATCCAGCCTATAAATCCCCTGGCACAACTTGAGACTGTGTCCCATTGTTCTATTGCTGGTTGTTTGAAGAATAAACAGATTCCTTCGGAAATGACAGTAACATTTTTCGGTGTCCCTTAGAGCAATGCCAAGGAGTAATGGAGAAAGATAAGGAAAATGCCCACTTGTAAATGTAGTGAAGCCTTGCAAAAGGCTGTGACGTCCCTCATTTGGAACTATATTAGACAAACACCTCTGCAGTGGTCCAAATAAAATGAATCTTGCCTCAGGCCTTGAGCAATGCTTCTTGACAGCCCTTGTAGAGCTCTACATTTCTGTGATACTCTCACAAGTATTTCAAGATCTACCAGGAGTGCATTACTGTGTGTCTGAAACCTTGCAACATGTTGACTAAAAATAGCTATATATCCTTCTGCATTCATCTCTGTAACCACAGTTTTCCTGGCCTGCAGCAGTGTAGACCAAAGCATTCCTCACAAGCAGCAATGTTTAAACTATTCTGCATAGTACACAAAGCTCTATTAAAACAAATACAGTCTATCATTGTCTGCCTGGACCTGGCATTGAGCAAAAAGGGAGTGCCCTAGGCAAGATAGCCCTTCTTCAGTGCTGCTCAGCCCAAAAAAAGATCAAAAAGGAGAAGCTGTCTCTTGCACACAAATGCACTTGAATCTTTTCTAAATTGAATCTTTATGCAGAGACCTAAAATGAAGACAAAACCATAAAAAGCTCTTCCAAAAGCAATATCCTGAAAGTCACAATGTAACAGAGAAATCTTACAGCGTCACTGAACCTGAGTTTAGGCCCCTACATCTTGGGGTCTTAAATTCATGGTTTCTTTTGGGTGAATAGAAAGGAGATTGTTCTGTACTGGGCTCCCTTTTCACAAGCTTCAGCTGTCATCCTTGACTGTACTGCTTCAGTCAGATTTCAGAATATGATCTGAACTGTTTATTGGGTTACAGCCTAAGTTAGATCAATATATTAATTTAATAGCATTGCTTAGTGAAGAGAGAACCCCATATTATAGCAGATATAAAAATCAGTTAGTGAGGAGCATCTCATACAGGTACAAGCTCTCTGTGTGGAAAAGAAGCAGTTTTATTGCTGCCTTTTTTTACTTAGTGTTTGCCTCAAAAGTGTTGAAGCTAGACAATACCCATAAAATAACTTTTGTGATGTGTGATGGCTTGGATGTTGTTACTCACCCCCCACTCTTATGAAATCACCCAGACTTCAGCCAAGCTGGAAGTTAAGGAATGAAGCTTTATATTTACAGCATAGCACAATATACAAGCAGATATTTACAGCTGTATACAGAAATATACAAGTTAAAGGTAATACAGAAACACAAGAGCCCACCCAGAAATTAGAGTCCCCAGGAGGGGCTCTCAACCACCCTTCCACCTTCTTTCCACCCCTCTACCTTATCCCAGAGTTTGCCTTATGTGCAAGGTGAGCTGCGAGGATCAGCAAGGGGGTTAGAAAGCAAAAGGATTAGTTACACAGAAAGCAGCCCAAAGAGAAAGCAGAGGCTCCCAGAGGCACACACCAACTGCCTTATCTATATTTATGTTCTTGTTTTTACACATCTCAGCAAACCTGAGTGAAGTAGATATCACCATTGTTTTCTTTTCACAGCTATAATCTATTTTCTCTCACTAAAATATTCCAATTTGTCTCAAACTAGCACATAAAGTCTCCCAGAAAAACACAAAACCTCATTCACATGGATGTGAAATTTACCTCCTAGCCAGAACACCAGCATATGGCCACAGATCTAGAAAGCTTGGTTTAAATTTGAAACCACCTAGAGGGAGCTAACTGGAGCCAAAGCACACTTGTGGCATTCTGCTACCTTCATTTGTTTGGAAGTGAGTGTTCAGAACAACCCTGCTCACTGAAATGTCTACAAGTTCCCATGTGCTAAGCAAGCCATATATTCTTTTACATCATTGGTCACTGGGTGCTTGTGATATTCAACTCTGCTTTTCATAGAATCATAGAATCATAGAATCAACCAGGTTGGAAGATACCTCCAAGATCATCGAGTCCAACCTATCACCCAGCCCTAGCCAGTCAACTAGACCATGGCACTAAGTGCCTCATCCAGTCTTTTCTTGAAGACCCCCAGGGACGGTGCCTCCACCACCTCCCTGGGCAGCCCATTCCAATGGGAAATCACTCTCTCTGTGAAAAACTTCTTCCTAACATCCAGCCTATACCTACCCTGGCACAACTTGAGACTGTGTCCCCTTGTTCTATTGCTGGTTACCTGGGAGAAGAGGCCACCCCCCACCTGGCTACAATGTCCCTTCAGGTAGTTGTAGACAGTAATAAGATCACCCCTGAGCCTCCTCTTCTCCAGGCTAAACAGGCCCAGCTCCCTCAACCTCTCCTCATAGGATTTGTGTTCCAGGCCCCTCACCAGCTTCGTTGCCCTTCTCTGGACATGTTCCAGTACCTCAACATCTTTCTTGAATTGAGGGGCCCAGAACTGGACACAGTACTCAAGGTGTGGCCTGACCAGTGCTGAGTACAGGGGAAGAATAACCTCCCTTGTCCTACTGGCCACACTGTTCCTGATGCAGGCCAGGATGCCATTGGCTCTCTTGGCCACCTGGGCACACTGCTGGCTCATCTTCAGCTTACTGTCTATCAGTACCCCCAGGTCCCTTTCCTCCTGGCTGCTCTCCAGCCACTCAGTCCCCAGCCTATAGCGCTGCTTGGGGTTATTGTGGCCAAAGTGCAGAACCCTGCACTTGGCCTTGTTAAATCTCATCCCATTGGCCTCTGCCCACCCATCCAGCCTGTCCAGGTCCCTCTGCAGGGCTCTCCTACCTTCCAACAGATCAACACCTGCTCCTAGCTTGGTGTCATCTGTCAAACTTTTGAGTAAGAGCAGAACTTTACACTTCAGTGATGTTTCTCTCTAACATTAATTGCAGTGGCTTGCTTTTAAAGGTGCACAACTTTACTCACGAGTCTCTTCTGTCTTCTCTTAGAAGAACAGCAACTGCTGTTCTTGTGTCACAAACAGCTGTTCTCTCTCACAGTTCCTGTAGCTTTAAGAGGCATTTCTATTTTAAATAGTAATTTATGAGAACCAAATGGCATCATCATTCCCTGCAGACATTAATATTCCAACTGGAAGAAGAGGTTCATGTACACTGATAGTCAGAGTAATTGAGTTCAACACTTGAATTTTGTATTTGATGGTTTATAACTCATCAAGCCTTACCTAGCTTCTACTCTTGGGCAACACTGGTTACCACAACACTATTTAGCCATTTAGATTGGATACATGGGAAGAACTTTTTGAAGAACTTTTATCATTATTGGGACAAAATGTTTAAAACAAAATGCAATTGAGTACTTAATGGAAATTGACACTCCATGTTGTACATGTAGTACCTGTACAATATAGCTAAATACTCTGTAGTGGACACTTGTAGTACTTGGAGAAGTTACTAGAGCTACTCTAAATTAAGACTTGTGAACTGAGAACCATCATACTAATCCAAAGAAATGCAAGCTTTAGGGATCTTTTGGCATAGAAAAGGCAGATAATGTTGTTATACCCCCCACATGGACTTTGGCTAATCAGTACAGTAGTCAAAAACCAAGCAGCATTTAACAAATGTAAGAATGTACACAAGTCCTTCAGCATTTGCTTTATTCCCTTCTTCATGTAGAAAACGTCAAGTGCCACTTGAAGTGGAGATGAAGTTTCAAACACCCAAACAATGTTCAGTTTTCTGAGGGCAGATCAGCTTCTAGGGAATTACAGTATTTTGAATTGCAAATTCTGGACACCATGTCCACAGATTTCTCTGAATTCCTTCATTTTGTCTTTAAGATGATGTTTCAAGGCTACTTTAGATTTTTACACTTATTTCTTATACGAAAGAAATGGTTGTAACCTCATGAACAAAAACCAGTCCTCTGGTGGACAGTCAGATTTAAAACAAGCAATTTCAAAATGTTACCCTGTTTCACCATGTGTTTTATTAGCACTTGAAGGAATAACATCTGTAACCACATGCTCGCATTCATCAAGAGTTTCTGGAGCTGTTTGGGTGCATTTGTGTGTCACGTAGTTACCAGTGTGTCTGTGCTTCTTTGAGGTGATGCAGACAGGAGCGGGTTTGTTCGTTGCAAAAGGCAGTGTTTTCAGCTTCTCAGAGAAACAACAGCCTGTGTAGACCTCCTCCCTTTACTGCCTACAAAATATTGGCAAAATTATATTGAGTTTTGTTGTTTCTGACTATCTAGAACAGCATGCTGACCTTTTCCCACAGTGGCATACTGCAGATGGGAAACAGACATGTCTTTCTCCTTCTCTTTCCATTTTAAGAGGTGAGGCAAAATTAAATGTTGTTTCTACCATCTATCTCCTGAGCCAGTAATCTGCACTGTACTGCTTTCCTTCCTCCTCTCCAATGTTTGTACAGTAAGCCACCTGCAAGATGCACCAAATGTAATGTGGACAGATATACACCTCACCAGAGCAGAAGTTGTGATGATGGCACATGGTGAGGAGTCGGCACAAGCTGTGCAACATCCCTCCCAGACAATGTGCTTACTTGGGAGGCAGAGCATCCAGGCCATGCTGGCATGTTTACTGCTGCTGATTGCTGATCTCATTAGCTAGGCTAATTAAATTATAGGTAGCACAATTACACCTATGCTTGTTACCGTCTGACCACTGGACATGTCCATGGATCAATTTTCAGAAATCATTGAAGCACTTAGGATTGTCAGCTACGTGGAACTGCCATGAACCTTGCATTCCAGGGGCTCTCTGCTGCTGTTTTCAAGTTTACAGACATTATCAGTAGGGAGAAGGAGAGTGAGGAAATTAAAATGTGTGGATATATAGGCATAAAAAAGAGGAAAGCACTGAAACAGTGACATGTCCTACTTCTGTATATTCAATGTCTTTAAAAGCCAAATAAGTAAATAAACCAGACTGTCCTCTGCTAACTCTAGCAGGGATAAATATGAATCCTGGTGCTGCAGGGATAGCAACATCAATAGGAAAATTCCTGCTACTACTCTAAGGCTGAATTCTTGAGGGCTGTCTTCATCTCTTACGTGGCACACGTTAGGGACTAGAGGTGACTCACTGTGTGTTGATGGCCAGAGTGTCTTCGTTCATTTGCATTTAGAATTACAACTTCTGTGCCTTGGGTATTTATCTGAAGGCCACCACAGTTAGCAGTCTTCCTATGCACTTCTCTTGAGGTTTGCTGTGCTTACTTTACAGAACTGAGACAGACTCAGATGAACGTATAACTTAATTTTCACTTGCCTTTTGGTATGTGGTTTCTTGATTTCAGATAATAATGGGTGTATGCAATATTCTGTGCCTTTTCCTAGCTTAGAAAGTTTTTTGAGCTTTTCATTGACATTTTTCATTGTAGAGAAAAAACTTCAATCTGCCTCATTAACTTTGCTAGAAAATAGGATGTTGTTGTGAGAAAAAGAATAACTTGTCAGGACTTAAAGGATGAAAACGAATTTTCAGAAGATTCCCCTACAACTCAGTTATATGAGTGTTTACCCAAGCTAATGTAATCAGTTTTTAAAATCAATGTAGATAAACTGCTTCAAATCCACTACATTAATACTTTTCATATAACTTTAACTCACCTAAGTCTGTTTTGCATTTAATTTGTGGATTAAAGCAGAAATAAATTGACAAAATCGATGGAAAAGTTAAAACCAAAATGAAGATGATGTTAACCAAGATTATGTCAAAGGTGAAAATGGTGGGCTCTGGGCCAGTAGTGCTGCAGCTTCTAGAAAGGCAGGGGATGTGCATCTCTCTTTTCAAATTGTAGGAAGTGAGAGCAGAGTCATGCCGCTCCAAGGTGGATTAGAGAGCTCTGATGTGAAAACAGGTTTGAGATTTGCCTGACTTCTAATTACAAAAGCTGAAAAGCACTTCAGAGTAGAGGTTTGTCAGATACTTGATCCAATTCTTCTGTTGCAATTCTTTATTACTTATAGCAGCAAACAATAGATTTGTGGCAATTAAGAAGTTAGAAGCAGCTACAGCAAGGAGGGAATCTGATTTAATAAATGAACAACTGCAGTACCTAAACAGATCCGAATGGCTCAAAGGTTTGAAGTGTCTCTTTCCTCTAAGGCAGTGATTTGTAAAGTGAGGAAAACAAGCAAAATCAAATAAACTGAAGCCAGAGTAGAATAGAAACAATGACCAGTGTCAGCAGAGATGAGATTTTCCTGACAGACTGGCGGTTAGGATAATAAGATTGCTGCTGTTCAGAGTTAGCTGTCCAAATTATAGAATTACAAGGGAAAAATTAATAATAATTATTTGGTTTTCTTTCACAGATGTGAAATCCCTCAACCAAGACACAAGCAAATAAAACCTCAATATATTTTGACTATCTTTTCCTATGGATCAAATCATCTGATACAGAACCAAGAGTAATTATGAAAAATGGACATCAGTGAAGGGAAAAGCTGAAACACATCTTAAGGTAAGAGACAAAAGGAAACTCCCATGAGGAACAACTCCTTTATCTCAATATAAGGTTTAGATATAGGACTTTCTGCCAGAGTCTCTAATAGTTCTGCATTTTTATTAACAACTGGTGAAGTGGTTGGTGAGTTGCATGATATGAAGACCACCATGGAAGGAGCAGGATCCAGGTGCCTTGGTCAGAGTTTACATTCTCAGTGACAAACTCTTAAACACATTTTTCTCATTCTTTCATTGCCACTGTCTTATCAGCTCTCTACACTGCTATAGAACTGTTCTCTTGCATTTCAGCTATTGCCATAGTGATGTTTTCCATGGGATTTTTTCCCCTCTGGTAGATTTCGAATCAGATATCCGTCATCATGGAAAGGGACATCCCAGCTTTGGGAAAGAGTGTGCCTGAAAGGATGTAGAATTGATTGCTTTTGGCAGTGCTGTAGCCACTTTTAAGTTCTAATTTATACCAGGCAGACAGAGAATGCCATCTGGTCATGCCAAAGTGATTTGAAAGGAAGCACAGAAATACACATTTGAGTTGGCCATCTGTCCTCATGTCTATAACATCATAGGGGGAGGTACTGGCATGTCTGAGGCCAGTAGCTGAGGCTTTTGTTGTTTTTCTCAGAGACTAGGGAAGTAGATCTGGCACAGCCCTCTGGTAGTAGAGGTCCTTGGAGTTTTTCAAGATGGATTGTGTAACACTAAAAGAGGCATAATGCCAACTAGTGTCTGCAGCTTTGGTTTCTCATTCAGTCACTTACATGTGCTGGCAAGACAGTATGTTTGTGGCTGGGGGTTGGGGGGGTAGTTTCTGAAATCACTTTGTTAGAAGTAGTTGCCTCAGAGTTAACATCTCAGAGAAGTGAAGATACTTAGTTCTTTCCTTTGTGTGCTTTCTGTTTGGGGTATTTTTTGCTGTTTTCAGGCTTCAGGATTGTCTTTTTTAGAGAGGTGGTTGGTTTGGATTTTGGTTTAGTTGGGGTTTTTTGTTTTTAATTAGGGCTGGTAACTTTCTGTGAACGCACTTGACATAATTGCATACAAAGAAATCTTTGGCTTCTTCAGAGCTTTGGTGCTCACAAGTCACACCAAACGACTGAGAAGCACTAATTTTAGGAGTTTGATGGATGAGCCTCTTCATTTATTTCTTAAAAGAAAGATAATTTCCTGCCTCACAACTGGGGCTGTATGAATAGTCTAAACAGAGATAAACAGCTGAATTCTTTACTAAAAAGACAATCTTAGTGATTATGTCATTGGGACTGTTACATTGTCGCTCAACTTTCTCAAGCATTTCGTCATTCACAAATGCAGACCTTTTGACTGTTTACTGGAAGTTAGAGGGAAAAGAGCTGGTAGGTAAACTACAAATTACTCTCCTGGAGTTTTGGAGGTATTTTGTGCTTACAGATGCAGGAATCTAGGTATGAACCTAATACTGAGGGACAGATGGAGTTTGTGTGAAGTAGTGGGAAATGTTATGGAAAACAGGACAGATGAAGTGTGTGCATCTTTTCCTGACCCTTCTTTTCCTAAATGTTACTGCCAGGCTACTGGCTATAAATCAATATTAATAATCTGTTCATATTCTTTCCATAATGTATCAGATGTGTCAGCTCTGCTGGTAGCATACCTAGCAAATGGAGCTTGTTACTGGGACTGGAGTATGGATGTTTAGATTTGGATTCAGTCAGCTGTTAGCAGCAGATATGTACCTGGGCAGATGTGTGCCTGCTGACACTGCCTGATAACACACATTTATGTGCATCTCACATCTAAATGGGCTCAGGTGGGCATCTCTGAACAGTTTTCCAAGCTTGGTATTTTTAACAGCCGAGTGCTCTCTTTGATCCTATGTTTGACGCTGCATGAGCAAAGCAACTGTGAGTTCTGTCAGTAACTTAGGCGATGAATCAAACCCACAGAGAGAATTTAATCCTGCTATTATTGATGTTGATGCAAGGATCCAGGAAATGCTACTATTTAGTGAATGAGAATGCCTTAAACTTCTGCTCTTAACTCTGAGTTACAGTCCCCTCTTATTTAACAGAGAGGTGTGATGGGGTGATGTGAGAATGGGGGAAGGGGGGGATACCATGTTTGAACATGAGAGCCTTTTTGACTTTTGTCTGTATGCAGAAAGTAGAAATATGCAGGAAGAAAATGAATGGCAAGACAGAGAATTCTGAACACTGTACTTGTGGGGAGCAGGATACTGTCCTTCTCACCTTTTGGAAAGCAAACCCTGGGAAATCCAAAGTGCAGATCACAGCAGTTGTTCCCAGTGTGCTGTTTGGCATGCAGTGAATCCAGTAAGTGAGGCCCTAAGCAGCAATCTTTGGAATCTATTACATTTGTTCCACAAAGTCATTCTAAACCTATTTAATCTCCTTCATCACTGCTTCTGACATCCACATCTGATGTGCAGCATAGGCAACTGAAGAAGGATATTTATAAGGCAGTGCTCTCAACTGATTCTTAGAAGGCCTGGTTTCACACTTTAGGAAGGGCAATGTTTATTTTTATTTTTAACTTTAGCTTCTTCCATCTTTCCCACACTGGGTAACACTACCACCAACCCAGAAATACTTTCTGGTTTTGTTATCCAACCAAAAATGAAGTGGTGATGCCACCTCCTCAGGGATTACCTTGCACAGCACCACAGTCTCGCTTCTCCACATGGAACATAGAAGTGCTGGGAGCAGAAAAACGGTGAAGGACTGTGGCTTTTGTGTTTGTTGAAAGGCTTTTTTGAAGCAGGCATTTAACAGCAGATTGGTCTTTTTTCAAAGTTCTTTTGAGGGCACAGAGGGCGCAGAAGCTGTGGCAGAAATCCTGAATGCAGCAGAAGGAGCAGCTTGTTTCACACACTAGTGCTGGCATTAGTAAATAGGTATTGGCAGGGTTGACTGAGTGAGGAACTCTGGACTGGGAAGTAAATCAGCAGCTTTCTTTTTCTGTGCTTTATTTTCTCTCTTTTAAAAGACCACTGCTAAGAAAAGGGAGAGAGAGAACATGGCATAGTTGCAGTGGAATTTTTAAAAGCATTCAATATTGATCTGACACATTGAAGGTACTAAAACCCCTACCTGCAGTCAAAGAATGAAGAGCTAATCCAATGTTTTGTGCTATAAGAAGTCCTACTGCTAGAGAACAGTGATCAGACTTTTGCCAAGTAAGCAAGACTCAAAGGCAGTCATATTCCCAGCAGTAATGGTGACTTGCCTCCCTGTTAAGGTGGAAAGTGCACTATCAAGTCAAGCTGCAAACCCTTTGTCACAGCAGTGTCAGAGGTCCATCTGTCCCTACTGTTACACTGGCATTACTGGGAGATGTCTCTGTGGTGTGCCACAGCCTGGCTGCTTCACACATGCTTACACATGCTCCAGTTCTGGACTCCTCAATTCAAGAGAGATGTTGAGGTGCTGGAACATGTCCAGAGAAAGGCAACAAGGCTGGTGAAGGGCCTGGAACACAAACCCTATGAGGAGAGGCTGAGGGAGCTGGGGGTGTTTAGCCTGGAGAAAAGGAGGCTCAGGGGTGACCTGAAGGGAAGATGTAGCCAGGTGAGGGTTGGCCTCTTCTCCCAGGCAACCACCAATAGAACAAGGGGACACAGTCTCAATTTGTGCCAGAGGAAGTACAGGCTGGATGTTAGGAGGAAGTTGTTGTCAGAGAAAGTGATTTGCCATTGGAATGGGCTGCCCAGGGAGGTGGTGGAGGCACTGTCCCTGGAGGTGTTCAAGAAAAGGCTGGATGAGGCACTTAGTGCCTTGGTCTAGTTGACTGGCTAGGGCTGGGTGCTAGGTTGAACTGGACGATCTTGGAGGTCTCTTCCAAGCTGGTTGATTCTATGATTCTTACCCTGGGAATGGCTGGCATTCTGGAAGCAGGTGGGAGCTGGTAGCAGCACTGGTAAAGAACTACTTTTCCTCTCAAGACAGAAAGCTAATAGTCTAAAAATGTTTCTTAAAAGCTAAACAAAATTAACCCAAAGTGTACAGGGCCTTGGGAGAAATTTTCTAGAGAGAAACAAAAATGTGCTGAGCTTTTACTAGTGAGTACTGCTAATGTAATAGTTCAAGCCACTTAGACTCAATTGTCTTACTTAATTGTATATTGTGGTAAAAGAAAACAGTATTTTCATCAGTTTAATAATGATTATAGATTACAAAGTTGCTCTGAACCTGTGTTTTATTTGAAAGGTAAATGGTATTTTGGGCTTCTTCAGCTGATATTGCATGCTAATCTAGAGAGTAAGGAGTTCAGCAGGCAGATCATGTTAAATTAATCAGTAATTCCCAGGTGAATTTTCTTTGCTAACCTTCTGACTTATAACATGCATGCTTCACAATTCAGAAATAGAAATGGGTCTCCTGAATGATCTGAGAGAGGTCTTACAAGATCTCAGTCCCAGGCTTTGGGGTCCTGTAATTAAATGCATTTCTGAAATACAGTGTTATGTGCATAATCTTGCCTTATGGAATTCCTTCTCCACAGAGACCTAGTAGTACTTTGAAGGTTTCTGTCTGTAAAAATGAAATGCCATCTGGTAAAAGAATCATGGCAATACCATCATCTTCAGTGCATCCCTTCTGATTATTGTAGGCAAAATAGAGAAAACAAGACAGGAACTAGCATCATCCTTGTTTGGTCAGTGTCAGGCTCCACACAGGGCTGGAAACCCACTGTATTAAGTAGTAGGTGAATTTGGTGTTGCCAGGTCAAGATGAATTCATAGCAGAGAGAAGTTATATGACCACCTCAAGGCAATCAGGATTGCAGTAGTTGCATTTTGTCTTTCCAGATACATTCCTTTTTATTTTTATAATATGAAAGAAATGGAGAGAGGAATAAGGAATGCAGGAGGGGGTAAGTGACAGCTGAGAATCTGTGAAAAAAAAAAAGGATGAGAAAGTGGGTTACTGTCACAGTAATGATGGTGCTATGAGGAAAGAAGCCAGAGAGCAGTCTAGGTACTGTGCCATGACTGGTGTTAAAGAGTTTGATGAGATTAAGTGATCATGTCATCTCTGCTAGTGAGCTCTGGAGTAGTACCTGCCATGCTGCTCCTGGAGATACGTTACAGTTCTGAGATCCTAGAACCAAAGATGAACTTACAAGCGACTGAGAAAATGCACAAAACCACACATTCTAATGACCAACTTTTAGCTCTCTGAGAATGCTGCACATCTCCTTGTGCTTTGTTAGCTTTGGTGCTGCTCTATTATTTCTTTGACACTGTTACTTAGGCCAGCCCTCTTCTGTTTGCCCTGGCTCACCAGACAAAGAAGGGTAATGGCAACCGTGTCTTCAAAGGAACATTCCCTACAGTGGAATGAAATCTGAAGGTACATGTGAGCCCCAACTGATCTCTGTTAGCTTTGTTTATGCTATTGTTCCAGGCAGTCTACTCGAAAAAATCTTGTCTTTCATTCTGCTTCTCTTCTGTGGATCAACACTCTTAGTCTATTTATTTCTATCACATAAGTGTCTTGCAATGAAAAACTGTAGAAGCCCTTCCTTCTTTCACTCCCTCTAAGGAGAGAGTCATAAAGACTAGTAATGCAGGGAATGAGCAAGCTATAAAGGCACACACATAAAATAATTCTTTCATTTTCATTAGAGTCCTCTAAAATGAATGGGCTTTTAAGCAAAATAAACAAAGCTTTGCTTTAAACCAACAAAATTTTCATAGGCAAGGGCATGAAGTGCTTTCTTTGAGAGTCTTGCTTTCTCTACTTTGAATCTCTCAGGTCCTGTCACCATTGCTCTGTTGAAGCTGCTGAGAGTTAGCCTTCTCTTTTCCCACTCAGAAAACAAATGCTTCAGGTGCATCCTCAGCTTTTCCAGGAAGCAGCTGAATTTTACACTGTTTTTTTCCAGCTAAAGAGCCTGCTGAGGTGTGCATGGTGCTCAGTGTCATTTTTTGTGTATGCTATGGTGATCTTCCATGAAGAGAAATGGTTTATTCACTAGTCTTTGTGTTTCTGGTTGGTAACTGAAAAGCCTACTTCTGAGGTTTGCAACCAAATCAAATGGATGTTTATGTAGAGAAAAAGGCAAGTTCAGAGAAACACTGGCTCATATCCGCTTGTACTGTTCAAGGAGTTCAGTCTTGGGCAAAAAAAACCCAACCACCTTTGTAAAAGAATTTCTTCTGTTTGGCTTGACTTGTGTCCTATGATTTTCCCTCAGTGCAATATAAAAATGAAACGAGCCAGCACAGATACAGGTCTGAATACAAACAGTACAAGGCATCTAAGCTAACAATGTTTGAATGAATACATGACTGTAATCAGTTCACCTGTTTTCAGCATTCCCTTTTTGCTGTCAAGGAAAATGAATGTGTAGTTTGCATTAAGTCAAGGATCTGGTAGGGAGCAGAATGTGCAGTTCATCAATCTGTACCAACAGGCAGGGAGCACAGCTACAGCTGTGAAATGCAATAGTGCATCCAGCTTTTCCTTGAAGATGGCATTTTAATAAATTGTGAATCCTTTCAGAGGATGGGCTGTTAGATTAGACTAGATTAATTCATGCATGCTTCCACCTCTACAGGGGAAAAATAAGTAGACTGCAATCAACCAGCTGACACACTGTATTAACAGGCCGCTGTTCTAGGCTACTCAGCTGACATAATGACACTGATCAGTCATGTACAATAAAATAAACAATTTAATAACATTCAGGGACCAAGTGGCCAAAGTCAAACCCTCTGAAACTTAAAGTACAGAATCACAGCTTTGAACTTCTGAACTTAATCTGACACTTGAGTATGAAATTTGCCAAACCCTTGTTTATATCTTTCTATATCAATAATCTCTTTCTATATATATCAATTTACACTAATTTTATCTTTATGATTCTCCTTTAAACTGCCAGTGACGGAGTGGCAGCTAGTAAATTTGGAGTGTTCAGTGTCAGGTACACAGTTCTATTTACAAGACAGCATCCTAATATCACACTTGATTACAGATTTATTGCCATTCTCATGAGCTTTTCAGGAAGTTCATTATCGCAGCATCTGAGTGTTTCACAAATGTTAGCAGGTTTATCTTCACAACTCACTCTGAGTGGTGGTATTATTGCAGGCTCCTTGGAGAGTTTCCTTGCCAGCCTTTAATTATTTTCCACTGAATACTCACAAATGGCAGCTTCAGACACTGCAATTAAGTCAAAATTGGGCAGATATTTCATGGGCATCAACAAGCATGTCCTTAATTCCTGAACATCACCTGTGCCATTAATCCAGGGGTAATCCAGAGCATATTTCAAAAGTGTGAACACTGGAAAGCACAGCAACTTAACACTTATAAATGTGTTTGCTTAGAGTTTGACTCTGGATGTGTTCTTGGAAAAAGAGGAGTTGTTTCTTTGCTGGTGTTTGGGTTTTTTTTTTAATTATTATTGTTTTTCAAACTTTCTAAACCAGTTTTTGCCATGGCCTATAGCCCAGACTGTAAAATATTAAGCAATTGCTAATGAGCTGTAAGAAAAGTGTGCCAGAGAAAACCATCCATAAATGATACTGCTTATAAACATTGCGTAGCCCAGGAGATTCAGCTTGTTATAACACAGTTATTAAAACAAATCATGATGTATTAATGCTGTGCAAAGTATGTCAAAACTCTATTAAGACCATATATATTCATTTTCATACATATTTTTTAAGCCAACTGCCCGATGTTAAATCAGATTTTAATTAGTTGAATTGTTTCTCCAGAATGTTGGCAGGAGCCTATTCTGTTTGCAGCAGCCCCTCCCATTGCTCTCATCAAACAAGCTGATATCTGGTCTCCAAAGGCTACTTCCTTCCTCTCTGTGCTGCAAGTAGGTCATCTCATCACAGCAACAGGGGAAGCAAAAGGTAGAAATGACAGGAGAGCAGCAAAGAAACTAGAAAAGGTCCATTCAGATTGATAGAACTGGCATAATCTATCAATAGGAAATCCAGAATTAACTGCCTTGAAGATTATAAGCCTGACTTGTAAAAAGCTCCACACCCCACAGCAAGAGCAAAATCTTTGCAAGAACAAAGTAGGAAACTATGCATGAAGGACTAAGTTATTTACATGCTGATGAAACCTGTCTTTCCTTGTGTGTGGAGTGGAAGACTAATTTTAAAAGACAGAAATCACTAATGTGCTATGTGGGGGAACGGCAAGGGCCAAATGTAAAGGGTTTTGAAGGATTCTGTGACAGCAGGTTTTAGCACATGTCCCACGTTTGGGTTTATGTGCCTTTACACTTAGTTACTGATGCAAAATGTAATTCCCCTTAGATGTCACCTTGGAGGTGCTGAAATGGCTGTGAAAATCCCTAGGCACCAGTTAGCAGGATTAATGCGTGTAAAAGATAACATATCATGATATGACATGATGGCAGTCAGCTAGCCTCAGCTTTTTGGAATGGAAAGCTCTCTGTGTAGCCTTCTCATCTGAGCATGTTTCACTTTATTTCAGCTTAAGTGAGTTTTGTTTTTATGAGTTAATACAATATTTTTATTTTCAGAAGCTGTCTTAAAGTATCAAACTCATAGTTGTATCTGCTCTATATGTTTGACCCTTGGGAATGCTGATGACCTTTGGGGGTGGAGCTTAAATGCAATTTTTATATGAGTATGCAGGAATTTTATGGGGTCTTAATTGGCTATGGAGAGGTGAGATGCTTTATGGATATATACAGTTAAAGAAGAAATGATTGCTCTTCTCATCAGTGCTCGAAAGGGTTTGAGATCTGGCAGGAAATGAGTCTCAGGGGGTAGTTTATGTGAAAGCTGCAAGAAGGAATAACATTCAAGAGCTGCAGGAATTCCTCTGCCTAATTCCCAGATGCAGGCAAGGGCAACAGGCATGAAGTTTCCCCTGGTGCTGCATTACCAGCCCTGGAGTACTGGCATAGAAATGCTGTCGCCTGCATTGTTGCTACACACAGAGGTCTCTCACTAGTTCAGAATAGGGAACTTTGTCCTTAACAGTCTCTTAGAGGTAAAGCACCATAAAGAATGATGCTTATAGATCTGGGAATGCCAGAAGAGCTTCTCTCTAAGGCTGCTGTTTCTGTATCTATTTCCTTCTCTGTCTCTTTCCCTGTAGATTTTACTGATGCTCTCCAGTTCCACTTCCTGCAACTCTTCTATTAAAGGAACATCCCAGATACCTTCACATTCACTGAGGAAATTCCTCTGTTTTTCAATGAATCCTCACCTTTTTCTCATTGCTATGTTCAGGGGGACATTGGGATCTCAATCAAACGAGCCTGGGTATTTGTTAGATCTGACCTCTATTAGCAGCATGTATAATGTTACAGTTTTAAAACATCATTACTGTGGCAACTTAGAATCATAGAATCAACCAGGTTGGAAGAGACCTCCAAGATCAGCCAGGCCAACCTAGCACCCAGCCCTAGCCAATCAACTAGACCATGGCACTAAGTGTGTAAGAGGTTCATTGGATAGCATAATACAGGCAGAAGCACTAGGTCTCTGGACACAGGTATTTTGGACCAGTGCTGATACATCCTAAAAATGAGTATAAAATAACCTGAAGTGACAGAAATTAGTCTTGAAAAGCATTAGATAGGTTTGAATACAGGTCATGGAGCACTTACAGAATTGTGTGGATGTTTTTAAGTGCAGTTACAAGGCCGATGCTAATTAGCACTCCAGGTTACTCTTACTTTAATGGGATAGTAATGCTATGAATTTGGACCAGAAATCATATTTATTTGTAGGGACTGAGAAGAAAATCTATACTTATAAAGTCTCCTGCAGTACAGAGAAATAGGCTGACTTCTTCACCATCAATAAAACCTCATGTACTAATTCAGCATTCTGCTTATGGAGATTTCCCTCAATTCGCAGCACCATGGAAGCTCTTTTAATCTCTGTTGTTCCCAGACTCTGCTACGAGGTTTGTGCAACACACTTCCACTACAGTGTTTTAAACTGTGCTTATTTGATTTTTCTTTATTTTGTTACCAACTCTTGTCTTGAAAGTGGTGGGAGAGCTCAGGTTTTGGGACAGGACTGCTCAAATCGATGCAGGTCTTCTTTATCTCTTTTCCTTGCTCAGTCATTTTGTTCTTTTGAACATTCCTGACTTCAGGCCTGAGAACCTGCCAATTTTAGTCCCACCACAAACCCAACTCCTTATTCAGTACTTTAATTCAAAAATAGTCTTGTTGACAAATAATGCTTATGCCAGAGCTAGATTCAAATGACAGGTAATTAAAAAATGTGTTTTAAGAGATACTTAGATGACACTGAGTTGTGATCTTGACATCCTATAAGCCACTGAAGTACACTGGCATCTGCATGCCCTCAGTGAGACAGTGGAATCTTTCAGATTATCCACACTGTTTCTTTGGCTCTTGACACCCTAATACTTTCTCCATTAAATGGTTTCTATTTCAAGGAGCTTGTAGCAGACAGCAGAGCCGTAGATCTCAGCAAGCAGAGGCCCACCCTGCAACAACAGTTTCAGGCAGATGAATATATGATAGCAGCGAGACAAAACCAAGGGCGAGGAGGGGATTTAGAGGAAAAGCTTATCTAGGAAACTGCCATGAATGGTTATGGATCTTCTGATATCTCTCCAAATCTTGAATCAATAGATGTCAATACCATTTTATTCACATGGAGAATTCTCTGATTATGCCAGAAATTCCAGCTGTCTCCAGCTAGCTGCCAGCAGGTCCAGCCTGACCCCAGACAGCTCTAATAGCACAGTGACAATTTACAATATAACATCTGCAGCCTGCTGGCACTTGGAAGCAAAGTAAAGTTCCTTGTGCTGAATATCAAATCAAGGGATATCACACATAAATTGTAACAGTTGTTTTGGAAGGAAATTTAGAGAACATGCTTTAAATGGAAGGAAAAGTGAGTAAGTATCCTGATTGGGGGAAAACTAATAATTAGGGTTTCTGTCCATTCTTCACTTTTTTCCCAAAGATCCACTGTGCTGTAAGACAAACTCTTGAGCATGTCTAGACTGGCCACATTTCTTCTAGCCAGAATCTGCTCTTTAGATCAGTAAAAGCCCATTTAAATGATTTGGGATATGCACTTCTGTATGTACTTCACTTCTCAGATCAGCCTCCCCATTAACTGTCTTCCTTTGAGGGGACTGTAAGGTATCATATACATCTGCACAGTGTTTTGAAGGCCCCCATTCTTACTAGCTCTGGTCAGAGCTAGTCTGGTTGTAAGGAAATTGCAACAACCAAACACCTGAACTACTTTGGCTTGCTGTAGTTTGCAGCTAAAACATGCAACCTTGTGTGGAGCTGCAAAGGGATTTTTCAGGTTCCTCAGTGATGTGGCTATTGTATCATTTATGGCAGTTACTGCCTTAAAAGTAATCATAGAATCATAGAATCAACCAGGCTGGAAGAGACCTCCAAGATCATCCAGTCCAACCTAGCACCCAGCCCTAACCAATCAACTAGACCATGGCACTAAGTGCCTCATCCAGTCTTTTCTTGAAGACCTCCAGGGACGGTGCCTCCACCACCTCCCTGGGCAGCCCATTCCAATGGGAAATCACTCTCTCTGTGAAGAACTTCTTCCTAATGGTGTTGCAAGCTCAACTTCTGTGCCAAGCAAGTTAAGTGAATAGTCCTTTTGCTTTTGTTTAGTTTTAGATATGTGGCAGTTTTCATCTTCCAGGTCTCAGAAACATTTTCAAGCATGAGTTATTAAGCTCCAGAGCAGCAGGAGGTAAGCAGGTTTTTCAGCTGCAATGGCTGATTCCCTCATGACTGAAGCAGCTGATGTCCACATGGGTATTGTGTTTCATCTTAACTCGGCTGCTGCTTTCTCAATGTATCATTTACTTCCGAGTCAGCACTCAGCTGCTAGTTGTTTTTCCCAGAGCCAGTACTTACATGTAGCACGTTAGGCCTGAGATGTTTTAAAATACAGGACAGCTTTAGTAATGTTTAGCTTAGCATTTCTCCTGTGAGTTAAGTTTCAATGTTTGATTTCACTTGGGATTTGCAAAGTTTTGCTGATGGAAAAAGATAATAGCCAATTATTCAAACTCATTCTTGCAACTTCACTGCAGAAATCTTGCAAAGCAGGACCCTGGTGCATCTATCTCAAATGGCCTATTTTCAAGGGTTTAATATTGTGTCATTGTTATTGAGCTGATTACATAAACAGCCCATTCTAACAGCCCAGCCTAATATCTATGCATGCGTTCAACCCTCTCAAAATGTTCTGTGGTCTGTACTAAGCACTTTCTCCTTTTAAAAGGTTGTTGAAATTTAGCAACTTGTCTAAATTTTAGCTTTATTTTTAGAATCATAGAATCAAGCAGGTTGGAAGAGACCTCCAAGATCCAACCTAGCACCCAGCCCTAGCCAGTCAACTACACCATGGCACTAAGTGCCTCATCCACTCTTCTCTTGAACACCTTCAGGGACGGTGCCTCCACCACCTCCCTGGGCAGCCCATTCCAATGCCAATCACTCTCTCTGGCAACAACTTTCTCCTAACATCCAGTCTGTACTTCCCCTGGCACAACTTGAGACTGTGTCCCCTTGTTCTGCTGCTGGTTGCCTGGGAGAAGAGACCAACCCCCACCTGGCTACATCCTCCCTTCAGGTAGTTGTAGACAGCAATGAGGTCATCCCTGAGCCTCCTCTTTTATATATATATAAAAAACCTCTAATATATAAATGATGAAGAAAAGATAAGATTTAGGTTATTTTGAGTTTTTCAAAGTCAAGATCCAAAGATGCATTGCTCAGTTTTGGCACAAAGATAATTTGGAAGCAAGGCTTTGTGTATTTTTCATTTCAGTGTTTGTCTGAGAAAATAAAGAAAAGGTAGAGTAGAAAATGAAGGAGTTCTGTGCAAACCGTTCGGTATTTGGCACTAGAAGTCTTCCTGTTAATATATGTTATATATATTATATATAACATATTAACATATTAATATATGTTATTTTGACTCACAGTATGTAACGGAAGGGCCCTGTTGACCACATAATGACTCACTTTAATTAAACAAGAGTAGCCTAAAAAGCTTATTCCTGCTTCGCTTATTGCAGTACTAGCAGATGCCACATAACAGACTCTCATGTCCCACAGAAGTTTCCATCCTAGAGCCTTTGTAGCTTAATCTTGCTCTCTCATTAATTGGGCACAGTCTACCTCCTCCACCATTGCTGGATTTAGCCTATGGTCATACAGCCTTCCCATCTGTTTCACCATGTTGCAAAAATACTAAAAGCCTTTGCCAGTATTTCCAGCTATTGACCTGGTTGTCTTTCCACACCTCACCCAGCAGTTCCTTGCTTGAAGAACCAGGCAGGTTGGTTGTTGGCATTTGAATAAGGCAAATTTTATCTACTCGCCCATACTAAATTATGTCTTGCTAGCTCTGTGACTCACCAATAATCACTTTGTCACTTATGCATCATTAAAAATCAACACACAGCTAGGATGGCTGTGCAGCTCTCTATCTGCTGTGCAGCTCTGTGTCTGCTGATGCCCACAATCAGCTCAGAATCCAATAGCACAATCACTTCATTTAGAGACTGAGGAAATGTGTTGCTTTGAGGTGTTCACACCTGTAGAGCTGATAATACTCAGGTAAAGTACTAGATTCTACAATAAACAAAACCTCTTTTTACATCATTATTTTCTTTAAAGCTCTTTGTCATTCTATTCTTTTGTTGGTTTTTTTTTCTCTATTTAGCAGAATTCATACATGCTTTGTTTGCTCTGTGTGATACTATGCAAAATTAATCACGTAAAGTGAAGCAAACTGTTTTAAGCAGTATACATCAGGGAGCACTTAGCTGATGTGCTGAAAATGGTCTAGTAAAATAAAATGTCAGCTTCTGGACTGCTTACTTCAGCTTTCTCAAACAGTAGTTCAGTTTTCCTAATCCAGACTAGAGCTGATCCCTGCACAGATTTCAGTGTGTTAAAAACCGCAGAATTTCTTCCCACTGCGGCAATTAGGCATTTGGGATTTCTGTACCTACAGCCAGAGTTCAGGCAGAGTACAAGGCACAGGTAATGTCCTGAACCTCACCCTTCAGAAGGAGTGTGCTGCAGCTGAAGAGGAAAAATAAAAGCTATAATCTTGCTGTGCAGCAAAGTGCTGGTTTAGGTTTGGCCCCAAGAGGCAAGGGTACAAGACATTATGTCATTCTTCACTTCCCCAGCATACTGCAGACTGACAGGTTACACCAACATTAGATGAGTATTAATTACTTCTTGCTCCAGCTCTAAGGAGGCAAACTACCCTCTATTACACGAAGACTTAAAAATCAAGAAGTGGAGTCACTGACCTCTGTTACTAAAAATCAAAGGAGCATTTTTTGAAGGGCAAAACCTTGCTACTGAAGTGATAAGGATTATTTTTGTATGTAAGAAATACTTGCCATTGCTTGTGCAAACCTGAATATTGTAAACACAGAAACACAGCTGTACTGTTGGGAGGGGGGTAGCTTTTGAACAAAAAGCTTGCCTGTGTCCTGAAGATGGTGTAACTCAGAACAGCCTCTGTTATGATGAAAGGGTTGGCATTGCCATGACAGAGACATTAATCTATCAAAATCGTGAGAGTAGAAGGACTGTATCAGAAATTAATAATCATTATGAATGAGGACTATTAATTTCTGCATGAATATTAATTTTTATTATTAATATTCAAAAATCGGGGAAATTCCCTGAGGTTCTTTCAATTTTCAGTTGACAGGAAGCAATTGTACAGAATTAAACAGTTTAAGCAATCAGAAAAGAGAGAGAATGCGAGAACAGGAAAATTCTAACTATGCTTGTGGCACTCACTCCGGCGTAGGTACTCACAACGCTTTTGGTCCCTGAGTAAGTCTCCTGTATGAAAGACACTTTCAAACTCACGATGATCCCAGGGTAAAACACAAGTATTTCAGGCAGAGGGGAGAGATGCTGCTGAGCCACTAGTGTGAGCTACAACACGTGGCTGCCTCTAGCAAGCCGCAAACGAGGAGAGTTAGGAAGGCTTCGTGCAGACAAAGGCTGGTGGAAAGGCAGGGTGCAGAAAGGTGTGGTTTCTACATCATCTACATCATATTTCGATTTGAAAATCAAACTGGCCAATAGGCACTAGGATCATTCTTCTGGCCAATGAATTCAAAGCTTTGTGCCTCCTTTGACCACGCAGACACTGGTGAGGGCAGCACAAGACACCTGACAAAGCCCCCTAGCCCTCAAGGCTTTGCTCATCTGACTCACTCCTGCACCCCAGCACAACAGAAGGAGGGGAGCCAGGGTTAAGCCTGCCTGGCAGGATTTATGCCCTACCAAGACAAGGGCATACAGTATCTTCTAATAAAGTAAGTGAGGGGCTTGTCTACTCAAAGACAAATCTGTAACTGCAGGATCAGCAAGTGCCCAATTTAAATACAACTTGGTTTTCAGTTCTCTTTGTGCGTGATTAAGTTGTGCACATAGGACCTGTCTCTGGTCCTATTCCTTTCTTAGCCGTTTTTCAGCTGTTTTTACAGTGTGGGTACAGATCAATGCACATTTTCAGGTATTTTCTGAACTATCTCAAAGGGCCATTAAAAACTAACACAATTTAATTGTGAGGATGCAATGCAAGCACTCTCTATAATGGTCATGCTGCTGGAGAGTCTGAGGGGCTCTTCTGTTGTATTTGTAAGCAGTGACTAGAATACTCTTTGCCTAAATTACAAAGCTCTGGATTTAATCAGTGCAGGTAACTTCACAGAATCTTTTCAAGCATTTGGTGGCAATATCCACCAGAAAGATATCAGGATATTTCCTTCCTTGCCTACGGGGAGTCTCAACGCAACCCAGAGAGATTAGGTGTGTTCAATTCATGCCAGAATTGCTCTTTCTGTAAAGCATGTACAGTTCTGGCACAGGTTACCCCAGCTGAGTGTGTGCATACATGGTATAGAGGGAACACACTGAGTTCAGCAAAGAGGCTGTCCAGCTTGGAATTTCATTGTGAAAGTGGAGACAACCCAACAGCCTTGGGCCACATTCTGACATCTCTTAAAGATTCTTCAGGATAAAGCCTTTTCTCACCATAACCAATGAGGATTTTAATCTCAGGATGTTTTTTTGGATGGGTTAATGCAGTGGGTGTATTCAACCATTCCAATTTTCTTAGTGCTTGGCACTAATGTTCTGATTTTTGACCTACTTTTGCCAGTACTCTTAGTTTAGCACTTGTACTACTTTTAGTGTTCTCATTTTGTTAATGTTAACACTAATCATATGAATGAAATTGTAAGGAAGAGCAAAACTACATCCTGGGCTGTTCTGGTTTTAGAATTCTGTGCAACATTACAGCTCTACATATCAATGTGAGTGCTTTGTTTTATCAAAGAGAATAAAAGAGATCATTATCTGAAATAAATAACTTCTCATCTACTTCCTTCCCATGGGATCTCAGTGATTTACAGCGCTGCAATTCTTTCAGAGCCAGACCAGTAATAAACACAACCACATAGAACACACTCAAGTATAGAATGTAGTAGAAGAAAGGGTAAGGTGACCTAGCAACTTTGTCATCTCTCATTTTTATGATTCCTTAAGGGGGAAGAAGAAAAGAAAAAAAAGGAGGGGGGATGATCTTTTGAGCTGAGTATGTTCACTGTAGCAAAGTCACTAAGAAAGGTTCCCATGGGACACTTGCATAACTGACCGTTAGAAAAAAAACTGGCACAGTCAGGGGAATAGAGCAGATACATTTTCTGTTCTCATTATTATCTTTGTCCCAAGTGTAGGACAGTGTTATATAATCACAGTTAGAAACTGTCTTGTATTCTAATTCCCTGATCAGCCACTGAGGATCATGCCAAGCTGAGGAGATGGTATTCCAGTTAGCTCAATCTGGAGATAAAAGAAAAGCTTCTTGAGCAGAAACCACTGAAAGTGAGGCCCACTTACAGTGATGTTAAACTTCTTATAAAACGTTCCAGACTGTACAAAACTGCTGTTGTAACAGCATAAGATAAATGAAACAAAAGTTTGTTTGGGCTATGGCATTGCCTCATGTTAGGGTTGCAGGGTGTTGTAGTGATTCTTTACTACTGTGTTTCCCTGTGTCAACTTGAAGATTATTGGTACTGATGTGTCTCAAATGTAGTGCAGGTTTTCTCAGGGAATAAAGATCTTTAACATTGGAAACCAATGTGAAGATTATGTTTATTTCCAGTGCACATAGAACTGATTTTAATCTCTCCTGTAACTTGGCAGCATCAGCAAGATACTGGAAAAGTCATGGTCACATTTATCTCAATGGGAATGACAACATCTGGAATTACAAGCAGTAGGACTTGATGATCTCAAAGGTCTCTTTCAACCTCAGCAGTTCTACAGTTCTGTATACTAAATGGGCATGACCAAAATGCCAGCTGAAATCAGTGCAAAGGGCTTCTATTAAAGACAGCAAGTGCTGGACCAGAAGGTCCTTGCCCTGGTCTTTTGAAAGTCTAAGTATTCCAATCCCCCCCTCTCCCTCAGGATCCTCACTGGAATTGTTTAACTCTGGAGATAACTGAGTTTTCTGAAAGGCATCTTAGTGGCAGTGATTTTAATAGGTCATCCAAGAAGTCATTTAAGCTCTACTTGGATGGTTTGAAATAGTTATGTTGAAATGTACAGCACGGGGCAGTGCAGCACAAGGAGCTGAAACACAAGTGGCTGGAGTAGCTTCTCCAGTCACCAGACCATTCTGTTTCATTTTTTGGTTGTATTTTTTTTATGTACCTTGTTAACAATTACTCTACATTAATATCCAGACTCTGAAATAACACCTTAAAGCACAAAAAAAAAAAGGCATTTTTATGGAGTTGTCATTATGTCATTTTCTATTATGACACCACAGAATGCCATCTCTTGAACTACTAGATTTCAGTTACCAGTGCCAACCCACCCACCACCAAGTCATTCCCATAACTGACTGCACCTCAGAGAATGTTTTTCTCTGTTTTGATGGACAGCTACATATGAATACAGTGTGTGACTACAGAGGCAGAGCTGTTCTAAAGCGCTTTAAAAAGCACCGTATCTAAATTACCAAAGACTCCTGAACAAGCAGATTTCCTGTTGGGCTTGAAAAACAAAATAGGCTAAAATTAGAAACATGAGTAGGGAATGATACATACTCATTGACCTGGAGGCTGGTGCAGTCAAACTATATTGATTTCATTGTTAAGGACTGCATTCTGTATCTATCTGTTTGAGTGTGCCAATGAGATCAGGGTGTTATTTGCCTAGGGATCTTAAAATCATAGAATCAACCAGGTTGGAAGAGACCTCCAAGATCATCCAGTCCAACCTAGCACCCAGCCCTGTCCAATCAACTCCACCATGGCACCAAGTGCCTCATCCAGGCTTTTCTTGAGCACCTCCAAGGACAGCAACTCCACCACTTCCCTGGGCAGCCCATTCCAATGCAAATCACTCTCTCTGTGAAGAATTTCCTCCTAACATCCAGCTTATATCTCCCCTGGCACATCTTGAGACTGTGTCCCCTTGTTCTGTTGCTGGTTGCCTGGCAGAAGAGACCAACCTCCACCTGACTACAATCACCCTTCAGGTAGTTGTAGGCAACAATGAGGCCACCCGTGAGCCTCCTGTTCTCCAGGCTGAACAACCCCAGCTACCTCAGCCTCTCCTCACAGGGCTTTGTTCCAAGCCCCTCACCAGCTTCGTCACCCTTCTCTGGACATATTCCAGTACTTGAACATCTCTCTCAAATTGAGGAGCCCAGAACTGGACACAGGACTCAAGGTGTGGCCTGACCAGTGCTGAGTACAGGGGAAGAATATCCTCCCTTGTCCTACTGGCCACACTGTTGCTGATCCAGGCCAGGATGTCGTTGGCTCTCTTGGCACACTGCTGGCTCATGTTCTGCTGCTATCTACCAGTACCCTCAGATCCCTTTCTTCCTGGCTGCTCTCCAGCCACTCTGTCCCCAGCCTGTAGCACTGGCCAAAATGTAGAACTCTGCACTTAGCTTTGTTAAATCTCATCCCATTGGCCTCTGCCCACCCATCCAGCCTGTCCATGTCCCTCTGCAGGGCTTTCCTACCCTCCAACAGATCCGCACCTGCTCCTAGCTTGGTGTCATCTGCAAACTTACTGATGCCGGACTCAATCCCCTCATCCAGATCATCAGTAAAGATATTGAAGAGGACTGGGCCCAGTACTGATCCTTGGGGAACACCACTAGTGACAGCTGCCAGCTGGATGTGGCACCATTCACCACCACTCTCCAGGCCCAGACCTCCAAACAGTTCTTGAGCCATATCAGAGTGAATCTGTCCAAGCCACGAGCTGCCAGTTTTGCCAGGAGTTTGTGGCAGACAGTGTCAAAGGCTTTGCTGAAGTCCAGGTAGACTACATCCACAGCCTTCCCCACAGATGTCATATGCTTTTTTCTCTTCTGAGGCACAGTGGGACATTGGGCATTTCCAGAAGACAGAGTAAGTCAGAAGTAACACCAAACCCATGCTAAACTGGCATTCACTGAGTGCTTTTGTCTGTATTCTATCCTGTTCTGCATTGAAGGAGCCTGAATATTGCTGTGTAGAACAGCAGGTTCTATTCAACACAAGGAAGTGACACAGTATACCGTACTTGCAGCCCAGCTATGCTTCTCTGTGCTGTTACAATAGGCATGCAGGCCTTTGTTTGTTGCTCTCTGGCCACAGTACATCCACTTTTGGAAGAACACTGAATCACCACATCCCTCTTGTACCCAGCAGGACATGCCACACTGAGCTGCTGCAGCAGCCATACTGGAGGCAGGGACTAGACAGAGGCTGGGGAAGGAACAGTAAAAAACGTTTAAGAGACTCCTGGAGGCAGAAAGCTTTGTCTTTCAGGGAGTTTTGTAATCAAATTTCCTTATCCAGTTACTTGTCCTACTGCTCCCAATTCAATTGCAGCTCTGTGCTGTAGATTATATCCTATGAGACTTCCAACTGAGTTCACATAAAGTGCATTTGTGCACTGTTTAAGACTTGGAGTCAGGAAAGTGTTCTTAACTGTCAAGTATTTATGATTCAACTTTAATATGTTGACAGTGACAAAGTTTTCTTCTTTAAGAAACCAAATTTATTTGTATGCTTTAAATTATTTAAATGTGGTCCTAGATCTGCATGTCTCAATACCCTGTTCAAGGTATTGCCAGTTAAAGTGCAGAAGGGGAGGAGAAAGGCAGGAAGGGTAAATCTGGGGTTGGATTTAAGTGTTAAAGTGCTGGGTTTCCAAAAATGTTACAAATATTTGGGTTTTTTTTCTGAAAACTAACACATTTATAAACTTCAGATATTTGTTACTAACACTCCTGTATGTTTCTGACGTACTTCTTTACTCCTTTTGCTGCCTTTGAGGTCAAAACCTATATTTGTATTTCAGAACATAGAGAGTTCATGCTGCTACGAGGTTTATTCATAGCACTAGTGTTTGAGGCTTGTGTTATCGTAGTGCCATATGTATCTTCAGGCTATAGTGCAAAGAATGTGATTTCCCTGCACAATGTTTAGCTAAGTGTAGCATGAAAGCCAAATCATACTTACACATCAGCAAAACCAACATAATTTGCTATGAGAATGACTGTGCTGATAAGTGCTCATGTGGAGCAGTGATGGATGTACACATTACAAGCAGACCATGCCCTGCTTTTCAGTAGTATAGAGATTTTTTTTCCCTCTATTTTCATTTCCTATTCTATTGCTAGGCTAATAATAAAAATCAATATTTGAGTTGTGTTAGTAAAATGCAGTGGTGTAAGAAGCTGTATCAAGAAATGTAAAATTCAGCTGAGAAAGATGATTAAATTGTCAGCAGCAGGTGGTGGCTATGAAATGGGGTGAAGAACACAATGAGAGTCACATCCAATAGCAACTTTCTGCCACAGGAAAAAAAAATTAAAGATACTGCAAAACTTTCCAAGTGCAATTTAGTTTGACCTTCAATTAAACAATGACCTCTAGAAGGTAACCAAATTAATTTATCCCTGGAATGGCCACTTAAGATAGGTGACATTGTTTGTGTGAGGTATTTCTGCTACAGAGGCTTAAGAAAAGTATGCAAAGAGTAACTGTTTCCTCTTCCTTTTGGTTAGCTGCCAAGCCATCACTATCCTGAAGTAATTGCACTTCTTTTGTGCTGATACCCAGCAGTGCATGTGTGTGCTTCCCTTGTCTGGAAAAGTCTCATTGTGCTTTTGTTGCATCAAGTCAATTAGAGCTAATAGTAAATGATTATGTGGAGCATATTGGAAGCTGGAAGATAGCACAGCCCTTGTATGTTCTATGTGTCCATTTGCCTCTTCTCTTTTGTGTAATTACTCCATCCTTTTTATGTCACTCATTTCTAACATCACACAGAGATGGATGCCTCCCCTCTTGCTGCCTTTGTCAGTCAGTTCCACTTACTGATTTTCTGCTGTACACACAGAAGTTTCTCCAAAGTTCCCTTAGTGAATAGGCCTTTGTATATCCAGTTCAGAATGTCATATTCCAGGACAAACCCTCTTAACTAGAAGGCCACCTAGGATGTGTAAGCTTGTGTAAGCAAGCCTTTGCAGCTCTGATGGAGTGTAAAATACAGCATTGACCCTAAAGTTGACTCTTTATACATCTCACCTGACACATGTGAGGATGAGATATGGTCAGGTTGGAGAATCACTGGAGAAAAGAGGTAAGAAGGAGGCTTTGAATGGGAGAGGAAGAGAAGACTTCATTTTTTCCTTTGATAGAGGAGGCAGGAGAAAGCTACCAGAAATACATAAGAAATTTAAGGCTTAGGTGGGAAGTATCTACAGACCAAAGCCAGTTTCATGTGTATCAGGGTGCTAGTGGAGAATGAAGATTGGAAAAGAGATTAAATGGAACTTAGGAGTTGGGTACATAGGGTATCAGGTCTAGCTTCACCTGACCTGTTGTGGGTGGCAGCAGCAAGGCAATCTGCTGGGGAAACGCTCCCTAGCTGACTGGTTTGGGTGGGAAGGGGCCTTTAAAGGTCATCTAGTCCAACCCCCCTGCAGTGAGCAGGGACATCTTCAATTACATCATGGTTGCTTCTGTGAGTGACCACCTCTCCTAACTCCTTGGCCAGAGGACAGTGGGTTCACAGACTGTATCTACAGGGCTTTGCTGAGGATGCTGAGTGGAACTGGGGCCCACACTTGGATCCCTATGTCTCATGTCCTGCTGGGAAGAAGAGAATTAAGTGAACTGGGGGATTACTAATTGCATGTGGTTTGCTGTCTTTACTAGTTATGCTAATGATTTAAAGAGTAACCATTTGAGTCAGGATAGCAGAGAGAAAATGATTCTCAAGGTGACATAACCTGTTCAGCTCAGCTTTTGTCCAGGTTATTCCCACGCTAGTGAAAACTTAACCAACCACTGTCCAGATCACGAGGGACTCAGTGAAGGGCTGAGATAGTGAAAAAAAATAGATGCTGTTTTTAGCTGCTTGATGCTTGGTTGTGAGATTTTCTTTTGAGGTGCTGCACAGCACCAGGCCAAAAAGAGGAGCCCAAGGGAGTGGCCTGCTGCCCAGCTCTCCTGCAAGGACTGCTCTGCAGTGTCAGGGGAATAGTATGCTAAGTAGGAAACCACTTTTTCAATTAGCCAATCTGGATGTTTTCATTTTCCTAAATCTCGTGTAGGAAATTGTCTCAGTTCCAGCCAACAAACACCAAATTTCTTCACTAAAACAAAAATAAGAGAGCTTTCTCCTGAAATAGTGCTGCGAAGCATCTGGTTTCAGCTAGACACAAAATTTTGCTTGGAAACATCCTGCTGGAGATGAACATCAAACTCACTCATTTAATAAATCTATGCCAAAAACAATCTGAAGAGATTTTAGTTGATACTTGGCTTAACAAGATATCTCCAGAATATTTGAGACCCTTTAGGGACTGTTGATTCACTCCATAGTATCAACTGTTGAGTCCTTTACAGCTCAGGTGAAACCCTGTGGTGCTGGCAGATGCAGATATGTCTCTGAGTCAGTGGCTGAGGAGGTGTGATGCTGATTCATACTTGCATACTGATGAGGCTCAGGTGGGCACTCTCTGGACATCAAAGGTAATCAGCATTCAGTAGACTCCACAATGGTCTCAGACTTGTGCAGCTCAACTTTCCGTATTCTGCATATGGAAATGATAACATGAACAAAACATTAACCCTGACACGTTACAGAGAGACTTGCAGCACCACTGAATCATAGAATGGTTTACGTTGCAAGGGACCTCAAAGATCATCCAATTCCAACCCCCTGCCATAGGCAAGGACACCTCCCACCAGAACAGGTCACTCAGGGCCTCATCCAACCTGGCCTTGAACACCTCCAGGGAGGGAGCATCCACAACCTGCCTGGGCAACTTGTTCCAGTGTCTCACCACCCTCACTGTAGAGAACCCTTCCCTAACATCTAGTGTGAACCTCCCCTCTTCCAGTTTAAACCCATTACCCCTTGTCCTGTCATTACAAGACCTTGTAAATAGTCCCTTCCCAGCCTTCCTGTAGGTCCCTTTCAGGTACTGGAAGGCCACTATAAGGTCTCTTCAAAGCCTGCTCTTGTCCAGGCTGGAGAGCTCCAGCTCTTGCAGCCTGTCCTTGTAGCAGAGGTGCTCCAGCCCTCTGAGCATCTTCACATCCCTTCTGTGGACTCACTCCAACAGTTTGATGTCCTTCTTGTGCTGGGGCTCCAGAATTGCACACAGTAGTCCAGGTGGGCTTTGACAAGAGCAGAATAAAGGGGGAGAATAACCTCCCTTGCCCTGCTGGCCATGTTTCTCTTGATGCAGCCCAGCACACAGCTGCTGTCTGGGCTGCGCTCACACTGCCAGCTCCTGTTGAGCTTTTATCAACCCAGACACCCAGGTCCTTTTCCTCAGGGCTGCCCTACAGTCATTTGCCACCCAGCCTGGATTTGTGCTTGGAGTTCCACTGGCTGAGTTGCAGGACCTTACACTTAGCCTTGTAGAATTTCATGAGGTTGGCATGGGCCCACCTCTGCAGCCTGTCCATGTGTGACAACAAGCCTTTAGCAGAATAAAGGAATATGTCTACCTTCTGGTGTTTGTCTGACTGAGAAACCCAGAGCTTTTTAGATGCATCTAATTAAACTCTGCACTGGCAGTCCAGACTTTCATAATCTTTATTTTTGCTGTGAATTTGCAAATGATGCACTTTATCCTGTGACAGAATTTCCCCAACAATATAACATGCATGGGGTCATTCTGCCCTTTTCCAGAGAGCTGCGCTTTGCAATCTGAATCCAAGACACATGCTCTCTGCAAAGTTCCCTGCTTTCACTCAGCATGCCATCCCTCTCCTGAATGTCATCTCTCTCTTGACACCAGGCATTCTGCTTTGCTTTCCATTAGAATTCAAAGTATTGCCTGCTTTGGATTTCCTCCTTGCTTCAGCTGCTTTCAGGAAAGTATAATGAAAAATCTCTTGATCAAGTGTATTTTTTTTAAGTGGATGAAATGAACCAGCACAAGAGAAAGGCTTTATTTCAAACATGCTTGAACAAATTGGATGGCTGGTGCAGTGTAATCTGTAAGGCCATTTGGTCAGGATGAAAATATTTTGAGGCTATTTTGTATCTTTTTAATTGCTGGCTTTCTTTGCCCTTTAGGAGTACCAAACAGGTACTGCTTTATGCATTTGTTTCATCACTTCATTTTCATGGTATTAAGACAGTACATTGAAAGATCTTAGGAATTTTGAGACAGGAGAGTCTTTCAAACAATGACAGGAAGCCCTAACTGTGGAATTCTATGCAGAAAATACCTTGAAATATCCTGAATTTAGATATTTGCTGATGAAATACATCTTCTGAATACTGAAGAAAATATCTTTTCAGTTTCTACTAGATTTTTTTTTCATGGGAGAAAAATAATAAGAGAAAGAAGCCTCTACTGATTCTTTTCCACAAAATATGAAAGGAGGAAAGTAAACATTCAATTAAAGGCATTCACTTATGTCACACAATCTTCTTTACTAAATATCAGCCCTTCCTTTTTGTGCAATCAGCCAGCTCAGTTTCCTCAAATAAATAGAATGTTAAGAACAACGTGCTCATTAGATGCAGTATTTCCTAGTGAAGAAAGTGGGTTTGGGTTGCTGTTTTTTTGCAGCAGAAGTATGGTTTTTAGTATCACTGATAGCATTTAATGTTTTAAAAGGCAGTTGAGATTTTATCTGGTGAGTGATCCACAGTAAAGGAATGATGGGAAAATACGTATGAACTGGAGCTGTGGGGTACAACTGTCTCAGAGGGAGAGAAAGATGCTGGCACATGAGTTGGTGGGGTTTGTTGAAAAGGCTTTAAGGCTGGAAGGGGGAGAGGGTTAAACAGGACAGTACTAGAGAAAAACCAAAGGAGGCTAAGGGTATTAGGTCAGAGATAAGGGTTAAAGCAGCAGCCCAGCTGAAGTGTGTGTACACTAATCCACGCAGTATAGGTAACAAACAAGAGGAGCTGGAAGCCTTGGTACAAGAAGTAAACTATGATGTTGTCACCATCACAGAAACGTGGTGGGATGACTCACACAACTGGAGTGCTGTAATCAATGGCTACGGACTCTTCAGGAGAGACAGGCAAGGGAGAAGGGGTGGAGGAGTGGCTCTATATGTTAGGGATGCTCTGGATGTCATGGAAGTAGAGATTAAGGATGGTCAGGTTGAGTCCCTGAGGGTAAGAATTAAGGGAAGGCCAACAAGGCTGACATCATGGTTGGAGTCTGTTATTGACCACCCAATCAGGAAGAAGAGATTGATTTATTATTCTTTAACCATCTGAAGGCTGAATCAAGATCACCTGCACTTGTTCTTGTGGGTGACTTTAACCTGCCAGGCATCTGCTGGGACTTTAACACTGCAGAGAAGAGGCAGCCTCCTGTTGGAGGCTCTGTTGGAGTGTAGGAGAGCCCTGCAGAGGGACCTGGACAGGCTGGATGGGTGGGCAGAGGACAATGGGATGAGATTTAACAAGGCCAAGTGCAGGGTTCTGCACTTCGGCCACAACAACCCCAAGCAGCACTACAGGCTGGGAACAGAGTGGCTGGAAAGCAGCCAGGAATAGAGGGACCTGGGGGTGCTGGTAGATAGTAGCTGAAGATGAGCCAGCAGTGTGCCCAGGTGGCCAAGAGAGCCAATGACATCCTGGCCTGTATCAGGAACAGTGTGGCCAGTAGGACAAGGGAGGTTATTCTGCCCCTGTACTCTGCACTGGTCAGGCCACACCTTGAGTACTGTGTCCAGTTCTGGACCCTTCAATTTGAGAGCGATGTTCAAGTACTGGAATGTGTCCAGAGAAGGGCAACGAAGCTGGTGAGGGGCCTGGAACACAGCCCTGTGAGGAGAGGATGAGAGAGTTGGGAGTTTTTATCCTGGAGAATAGGAGGCTCAGGGGTGATCTCATTGCTGTCTACAGCTACCTGAAGGGAGGTTGTAGCCAGGTGGGGGTTGGTCACTTCTCCTAGACAAGCAGCAACAGAACAAGGGGACACAGTTTCAAGTTGTGTCAGAGGAGGCATAGGCTGGATGTTAGGAGGAAGTTGTTGGCAGAGAGAGTGATTGGCATTGGAATGGGCTGCCCAGGGAGGTGGTGGAGTCACTGTCCCTGGTGGGTTTAAAAAAAAGAAATTGGATGAGGCACTTAGTGCCATGGTCTAGTTGACTGGACAGAGCTGGGTGCTAGGTTGGCCTGGATGATCTTGGAGTCCTCTTCCAACCTGCTTGATTCTATGATTCTGTGCTCTGCAATAATGAAGATGTGTCTGTTTGCTGATGGGACAGGAGATGGTTTGTGCTGGCCAGAACGTATCCAGGATTGTGGTGAGTGCAGTGCTGCTAGAGTCACGTAGCTGCTAGCATTTCCACTTTATATCTCTCTTTGTTGTACTGTATAATATCTGACTTCATTAAAAGTAGCAGGGATAAAAAATACTTGTTTGCTGTACATCAGTGTTGGCTATCTAGCAAATCAGCTGCTGATAATGACACATTCTTTTAAGCTCAATTGTGTAGCACATTCATTTTTCATGGAACAGCCCCTTGCTAAAATGGCTTCTGATGACACATTGGCAAGCTACAGAAAATACAAGTTTTGGTGCCATTTTCTCAGCAAGTCTCACTCTCAGTAGCAGAACACTTGCACACATAGTTCTTCCAGACACATCTCCTGAAAACTGAGTGTTGTATTTATAGAACTGCTCTTAAGCTAGAAAATTACAATCATCTACTTTTCAAATGTGTGTGGGTAGCAGGCTGCAGAATCCAAACAGAAGCTTCATTTCTACAGAGAGAAAAATCAATGGCATGCTGAAATGTAGAGCAAGCCTATCCCCAGGGATCCAGATTCTTACAAACATGTACCCTAAGCTTATGAACTTATCAAGTCTCACTTCAAATTATTTTGAAAGACAATTTGAAATTTTGCTATTTAGTTCTCAAAGGATAACAGAATTTTCAGGCATTCTCAGAAATAGAGCAAGGGCTTGAGGTACTGTCTGCTGTGGTTGGGTTGCTAGCAGAGGTAAAGCAATGAGAAAATAATAAGATAGCCATTTGGCCTTATGCTTCCTGAAACAGATTGGAGTGTGGGGGGGTGGAAAACCCCTGACAACCTGGATAAAGAACTTTCCCAGGAAAGAGAAAATAATTAAAAAGGCAAACTTCTCAGCAGACTCTATAGGATGGGTATTGGCAGCACTGTAACAGTGAGTCACATCAAACTATTGCCTAGGAACTAAGCAGAAATAAGTTAAGAAGGATCTAATTTGTGCCCTGGGTATGGTCTCAACTTCTCAGCAGGTTCAGCAGAGATTTCTGCTTGTTTGTCGCTATTAAGAACAGCAGAGTAGAAAAAAGCTGCTACGGTCATCCATGCAGAAGGCAAAGGAAAGACTTTTCCCTGCAATTAAGAATAGTCTTTTTGGCTGTGATGCACTTTCAAAGTCTGAAAGCTGAAAGAATTTTACCAGAATTTTAAAACAATTGAAAATGTTTTCTCTTGGCTTCCTCTTCTCCCACTACTGATCTGTCGCCTTCTTGATCCTCTATTGGTGGCAAAACCATGATGGTAATGTTAGCACTGACATTCACAGAAGAGAGTATTTCTGAGTAAAGGGGCCATTTGCATCCTGTTTGAAGAGATGGGTGATTTATTTGTAAATCATCTTCACTTCTAACTGTAATTTTAAAGGTAAAATAACCTTCAAAGTGTCAGGTTCCTTCTGTCAACTCTGCTTAACCAATATGTTAATCCATGTCAGCATTGTTTTTAAAATGCCTTTGAAGTTTGTCAAATTGGGGTGTACAAGTCATGGGTTTCCTGTATGTGTGGCAGGCTGGGTGTATGGGGAGGTAGTAGAGTGTGTATTTGAGTAGAATCTAGCCAGTGTTTTCAGGAGGTGAGGTGATGCACTGTCTAGATTTTTTGCCCCATAAAAATGTTAATTAAAAGGTTGAATTAGGCCTGAAAAACATTCAAAACAGATTAAACTTCGATAGGAAACATAGCTAGTCACTATGGATCATAGAGTCATTCCATTTTGTCTAGTCTACAGCTTATTAAAGCCAGCAAAATCCTCATAATGTTTGAGAAATATCCTCATAATGTTTGAGAAATGTCACCTGAACCTAGCTGTTCAAAATATGGTGTCAGAAGTTATCACAGTATCACAGTATCACTAAGGTTGGAAGAGACCTCACAGATCATCAAGTCCAACCCTTTACCACAGAGCTCAAGGCTAGACCATGGCACCAAGTGCCACGTCCAATCCTGCCTTGAACAGCTCCAGGGACGGCGACTCCACCACCTCCCCAGGCAGCCCATTCCAGTGTCCAATGACTCTCTCAGTGAAGAACTTTCTCCTCACCTCCAGCCGAAATTTCCCCTGATGTAGCCCGAGGCTGTGTCCTCTCATTCTGGTGCTGGCCACCTGAGAGAAGAGAGCAACCTCCTCCTGGCCACAACCACCCCTCAGGTAGTTGTAGACAGCAATAAGGTCACCCCTGAGCCTTTTGTGCCACACAAAATGACACAGAGCTTTTGGCCTTACACATTGTGTTGTCAATAGAGGTCTCATTATCTTTCCACTAGCACCCCTAGGTTTAATTTCAAAATTCCTGATTTCCAAAGTTTCCCCTCTTGAATATCCATATTTTGGGGTTTTATTCTCCAGCTACGAGCTTGCATTTATTTTAGTATGAATCTTATTTTCCTGAGCAAACTCTTGCCTATCTTTTTGGTATTTCAATACTTTATATATATATTTTTTTTTTTTTTTCCAATCCCTGTTAGTTATTTCGGTTTCACTGAAGCTTAATATTACAAGCAGATTTGTTGAGATGATATTGCTTCCAGTTCTGGAGCCCTTATTACAGGAGGGAAGTGGACATGCTGGAGTGCGTCCAGAGAAGGGCCGTGAGGATGATCAGAGGGCTGGAGCACCTCTCCTATGAGGGCAGACTGAAAGAGTTGGGGCTGTTCAGTCTGGAGAAGAAGAGGCTCCCAGGTGACCTTATTGTGGCCTTCCAGTGTCTGAAGGGGGCCTACAAAAAAGCTGGGGAGGGACTTTTTAGGATGTCAGGGAGTGACAGGACTAGGGGGAATGGAGTGAAGCTGGAGGTGGACAGGTTCAGACTGGACGTGAGGAGGAAGTTGTTCAGCATGAGAGCAGTGAGAGGCCTGAATGGGTTGCCCAGGGAGGTAGTTGAGATCTCATCTCGGGAGGTGTTTAAGGCCAGGCTGGCTGAGGCTCTGGCCAGACGGATCTAGGGTAGGGTGTCCCTGCCCATGGCATGGGGGTTGGAACTAGATGATCCTTGTGGTCCCTTCCAACCCTTACTGATTCTATAATTCTATGATTTTCATCTACCTAGTGACAAAATTAATCATGACTAGATACACTGGCAGCTCCAAATACAATGTCCCATCTTGCTCCCCACCTGGTATTCAGCTACAGTCTTCATTTATGGTTTTCAACTTGGTTTTAATCCAAACCCATGCTAACAATTCTATTATAATTAAAATTCCTTATTTTGAATATATGAAAGCTTTCTGTGCAACATTCTGTTCTGATTCGAAGTATTGAAGCAAGCCATGAAATCTCAAAGTTGTATAAATACTAGAGCAAGAACTCTTGGTTACACAGCTTCTTCTGAAAGCTTTTCACGATATCAACATAGGATTTGATTGTCAAATGTAGGCATCTATCATGTCTGTATCTGAGCTTGTCATCTACATTGCCTTTATAGTAAATGAAAAAAAAAAAAACACCAAGCATTTTTAGCCTGTAGTTAATAGCATCCTAAAGAGAGGTTTCAATCTGTACAGCAGAATCATGCCCAGGAGATACCAAATGCCTCTCTGTGCTTCCCCACTAATTGCAGAGAGCTCAGACACATGCTTTATAACAGCTAACATTAAGCAAGGTGAGTTCTGTCTTTAAGAGCAGCACTGTGCATTCCTTTCTTAGATTATGTTCTTAAGCTCTTGCATTAACTTCAGTCACATTTTACATGTGAATCTAAGGCATTATGATCCCTTACTCTAAGATTTGAAAAGATACCTGATTGTCCTTTAATTTGGAGCACTCTAACATAAGAAGGTGTTATCATTAAGTGCAGTTTTCCCACACTCGATCACCTTCAGGGTTTTTTTGAGGCTCTGCTGTTAGGATGTTGGGAAAAGTATTTGAAACAGCAGATCTTTTTTTATTGTGCTCCTGATTTGTACTGCATCAGTAATAAGAACCTTTGTTCAGTGGGTTTGTCGTCTGGGCTTTTCACCTGCTGCAACAACTCCAGCTCTTCACTAACACATTCAGGGTCTCAAGAGGCTGGAAGGGTGGCCAAGTGCATCCCACAAGTATTGTAAGAGTTTGTACTGGTAGTCAACATCAACTCTTCAGTTTTGATACCAGAAAAATACTCTTCTTGTGCCCTTAACTTGTATTTGTAAAAGAGGAGTCTCGTATAACATCTGTTAACACTGCAATAGACACATGGATTTTTGCATGTTCATTGATGATAAAGGCTTACCAGAAACAATCTGCAGTATTGCAATTCCATCTTTGCATTCAAGTCTGAATCTTAATCTACCACACAGCAGATGTTTTTTCAATGGCAGCAACTTCTGGGCTTCCTGTGAATCATTTAGGGTCAAGTTCTGCTGCTTTTCATGAATCCTTCTTAGCAAACTGTGCCACTAGGGAAACAAAATGAGTAACATGGTTTTTAAAAGTATTTTCTTCATCTGGATGCTCTTGATTCTGTTTCTTACACCAACTGGAGCTAACGGTTGATGAGTGTAGTGCTTTTCCAGCAGCACAACTGCAGCATCCTGCAAGCCTTTTTGCAGAGACTCCCTGTCTTCAACCATTAGCCCCAGGACAAAATATGGTGAAATCTATAAAAGTGTGTTAGGGCACTCAGTTCACAGTGAAGATCCCTCAGTCTGGTGAATGCCACTTAGTACAAGAACTTTTCCCACTTAACACAGCTCTTTGTGAGCACGTTCACAGGGGAGGGCAAGTCATTTTCCCAGGACTTTTTTTCCCCTCCAGGCTTAGGAAATTGAGCCATCTCAGTGATGGATCAAACAAACTCCTAAGTTGGTGCTAGTAGAAGGTGATTGGCTTTAAGGAGCAGGATGGGATCACACAGTGTAGTGCCAAGGAGCATAAGAAAGGAAGGCAGGGTAGCAGATAAGGGAAGGGAAAGTACATAACTTGCAGGGTTAGTGTCTCAGTGAATTAATTCTTCCAAGCCAATGTGGGATTCCATGAAATAAAATTAATTTAAAATATGTATATATATATATATATTCAAAATAAATCAACCTTATAGAATTGTTGACCTAAACACTTTGCAGCCAGGATTTCAGCTAGTGCATAAAACACTGGTTTTCCCTTTTAGGATCAGAGCACACTGTGAGTTTCCATGTATTTAAATGCTGGCTATGTTTACTACAGCTTCAACAGTGTTCTCTTGCATCTCATAAAGGCAAAGTAGCAAGCTTCAGGTGACAGGCAAATACCATAGCTGTATAACAGTCAGATCTCTCCCAGCATCCTGGAAGGAGAGCTCTTTTTCAACAGCCTTTTGAGAACCTTTTGATTATGGGGCAGCGTGCATAGCTGTTGACAAAAGCTGTTCTTGAGCAAAGGGCCATGACTTTTTGAAGGAATAAAAGAGGCACCACTTCCTGTCATAGTATATGCCCTTGAGTTTTTTACACTCTTAGAAGTATGAATTCATGAAAGTAAACCCTCAGCCAGTGTAAATGTACACGGCTCCAGCGAGCTCAGACAAAGCTGACTTGTGATATTTTATCCTTGGGTAAAATTATGTGTTGTGTCTGGGCCAGCTGCATAGTTCTCTGCCACTGAAAGGGGCATTTCTGCTTCCAGTGCTCAGCCCTGCTCCCTTCCTCATGCTGGCTCTGGTGGCTGCTGCGCTCCGCTGGGCCACTTCAGCTGCTTAGAACTGAAGAAAAACCTATTCAGCTGAAAAGTATAACTCTACCTAGGGCTGGAATTGTTTCTTCCATATCTGCCTTCATAGTGTTAATATGAAGCAGATCACTCAGTTGAAGAAAAAACCCCAAAACTGTATTAATCTGAAAAATTTGTGAACCTTGGTGCCTTGGTGTTGCTTGCAGCCTGAAGCCAATCCAATCAATAGGGACTGCTATAGAAGTGCCTAATGTCAGATAATAGAGGTCTGCCTTAGTTGGAGGAGAGGAGCTCAGAATCAATTTAAAGATGCAGCTGCTTTTATATTCTATTAAACATCTGGGAATTTAGTTTCCTACAAGATTTCTAGTGGTGTTGAGTTCTGGGGAAGAAATAGGGAGGTCATTCTGCCCCTGTACTCTGCACTGGTTAGACCACACCTTCAGTACTGTGTTCAGTTCTGGGCCCCCCAGTTTAGGAGGGACATTGAGATGCTTGAGTGTGTCCAGAGAAGGGTGACAAGACTCATGAGAGACCTCGAGCACAAGCCCTACAAGGAGAGGCTGGGGGAGCTGGGATTGTTTAGCCTGGAGAAGAGGAGGCTCAGGGCTGACCTTATTGCTGTCTACAGCTACCTGAGAGGTGGTTGTGGCCAGGAGGAGGTTGCTCTCTTCTCTCAGGTGGCCAGCACCAGAACGAGAGGACACAGCCTCAGGCTCTGCCAGGGGAGATTTAGGCTTGAGGTGAGGAGAAAGTTCTTCACTGAGAGAGTCATTGGACACTGGAATGGGCTGCCTGGGGAGGTGGTGGAGTCGCCGTCCCTGGGGCTGTTCAAGGCAGGATTGGACGTGGTACTTGGTGCCAAGGTCTAGCCTTGGGCGCTGTGGTAAAGGGTTGGACTTGATGATCTGTGAGGTCTCTTCCAGCCTTGGTGATACTGTGATACTGTGATACTGTGAAATAGCCTAATTTAATATGTAAGTGTTCTAGCACTGTTTCTTTATTATCAAAGCTCTGCAGGCCTCTAACATGAAGATTTCTGATAAGAAGATCTAAACTTTTAAAAGTTCTCTCAATGTCTTTCTCTTCTTTAGTAAGGTTAAAAGAAGGTTTTTTTTTTTTCATTTATGAATGATAGATCTGTGTAATGAGAGCTAATGATACAGTCAAGAGAAAGTAATTCAATTCCTGCTTCACTCTGCTCTCCAATAGTTTGAAATTCATGGAGCTTCTGTTAGTTTGATTCAAGTTTATTTCATCCTCTAAATAAAGCTTCTTATATAGCAGAAGTGGGTGAGAACTTGGATCTGTTGAGTATTTCCTAATGATTCCTGAATCCATTGTTGTTATTACATTAATCAGGTTAGAATTTAAAAACAAAAACCACCACCACCCCCAAAAAAAAACCAAAAACAACCACCAAAACAAAATGAAACAAAACAACCACCAATAAAATAAACTGAAATAAAATAAAATAAAATAAAATAAAATAAAATAAAATAAAATAAAATAAAATAAAATAAAATAAAATAAAATAAACAACAAGACAAACAAACAAAAAAGCAATACAAAATTCCCACTGGAAATTATGACAGTTGGACCCCATGTAAAACTTTATATTCTCTAAAATGATAGGACATGAGAAGTTATTTTAATGGAACCACAAAAGTATTTCTGGGTTAGTAACTGGACAATGGGTATTATATACTGCCTGTTCTCTTTTTTACAGGCTGAGAAAGCAAATTCAAAGGGAATCAGAGTTAGAATGCATGGCACTTCAAGGGTGGTGGGCACTCAAGTCAGTACAAGTATTTGGTTAATCAGTTGTCTTTAATAACGTAGTTTAATTCTCTGGTAGGCCTGTCACAAATCTGGGAAGTACAGATGATGATACAGAATAACCAATATAATTCTTTTGGATAATTGATGCATCCTTGAGAGGGTAAATCATCTACTATATGGTTTGAGGTTTTTTGTTGCCTACTGATAATCACACCTCCAAAAAATCAATATTTACTTGGTGAGGAAAGAGTTTAGGTTGTGCAGCAAAGCAGAGCAGGCTTTATTTCTTCCCATAAAAGAGGTATCAGAAAGGCCACTGTAGTCTCTTTTGAATCACTAATATTCTTTCTAGCTGCTGTAACCATTATGCCAGTGTGGAAAATGGATTCAATAATTCTTTGATTTGAAAATATCTCTGTCTACAAAAGGATTCTTTCCTGTGTGCTGTGTCTACCTACTCCTGTGATTTGACACAGATTTTAAGTGCATTGATTTACATTTGACATTAATTCATTATTGACATCGAGAGAGCCTCAGTTCATCCCGGTTTGGTACTCTTTCCTTGATGGAAATGCTGCTGCTGGTCAAACCATCACAAAATACATCACCTGCTGTAGAGTTTTAAAAAATCAGAGAAATGAAGCTCTCACAGTCCAGCAGTCTCTGCCATGTGTGTGAGAAAGCTGATTCAGAAAGGCTTTAGCTTTAAAGTCTTAGCTGCTAGAATGAGCCTTCAGGCCTTGGGGTGAAAGTTTGATCTAACGATTGAGTGGTCTGACTTTTGAGATTCTTGTGTCATGCTGCAGACTGTGTCAGTTTCTGCTCAAGCCCTTTATTGGTAGAGATGGGCCAGAATATTACAGTTCAGACTGCTTGCATGCTCGGAGAAACTAACAAGTAGAGGCTTGGAAGCTCAGGCTGCTTCCTGCTTTTGGAGCCTGACACAGATCCAAGGCTTGCTTGTTGGTGGAGAATCTTTTGCTGCCCATTGACATGAAAGATTTCAGCCAGAACTCACTCAAAGTAGTAATAAATCAGACTGATCAGCAGAGTTTCCTCTGTTAGCAAATATTTAGAGTGCTTTTCAAGCATGCTCATGTCTCAACTCCCAGCAACCATGCAAGCACCAGTTGCTTCAAATTGTTTCCAGTCTTGAGCTCAAGGTTTTAGCTTTCATTGCATCCCTTAGCAGCAGCCTACTAAGAAACCTCCCCAGAAAAATCTAACCCTTGTCATTTCCTGCCAACTCGCTGGACCAGCAAGGCTCTGAGGGGAGATGGTTAAGGTTTTTACACTGTTAATTATGCAAACTAGAATCCACAAAACTTTCATTGAATCTCTCTTATTCATAAAAGACTCAAGTTACCTCATTTGTTTTAAGTGCCAAAAAGCCACTCTAAGCTATGGGGCTTTCAGCATCACTTCCATGTCCTGTTGGCCAGCCTTAGCAAGTTGAACAGAATGACAATGGAAAAGCATTTAATCCCTTGCAGTTGGAATCACACTACTGCTGATCAGCCTTATCCCTGGAGAGCAGCTACTGCAGGCTTTCTGGAAAGGCAAGCAAAACCCTGTGCTGGTTTGGTTAACTGGAGGTAGTAAGCTAAGAGAGTTAGTTCTGCTGTGGTAAATATTTTCAGTCTTTGGTCTCAGGAACCCTAGAGAGCTATAGCAACTGTGGTAAAGCCATATTGCTCCTGATGTTAATGGTGTGTGGCTCAGGAAAGTGCCATCAGGAGTGACCTGGTTGTCTCTAGACTGTGCACAGCTCTGCTCTCCACTGGAAAAATGGCAGCAAGGCAGCACTGAAACAAGCTGAAAAAGTTTGATTGCTGCAAGAAGCATTTGTTGCATTTTGCATTTCTCCACTTTCTTTGGAGATTATTCCTTGCACACACAACTGCAGCACTGCAGCCTGGCTCCTGGTTTGTAAAATTGACCTTTGAGATTTGCATTTTCTACTTGGAGCTCAATAGAGCAGGCCATGGCAATGAGCTCCAAGAAGAATTATGCTGACTTGGCACCAGCAATGTTTTCTGTGTTGAGTGAAATGACTACTTTAAGTGGACAAATCAGTCATGAATGAGCTCCCATTAAAAAGGCCAGGTTAGGACTGGACAAATGGAGTGTAATGCCCTTGCTTATCTTTTTTATTGTCTCAATAATTTGTATAATTTTCTTTTAGACTGGAAATATATGTGGAGTTTAATGGTGTAGGCAGTCTTGATTTCATGAGAGTATAAGCCACTGTTTTTTATTACATTTAATGACTTTATAAATTAACTGATTAAATTGTTCAGTAGATTTAGGCTTGGTGTATAAGTAGCCAAACCTAATCTGAAATTTAATTGAATGTGTATCAGTTGTCCTTCATATCTTCCTTATAAGAAGTTAATGTTATTTGGTACCTATTTTTTTTCCAAGTAGAATGAGCATAATTAAGACATTCCTAATTAGATGAAGGATAATTTTTGTTTTGTTTTGCTTTAGTTCCTCACAGAATTGTCTTTATAATCTGTTAAAGGAATTGATCCCAAACCATTAGCATTTATCTGCAGTTGGCAGAACTTTGTCAGATGTACCTGGCTCAGCTTGGGGATTGCATCCTGGGCGGAACTGAAACCTCTGCTTTCCCTGGGTCAGTCCTGGCCTTACCTATCAATGGAACCTTGTTCAGAGTACTCACTGGTTGGTTGGTCTCTGTAAGGGTCTTCCTTGAGGGGGCTTCTCACAGCCCAGTGAAGAGGATTAAGTTGTAGCTCAGCACTCTCAGTGTTCTAAAACTCCAGTGGTGCTAAGCAGCACGGCTTGCCCACTTCAGACAGAACTAGGACTTGCATGCAGTAGCCTGGAAGTCCAGAGGCTTTGTTATAAAATTGTCCTTCAGGCAGACTGGATGGTTTGAAACAGATGTAGTATTACCATTTTGCAACTGGACTTGGTAGTTTCAGGGAATGTCACTCCATCTGCATTTGAACAAATAAGGTAAGTTTCTGTCATAGCTGTGAGTTCAGTTCTGAACTGATTTTTTCAAGTGGCTTTTGACCAGCTTATCTTCATAATGCTCTTACAAATTCTAGTGCCTGCATGCTAGAGAAGGGACTAAAGAAGACAGACTTAGATGACATAAATCCTAAAGTTTTCTCCTTTTTTTCAGTTTTTCACTTAAAGTTGCTTATTGGGGTGGTATTTGAATGTTTTTTGTATAGGGAACATTTTTCTGGAAAGAAAATGTGAAAATTTTATCTGGGTGATAAATGCTAGCATGAGAACATGTTTGTATAGTGAGAAGTAAACAAAAGCACATCCATCTCCCCTTGGATTATATCATGAAACATTATGATTTCAATTAACTTTTCAGTTAACCACTTTCAGTTGGAAAGTGCTGTAGAGATACAAACTGTTATTGTTTTGGTACATGAGTACCAAGAGGTATTTCCTACATTCACAACTATTAAAATTTAATTAAAAGAAAAAAGCCTGCAATTTGTCAGTAAAGAGTCTTCTCGCTGCCAGGAGCTAATGAAGAACTCCAGCTTCAGCAGAGTGCTGCAGTGCTGAAGGAGTCACTGCAAGTGTGTGACGTAGCAGTAGAGTTGTAGTCCTCCCAAGAGAGAGTTGCAGAAATTTAAACAGGGCTTCTCCAAAGTTCTGATAATGAAAGAGTGAACAGACTTCCCACAAAGCACTGGCAGGCTTCTTGCCAAGCAAGTGAGAGAGCTCCTTCATTAAAAAGAAAATGCATTTGCCAAATGAATGAGTTAAGAGTATTATATCACCACAACTTTTCTCTGAGTTAAGCAAGAAATAGATTAATATTAATTGTGTATTTATTAACTGATGTCTTTCTTTTCTTTATCTCTGTAACTTGCAAAGTTTAGCTCACTAAATTGAGATGTGTGAATTGGCTGGAACTAGTGCTCACTGGAGCACATACCATGTTTTTAGAGAGGAGGCTTTTGCTCCTACTGAACACAATGGGGAATGTGCAGGTTTAGATCAAAAATACTATTCTCTGCTCTGAGGTTTGTGATATTTTCATTTCACTTGTATATTTTTAATCACTGGTTGGTCAGTGCTACTGCTCATCAAAATAACATACAACATTCCCCCTTTCTTATTCCAGAGCAGTAATATAAGCTACAATAGAATAGATATGAAGTGTGTAGCTGTTGCTATTTATTGGAAATAGATGAAGTATGCAAAGCGAAGCTGTAGACCAAGACAAACTATTTAGTAGCTGAAAGGAGATGCAAAGAAGCATAGGTGTTTAAAGATAAATTTCTCCCAGTAGAAGGAAATAAACCAGGAAGGAAATCAGTGAATGATACACAACTTTGTCTTCAATATAAAATTAGGGTGAATAGAAAGATTCCTTTTAGGATGTTTGTAGCAATATGTCATCAGGAAGAGCTTGAATGGGGAGAAAGGAACTATTAAAACCTAAATTCATGGCTCAATTTCTATGATTATACTAAAGCAAGTGAAATTGTCAAATGTAATTACCTTTAACTTTTGAACATAAGAATGATTTTGCATGAAAAGAACATTGTAATGTCTTTATGGATAATTAACAGAATTAGAAGCAGGCAGGCAGAAGTACATGGAGTTTGAGAAATGTGGATAGCAGAGAAAAGTATAAAATATGATGAGAGACTCATGGAAAAAAACATGCTTAACTCAGAGCAACTGGTTTGGGTATTGCAAAGATCAGAACATTTCTCCCATGGCATTAAGGATAGATTCATATCTGTGACACCATTTCAGGAGAGCATAAATCATCTTCTCTAAAGGTTTTCTGTCCTTTGTAATGCTACTAAAATGTTTTTGAAGGTAAATTCTCAAATGGTGATACTGACCTTAGAATAAGCTTCAAGGAGTTGTGTTGTCTCTAATGCACCTCTTCTCCTATCATGAGACTGAGAGTAAGCCTGCCTGTAGAATATCTTGGTTATGGTAAGGGTCAGAAATTTCCCTCTTCACACAGAGGATTATCATTACAGAGTTGCTGAAACCTCAGTTATTTCTGGAGCTCTGTTTAATAATGGCAGCCAAAACTCTGAGTAAAGGAATAAAGGATAAATAGGTAATTGAAGATAAATTCCTTGCCTCAAGCTTGATTTTTCTGAAAGAATTGTACACTTCACTGTGAACTTTAGCTTTTCATCTGCCCCTCAAAAACCTCATTTACTGTTCAAGCTGCCTAATTGGGGTAGCATGAGAACAGCTGGTTATCCAGGCCAGCCACTTCTTCATATTTAAATCTCTTTTTTCTTTGTGTTCTATTTTACCATTGCTTTTTTTATATCTGATTTTACATAGATTACAGTAATTATAGAGAAATATTGAACCAGATCTCCTACAGGTTGGAGATATGAGGTCTTGAAAACATCTACTTCTGATGTGTTTCTCAGCAGGATCCATTTCATTATTATGAAATTACTGCAGGAAAGCAGAGCTTTTTGCCTGTGACTCCAGACAATAATATGTGATGAAGGCCCTGATAAAAGAACAGTAGAGAGCTAAGTCTGGTAAGGCAAAATCTGCAGCTGTGAAAAACAAAAGTTGTGGCACAGTAAATAGGATAGTATCTCTGAGCTTTCAATATCTTCAGCTGGAAGAATAACTTTCTCTATGACAAATGTAGAACAAAGTGAAGAATCGGATTAAAACCAAGAACATCAGAGTGCCAAAGGGAGATAATTCATTTTTTGATTGTTTGATTTGATAGATACTTCATCTTCATATCAGAAACTTTATGTAATGAAAAATCACACTGTTTTCAAAGCAGACAAAATAGGAAGGAGACACAGGTGCTGCATAGTCTTGAGATAGAGAAGATATGGAAGAGACATTTAGGCTGATGGAAAGCAAAACAAGCTTTTGTCCTAGAAAAGGGATAATTTTTTTTCCTTATCAGAATTTAAGCTTCCAGTCAAATGTGAAGGGCTCACTTGGATTTCTCCATTAAAAACAAAAAGGCAGATGGATGTGTAGTGGTAGAATTAAATAAGTCATACTGAGGTGCATTTGTGGTCTACTTGCGTGTCATTCTCCCTGATTGTAAGCTCAGATGGAGGTGAACCAAATTACACTCTCATCTAGATTCCTGCTCTTGCCAAACTGACTTCAAGATAACATCAGGCAAGAAGGTGCTCTGTTGAACTCAAAGCATGGTTTATTAAACACCATTTTCAACATAAAACAATTAGTGATGATAACTAATGAAATACTAGAGATATGCAGAAATACCACTGTGTGCCAGCCACCATCTTAATGTTCTTCAACAAGCATTTCTTGTTAGTGCTACTGGAGCCTTGGTTCAGGTTGGTAGAGTTTGTTTTCCCCCTTTTTTGATGAAAAGCACTGTAGAATATTTTTAAGGACAAGGAAGTAAACTTTGATAGAATTTATAAACCTGATGATCACATTTTTTTGTCAAAACTTATTTAAACAGGAATAGACCTGCAGTTGTCAACTGCTTGCCATCCTTCACATCTTAAAGATTTCAAGTAACAAATATCAGAGTTTGAAGAAATCAGGATTTCAGTAGTGTAAGAGTTCTGCTGGTCAGAGCAGTGGAATTTCTTTCTCCTATCTAATACAATGTGTGACCTGATTCTTAATCTGCCTTTTAGACTTCATCTGGCAAAGCAGAATGAATGCTCCCTATTTCTGTTTGTAGGCACTCTGCAGTTTGTGCCTTGGAAGTCTCTATCAGTTTTTTATCCATCTCTGCTCCTACATGGTGACATATACCTGTTAAAGTTTTGATGTATGTTTTGGTCTAACTATGTATTTAGTTAAAAGGTGACCTTTTGATTGGAATGTTTGGCTCACTTCAGTGATAATAAGCTGAAGGATGAGGTGTCTAATGAATCTTGCTTATAGAAATAATGATAGATGACTTATTTGGAATTCTACAGACACAGCATGGCTGAGCATGATGAGGAGATCCTGGAACTGAACCAGTCTTACAGTGGGAAGCTTTATTGATTACATAGAGACAGGGCACATTTTAATCATTTTTACAGCACTGTACTGCCTAAGGTACTAAAATCCATTAAAGGAGGATTATAAACTTTGTTTTAAACTGGATCTTAAATTGTTTCTTGATGTACAGTCAACAGCAACTCTGCAAGATCAATCACAGTTACTAAGGCATATTAAAATGAGGGTGTTTAATTTTAATTGCTCACACAGCTGACCCTCTGTGAGGCAGCCACTCATAAAGCTAAATTGCTTTTCTCCCAGACAGGAGTTTCATTTCACTTTCTGGTAGATTTTTGCCTTGTAGTCTAACCAGCATTTTGCTTTCCATTCTCCTTCTTTCCTCCTGGCCCACAGTTCTCATTTCTTTTCTGACAATTTTCTCTCTTCTTTTTTTGCCTTCTATCTTCATTAGCAGAAACTGCAGCCTTGCCAAGGAGTCAACTTTAATAAAGTAGGTGGATCATTTGAATTATTAGTTAATGTAAAGTTACAGACCTGGAGCTCTTTTCAGGAGTCTCTGTTAACCTCTGCAACAGGAGGGATTATGCTTGTGGACTCCTAATGAGATCACAAACCCTGCTGTCTGCATTGAGGGGTGTATTGTGGACAGGTACATTTGTTTTAAGCTTGGATTATAATCTTTGTTTAGCTGCATGCATTTTGGTGTGCTCTGTTTTTACTTAGGGGAATTCTATAGAGGTGTTTAGTAATTTCATTCTTGCTTTTGCATTTTCTCTGCTCCTGCATTTTGATGATGAAATATCCCTGATCAGTTTGCATCAATTTATTTCCTTCCACCACAATCTGAAGTTAATCGTATTCTATAGAATTAGAAAAGGAGTGACACTCCTGAGTCTTGATCTCATGCATCATGTGTGAGAAGGGCAATGAATCTGATGAGAGGCCTGGAACACAAGCCCTATGAAGAGAGGCTGAGGGAGCTGGAGTTGTTTAGCCTGGAGAAGAAGAGGCTCAGGGCTGACCTCATTGACAAGGGAGGCTGTAGCCAGGTGGGGGTTAGTCTCTTCTGCCAGGCAACCAGCAACAGAACAAGGGAACACAGTCTCAAGGGAGGAGAGCCCTGCAGAGGGACCTGGACAGGCTGGATGGGTGGGCAGAGGCCAATGGGATGAGATTTAACAAGGCCAAGGGCAGAGTTCTACACTTTAGCCACAACAACCCCAAGCAGCACTACAGGCTGGGGACAGAGTGGCTGAGAGCAGCCAGGATGAAAGGGATCTCAGGGTACTGGTAGACAGTAGCTGAAGATGAGCCAGCAGTGTGCCCAGGTGGCCAAGAGAGTCAATGGCATCCTGGCCTGCATCAGGAACAGTGTGGCCAGCAGGACAAGGGAGGTTATTCTTCCCCTGTACTCAGCACTGGTCAGGCCACACCTTGAGTATTGTGTCCAGTTCTGGGCCCCTCAATGCAAGAGAGATGTTGAGATACTGGAACATGTCCAGAGAAGGGCAACAAGGTTGGTGAGAGGCCTGAAACACAAACCCTATGAGGAGAGGCTGAGGGAGCTGGGGTTGTTTAGCCTGGAGAAGAAGAGGCTCAGCGGTGACTTCACTGTTGTCTACAACTACCTGAAGGGTGATTGTAGCCAGCTGGGGGTTGGTCTCTTCTCCCAGACAACCACCAACAGGACAAGGGGACACAGTCTCAAGTTGTGCTGGGGGAGGTATAGGTTGGATGTTCAGAGGAAGTTCTTCACAGAGAGAGTGATTTGCCATTGGAATGGGCTGCCCAGGGAGGTGGTGGAGGCACCATCCCTTGAGGTGTTCACGAAAAGCCTGGCTGAGGCACTTAGTGCCATGGTCTAATTGATTGGACAGGGCTGGGTGCTAGGTTGGACTGGATGATCTTGGAGGTCTCTTCCAACCTGGTTGATTCTATGATTCTAAGTATTAAATATTACTGTTGCTTTCATCATCCATTGGTAGAATGGATTTATAAATCCTTACTTGCTGCCCAGCATGGACACAACATGTTGCTGCTATATTCTGAAGAGCTTTCACATTTCCAGTCAATTTTCAGCATCTTCTATGTCCTTCAAGAGGCCATTAAAGCTTTTATTCCTGGTCAATACTTCTAGACTGATAGTAAATGCAGGGAAATAAGGCTGTATCTGTCTTAAAATACACAGAGGGTTTGCAAAATCCAGCAAGAGTTTAAAGGAGAACATAGCACTGGCAGAGATTGTTCTAGAGAGTCCATCAGCTTTAGGATGCACTTCTACCTTGATCTCAACAGCCTGAATTTGTTATTATGTTTATGGAATAAATAAACTGCTCTCTCAGTGTGACTTATCTTGAAGGACATATTTTTAAACTAGAGGTCTGTTGAGATGAACTTAACCCCCAAATTAACCACAAATTTTCTTCCTTTTGTCTTCCTTTTTTTTTTTTTTAATGGCTTGAGAAGTTACTAATTTTACTTAGATACAGAACTACCAGATGGGAAAACAAATATGTAGTTTAACTGGTTTCAGGAAAAGCTGTTTTGCTGAAAGAAGAGGATGAGATTTGCTTCTATGTGCATATAATCTGGGAGAGTCTTTATCATGAATAATGGACCATCTGAATCAGAAGAGCCCCATGGCTCACATACATCAAACAACTACTATGGTGATGGACAGTGTATAAAAATCTCACTGAAATAGAACTCTAGGATATTCTCCCTAGGTTTTATTGTAAGTCCCAGGCAAACAATCAGGGACATGAAAATCCTCTAGGCAACGTTAAATGTAACTCAACTTTGACTTGCAGGAATTCATCTTCAGAATGGAAAAATTGTTTGTCTGTATGTCCAATTAATTCTTGACTTTCATTTGAAGCTGCCAGCAAGCTTGCCAATCCAGTTTTGATGGGTTTTATTTATGTGATATAAATCCTCAGCGTCTGAGAATTAGTCTCATATATATTGGAAGGTGATTTTTTTTATTCACTAGTAACCTGGATCAAAATGTACACAAGAGACTTGAAAATGAAGGGATCTGTCTCTCCTTCTGAGCCACAGGGCCACTATCTTTAATAGCTTCTGATCCAGCATGTCCCTCCCATACAGACATCAGAAAAACCAATGACATACTGATTGCTAACAGAAAACAGAGTAGATATATTAGCATCTTCCCACCTAAAATCCCTGGTAGAAAATAAGCTTCCTGAATTCCTCAGCCTGACTTTATAGGAGGGAAAATGTTCATTTTCCATGCTTGCAAGATCTCTCCATTTATTCTCAAAATGAGAAACAGTAATGACTGTAATGTTTTTGCTCAAACACTTAAGACATATTGCAGAGTGTTGGAGAGGTATTGCAAGTTTCCTTTGCAAATTCTACTTGGATTCATTCCAACATTTGGAATAGGCCTGGGAGTTTTTGCTGTTATTAATTTTAATGTTACTCTCCAATACAGATTTCCTGCTCATAATCTTACCACAGAGGAAAATGACAATCCTGCCATTCCTGCTCTCAGGATGTGGACATCAGCCCTAGCTAGAATATTTTGCTCTGGTTTGAAACTCACTCTGAGAACCCAACTGTCCAGTGATTTAGTAAAGTGTATAATAACCAAGGTTCTCATGAGCTGGAACCTCCTGGTTCATTTGATGCTCTGCCATATTGTTGATCTACTGCAGACTCAGGGACTGGCTTTGACAAAGTGCTTGAGAAAGCTTACACATGTCCAGTAGGAATGAACAGTGACTCAAGGTCACCTTTCCTTAGAGACACTGTAATTTGTGACCTGCACTCTCCAAAATCACTGTGACACTCTTGCAGTATGTTTTCTCTCTCCAAGATGAAAAATAGAACTGTGTGTGTTCTGACTCAGTATATACCCCAATGTGATGTGCCAATGTTCAACCCAAGTGGGGCATAAATCAGGACCAAATTCATGAGAGTCCATAGAAATCAATATTGTTAGGAATGCATGTTGGTTATGTTTCAGGATGTATTTAAGTCTAAATCCTATTCATGTTTTGCTTACTCATAAAACAGCCTCCATTAGCAGCCTGTCTGCCAATTTAATAGCTTTGAAATCATATTTTACCAAAAAAAGCTGGAGATCCAAAAATGTACATCAAAAAAGTGTGAACTGCAGGAAAAAAGTGTTTACTTTGTACTGTTTCTTGAACTTAGTTTGTGTTTCTGTATTCTCTTGTTATTTAATGGGCTGAAGAGAAAGTGAATGTGGAAGAAGGAGAAGTATAATTTGCTATATGGCAAACTTAAACATTTATGTAGACAATTCTATCATAAGCTCCTGAGGAATGAAGAGGCAGTGATGGCTTCTAAATTGCTATCAAAGAGCTGAACATCATGGCCCCAGGGAAAAGAGCAGACCAAGTTTGGGAGGATTTTTGTGAGATCCTCAAAAGGCTCAGCACAATTAGTTTGCTGAAAATAGAGGGAGATGCACAAGCAAATCCTAATAAGAACTGATAAAGGCAGGAGTGTGGGGAGCCTTCGTCATTAGAGTTCATTAAGGATGGGTTTGACAGTCACTTTAGTGCCATCACTGATCATGTTCTGGTGCAGAGAGGTGGCTTACATGGCCTCTTAATGTCCCTTCCATTATTCCTTTGTCATCTGCTTCTGTGGTGAGAGCTCTTTTAGAAAGGGTCTGATTTCAAGTACAGCTTCTGTTGGGGTCTTCTTGAGGGCGAAATGGCAGTATGAAAAACATCCAGAGAAGAAAGGTGGCTGGCTAATTCAGAGCATTTTTTAAGCTGTTCAATAATATCCTTGTCAGTTTTACAAAGATAAGACTTTTTAATATTTCTATGAGCCCTCTGTTAGAATATTTCTATCTTAAATATATATGCAGATTATTTGAGTGCTATTAAAGTTCCTAAGACTTCCTCAGGTTACCTTGAAAGTCCTAAGACTTACTTCCTCAGGTTACCTTGAAAATGGGTTTTCTATCTCTGCATTGATCTCTCACAGGCTTCCAAAAGGACAGGACAGTCCTTCCCTCAGGTAGGTTTTCACAGCCACATTCTCTTGGCATAATCCCAGTGAAGCTCATAAAGTCACACAGCTAGAGAATTTGTGGTTAAACAGATAGCACCAAATATATAAGATATTGGCTTGTTTACTGAGATGCTCCCATGTAGTTGATACTAGGCTGATAAGATTTGTTTTACACAGATAACTCCTTGGGTAGTTAGTGAAGAGCTGGAACAGATGATTACCAAAAATAATTGATTTTCAAACTACAGTTCTTTCCCAATTAAAATTATCCTGAGGCACTCAAATGCTATAATTTAAAGTTGTAATAGAAATCTAAGCAGGTCCTCACTTGCAGTGAGTTTTTAACTGCAGCAGGCATTCTGAGTCATGGAAGCTGTATAAGCTGTAAATTATTTCACTTGACACTCTTTGCAAAATTAGATTAAAACTGATTTTGGCTTGATTTCTGAATGTCCTCCAACCAGGAAATTGGAGGCTGCTTTTCATACTGGGGAAGTAATGGATAAAAATCCAGACTCTGCTGTAACCACCTGTTAAGGAGGGGTTTGAATCTGGGTTAGTAGTGAATTGCAATGAGGCCGATAAAAAAGTGATTAAATAGTTCATTAAATATATACAGAAAATTTCCCCAAAGTTATTTACAATTAACACAGAGGTTGGTAAAACTGTTTTTGCAGAATGATTATACATGCAGTCAGAATATAATGGGATGAGATTTAACAAGGCCAAGTGCAGGGTTCTGCACTTTGGCCACAACAACCCCAAGCAGTGCTACAGGCTGGGGACTGAGTGGCTGAGAGCAGCCAGGAGGAAAGGGACCTGGGGGTACTGATAGATAGTAGGCTGAAGATGAGCCAGCAGTGTGCCCAGGTGGCCAAGAGAGCCAATGGCATCCTGGCCTGCATCAGGAACAGTGTGGCCACTAGGACAAGGGAGGTTATTCTTCCCCTGTACTCAGCACTGGTCAGGCCACACCTTGAGTGCTGTGTCCAGTTCTGGGCCCCTCAATTCAAGAGAGATGTTGAGGTGCTGGAACGTGTCCAGAGAAGGGCAACAAAGCTGGTGAGGGGCCTGGAACACAAATCCTATGAGGAGAGGCTGAGGGAGCTGGGGGTGTTTAGCCTGGAGAAGAGGAGGCTCAGGGGTGATCTTATTACTGTCTACAGCTACCTGAAAGCACATTGTAGCCAGGTGGGGGTTGGCCTCTTCTCCCAGGCAAACAGCAATAGAACAAGGGGACACAGTCTCAAGTTGTGCTGGGGGAGGTATAGGCTGGATGTTAGGAGGAAGTTCCTCCCAGAGAGAGTGACTGGCATTGGAATGGGCTGCCCAGGGAGGTGGTGGAGTCACCGTCTCTGGAGGTGTTCAAGCAAAGCCTGGATGAGGCACTTGGTGCCATGGTCTAGTTGACTGGCTAGGGCTGGGTGCTAGGTTGGACTGGATGATGTTGGAGGTCTCTTCCAGCCCAGTTGATTCTATGATTCTATGAATAAACAATTTAGGAAGGAAAATGTAGACTCGCAGTCTTGCAATGCAAACTGCTGCTCAAAGGTTAAACACAAACTTTCACAAACTTCAGAAAAGAGAAGTAGTTTACTCACTGGTCAGAGTCTCAATATTTGTAATCCAAAGGTATATATAGAAGCATAAAGGAGGAAAAATATAGGTCCCAGCCACGTGGTGGCTTTCCACCTGGTGAAGATGCAGAGAGGTTTTGCTGCTTGTACAGCTCAGATTAAGCACATTGTCTGAGAAGGTCCACAGACCTGAGGCAAAGCCTCTGTGGCTCTCAGGAGGTCATCAGAGTGGACAGTCACCTGGGCAAAGCAGGATCCAGGTTTACAGGCTGGAGCAGTGTATAGCACAGGAGTCAGCCCTCGGGCTGGAACGGTGGACTGGCAGGTCCCCATCTTGCAATGCATTGCTAGGCCATCGCCTAGACTTAGCCAAACTTAAAATGGATTTGGGCTTGGCTGAGCTCAAGTGGGCAGCTGTATCCCAGCGTGGGACAAGCTGTTTCAGTCCCTTGGCACAGTGCAGAAGACAGGTAGGGTCAGATCTTCGTGGGGGAGGCAAGTCCCCAGCTACAAGCAGTGGCAAAGGCTCACAAGGCAAACAGGTAGTGAAAAAGACAAAGGCAGCAGCAGCAAACAAACAAGTTGGCTAGGTTTTAAAGCATTCTTGACAGGTGTCTTTGACCAATACCAGCAGATAAAAACACCCCTAGAACCAATCCTGAGTTATTTCACCAAAAAAGGGAGATGCACATGCCTAGCATCCGTGAGCTGTGTTTACCAAAGACAAAGCAGGGTGCAAAACAAGGCCAAGTATGGTGGCTTTGTGATAGACTGAGAGGCACCAAGGCTTTTGTCTGCTTTCCCACTTCGTGTACAAGTTGGGGGAGGGCAAGGTGGTAGTGTTTAGGTGTTTAGGACATGTAGGACACGTCTTGGATATGTAATTTAGATATAATTTGGACTCTCCACCACAAATCCACCCCCTTGCTATTTGGCAAATACCACATTGGCAAAATTTACCCCTGTGTAGGTTGTTTTAGCTTATACAAATCCAGTAACTATACATGTAACCATCATGAACATTGCATTATACAAACTGTGCATAAACATTATACATAACCATGCTCTAAACAAGAGATGAGGTAGGGCAAATTGAGTCTGAGTCCACCCCGTGACTGTAAGATGGTTTTGTTGTAGTAGATCTGATCTCCATCTGTGGGTAGAGGCATACTGCTTTCTGGAATTCCTGTAGGGAAACAAACTCACCACAGTATGTGAAAACAGGGTTTGAACAATTAGGAATCTGGCTGGGGTTATCCACTGTGCACTTACACATTGTGTTTTCCCATTTCTGTCTGTTACCTCCCAGGCATATAGTTCTCTTGGCTTGGCTAGGGTCATAGGCAGGATTCAAACTGAAGCCAAATTTACCAGAACTGGTTGCCCCACTTCCCGTTGTGTCAGTGAGCGCAGAGATTTGTCCTTTGGCCCACCTGGCATGTGGTTAGTATCCCTCACTGGTTCAGTGGGATAGAATGCCTAAATTTTGGGACTGCCATAGTTTCCCCCCCTGTTGCTCACAGTGAAAACTGCATGAGGTAGACATTCGTCCCAGTTGCCTTTTGAGACATTGGCATATTTCTTAATAAGGCTATTTGTCCTCTCTACAATACCATTAGCCTGGGAGTTAATATGGAGTATGAAATGCCCATTTAACTCCCTCACTTCCAGCCCAGTCTTGCACTGACGTGGTGAAGTGTGATCCATCGTCACTCTGGATACGCTCAGGCATTGATAGAATGCTGAACCATTGTTTCAGAGCCTTCATGGTTTGAGCTTCTGTGGCAGTACTGGTGGCTATAGCCATCACTAAACCTGAAAACACTTCCACCCCTACCGGGAGGTACCTTTTCCCATGTGAAGATCTGAGATAATAACAATTATTATTATATAATAACCAACATAATCAATTTGCCATGCATTCCATAGTATTTTATCTTGTCTGATATGTTGGGCCACAGCCAAATTAGGATGACTGGCTTTGAGCCTAATTCAGCATTGCAGAGAGGCTGAGATAACTGTCTCACAGGAAACTGGCCATCCTCTGGACCCACATTCATAATAAAGGTCTGATTTTCCTGAGTGACCTCTTTGGACATGCAACCACTCAGCTAATTGTTGCCAGTCATTTTTCTCATCACTAACTACATTGATTTTCGCCGGGTAATCCACCTGATCATTCCAGATTGAATCAGGTGTTTGCTTTTTGGAATGTCCTTTTATGCAGCCCACTTTAAGGGGTCTGGATCAGCTTATTTCTAATAGCCTTTGCCAATCAGTAGCCCTCCACACTTCAGTGTTTGAAACCTTCCACTGATTCGCTTCCCATTGACAAATTAACTCACTGGCACCTTTGAATGTGGAATAGGAATCAATATATATGGTTTCTGCCCCATTTTCTGCTGCCAACATGAGAGTATGTAGTTCTCCCACTTGCGTGCTGCCATCACCCTCCTCGGTGATAGTAGTTTTGCCTGTGCCAATCTCTAGGGCTGCAGCTTTGTATCCCACCCTATTTTGATCCCATCCTATGGAAGAATGCATTTGTGAACCATATTCCTTTTTTATTGGAGTCTGTGGTCAATTCAAGAGCTCTCTGGATCAGAGATGTCTCGGAAGGCTGGCATAGCAGTGGTTGCTCTGAATTCATGGGCTGTTGTAACTTCAACAACTTTGCAGGCCCTTCTCTTAAAGGCATGAGCTGTGCAATCCCTTCCAGATAGGCATACCATTTTCTCACAGAGGCCTTCTGGGCAGTTCCTTCTGGTGAAGCAGATCCTTTGAGGATCACTCTCAGCAGAGGAAAAGGGCCTTGCACTATGACATCTTGAGTAGTGTGAAGCTTGTCTGCTTCTTTGACAGCTCGGATTAGGGAGAGGAGTCCCTTTTCCCATTCAGAGTACCTCTTTTCAGTCTCTGTGAATGTCATTGAAGAAAATAGGAGGGCTCTGTTAGAGCCTCTGGGTCTGCTTTGGAATATCTCACAATATGAGGCATGTTCTGAAAAGCCTCATTCAGCCCTTAGGGCATCTTGTGGGTGCAAAGGTCCCAGTTTCCAATAAGCTTTTCATTCTTCTTTAAGGATTTTTAGGATTTTGGTATGTCTTGGGGTCCAGTCCCAGACTTTGTGCTTTTTAAGCAAGTCATAGATGGGATGGGCAATTACAGAGAAGCCTGGAATATGCTTCCTTCAGTAACCCAAGGTACCCAGTAGCTGTTGCAGCTTTTTTTTTTGTTGCTGGGTATTTGGCCCTTTTCAATGGCATCCAGAGCATCCTCTGGCACTGACACTGCACCTGCTACCCACCAGGATCCAAGGAATTTGGTTTCTTGGCTTGGGCCTTGACACTTCGCTTGTGGGATGTTTAACCCCTGGTTGGTTAACAATTCCCAGGTGGCCCCAGCTACTGAGCCCACCTGTTCTTTGTCACTGTAGATAGTAACATCTTTAGGAGCCTGGATTGTGTTTAGCAGTGCTGCTAGAGTGTTGTGTGCAATAGTAGCACTTGTAACCTTGAGGGAGACTATTAAAAGTGTACTGTATACCTTGCCAGGTGAAGGCAAACTGTGGCTTGTCCTCCTCCCTCAGTGGTACCATGAAGAACATGTCCTTGACATCCACGGTGGCCATCCAGGTGTGAGGTGCTGCTTGAATGGCTGTCACTGTGGAAGTTAGACTTGGAACTGCAGCAGTGAGAGGAAGTGTGTTACTGTTAAGTTTCCTACAATCCATTGTGAGTCTCCACCATCCATCTGGCTCGTGGACTGGCCAGAGAGGTGAATTGTATGGGGAATGAGTTCTTGTGATAGTCTGTCTTTTTTCCAGGTCAGCAACCACCTCTGTAATGCCTTCCCTGGCTGCTGCTGGTGATGAGTACTGTGCAACACAAGCAACACTTGATTCTGGCAATGGGGGACCAGTTTGAAATGTGTGGACTTGAGTGTGTGTTATTGCCTTTGCCCTTAACCCATAAAAAACAAAGCTCCATAGTGTGCCATGAGGAAGATGCCACCTCTTAGCAGCCAGGACATCAAATCCCAGGATATTCTCTGGATAAGATCTTAAGGCACTGTGTTGCGTCATTTATCGCCTGGAAGCCACAGCCTTGTTTTGGCCGGGTGTCAGGCGTCAGGCAGTCCTGTGACACCTCTTATCTTTATCCTCTTCCTTGATGGCAGGTTTCTCAGGGGCTTTGCAAGCTGCATGTTCAACACAGTAATCTGTGCACCCGTATCTGGTCCTGTAGGGATCATAATAAAAGGTTCTGGGTTATCAGACCATTGGCAAGCATTAACAAAGCAATGAATGAGGCCTGGAACACTTACTGCTGTGATTAAGTTTTTGGCTTGTTCCCAGAACTTTGCCAGCCATGAACAAAAGGGTTGTCTGCTTTACTTGGTGAAGCAGCTTTAGGACTCTTACTATGGTTCTTTTTCCTGTTTTTAGCATGGCTGCTACTGCAGCTGTGGTCCTTGTCTGCTTTCCAGTTACCGCTTTTGCTCTGGTAAGACAGATCACAGCATTTCAGTAACAGTTTGGAACATGTTACTAAAAAGTCTTCAGGTAATCCCAGAGAGATTGCTTTCTGGTGCCAATATCCAATCAGTGAGTCATCACATTTGATACCATATCACATGTCCTGCCTGCAGTTAACATCCCACCCCCCGGGCTTCCCGGTGCGCCGGTGATTTAGTTCCAGGATGCTGTTGGGACTCGCAGAAGATGCTGTGGGGGATGCTTTAGTGTGGCGCACTTCTGGCTTCTTACCACGTGGAGCTGCCATGTGGCTGCCTTTAGATCCCATGTAAGGGTTTCTCATGGGAAGGCTTTGGTAAGGATTAGAATAGCCCAGGTCTCGACCCTTCTTGGATGAATCTATTAGCAATTCCTCCCAAGTGCATCAAGGCATCCACTGTGGAGTTATTTATCTTAATTGTCCATTCTATCTGCTCCTTTTTGACATTGCATATGCCTTTAAGAGCTGCTGGTAGACCCCAAATTAAAAGTTTAAGTTTCAGTGGGTCTATAAGGGCATCCAGTGGGGACGGATATGCTCCACGATCATACATGACTTGTACATTGGCAAGCTTTTTTAACTGCAGCTGTCAATTCAGCTGAATTAGTTGCTTTAACTTCTGTAGGCTCCTTTCTGTCTATTGGGTCTGTGATGATTTGGGTGTACCCCGCCCCCCACACTTTAGAAATCACCCAGACTAGATTCAGCTGGCTCTGGGAATATAAATGAAATTATTTGTTTACAGCTAGCACAATATACAAGCAGATATTTACAGTATATACAGTTATATACAGAAATATACAAGGTAAAAGTTAATACGGAAACACAAGTCCCCTCCCAGAAACCTGAGTCCCCAGGAGGGGCTCTCAACCACCCCTGCACATTCCCCCTGCCCCTCTCAACCTTACCTCAGTCCCAAGGAAGAATGGAGGTTCGGCCAAGAGGTTAAGCAAAGGTGAGTGGAAGGTGAGGTTAGGGAGATGCAGCTCAGTCAGAAGCCCAAGGCAGAGCATGACACAATGGTGAGAGTGTTATCTAATGTTTTCTTTTCTTCTTCAGCAAGACTCTGAGGGGAATAGACATCACCATTGTTTTCCTTTCACAGCCTATGATCTAGTTCTTTTCACCAAAACATTCTACCCTGCTTCAAACTAGCACAGGGTCCAGAGATTCTGCCCAGTAGCAAATCCATGAAGTTAGGGAAAAATCTGGACCTGTGCCTAAAAATACTTCTGGTCCCCAGGCACAGCCTTTTACTTCTTCATGGCTTAAGATAATGGTATCTCCACCTAATATTCCACAACACGATAAACAAAGTCTGCTACCGTCTTGTCAGGTTCATGTGAGGTCTCTTCTAACCTGGCTGATTCTATGATTCTATGATTCTATGTGCAAACGTTTCTCACAGCTCATGTAGCTTGACTCCACTGTACGGCCTCACCCACGCGGTAGTTGCTCCACGGCCACGGCAGTTCTCTGTACAGTCACGTCTGAATAAAGGATGCGTACAGAGAGGCTTTGCCTTTATGGAGTCTTCCTCGGAGCTGTAGTCTGTGAAATTGCAGTCCAAGGAATTCCTTTCTGATCTAAAATGCATGGTTTTTTTTCCAGGGTTCTCCCCCCTGCTCGCTCTTGGGTGGGTCAGAATAACATGCCATTCTGGGTACACCTGAGTCTGAGGGTGCACCTCGCAGCTGCAGCTGCACAAGTTCCCTGGGCACAAGTGGAGAGAACATGCTTAATGCCTCACTGTCTGTGGTAGCTAGCCAGCTTGGCTTTTCTGCCACTGTCAGTTCAAAGTCTTTGGATGCATAGTCCCTTACTTTAAAGGCAAATGGTAGTGAACAAATCAAAGGCAGCAGCAGCAAACAAACAAGTTGGCTAGGTTTTTAAGTGTCTTTGGCCAATACCAGCAGATAAAAAACCCCTTAGAACCGATCCTGAGTTGTTTCACCAAAAAAGGGAGATGCACATGCCTAGCATCTGTGAGCTGTGTATACCAAAGACAAAGCAGGGTGCAAAACAAGGCCAAGTATGGTGGCTTTGTGATAGACTGAGAGGCACCAAGGCTTTTGTCTGCTTTCCCACTTCTTCCACACGGGAAGATAGGTAGGTAGGTGTTTAGGGCATGTCTTGGATATGTATTTCAGATATAATTTGGACCTTCCACCACACCAGCTGAAAGTTTACCATTGGCTTTGATGGTATCAAATCTCACCCAATGCCCTTAAATCTTACTATAGAACAGAAACTGTGGCAGGTTTGATACTGTGAAATACCTTACTTTGGTGAGATACTATGTGCTACTAGTCTGGTCGCTGTCCTTCCAGAGTGTTTTGTCCAGACCTGCTTGGTCTGGAGAGATGAGAGAAGCCAGGATTTCTGATGAAGAACTTCAAGGATTATCTGTAATCCTTAAAGTAATACAGCAGCAATATCCATAATACACATGCTGTGACATGGGTAGCACATTGAGCTCAGGCTCTCTCATCATTTTGCTTTTGATTCATGTAGGATTATTCCAGTCCAGTTTTAAGGCTCCCACTCATTAATTGGCTCCACAGCCTCCCCTTTTACCAAACTTGCCTTGGTGCAAAGTTTTATACAGAAATAATATTTGTGACAGAAATAAATTCTTGTCCAAGAAGTTTCCCAGCCAGATCCTTGTTTGTGGGCTTTATAAGTAACTCCAATGTCATTAGGTCTACTCAGTGCTTTGCCTTTGCCAGAAAATATTGATCTGTAGCATGATCTGTCCAAGGGCAACAGCATCATTAATTGCCAAGTGAGCTGCAAAACAATTAGAGACCTCCTGGATGTTGTACAAATAAATGAATGGAGCTGTCTACCTAATCAGATACAGTTGGATCTATCTATGGACCCAATTGTATTGTTCAGAAATGTTTTCAACATCTGCCACTTGCCCACTTCTCACAATAACATATGTCATGCTCTGCTCTGCAGGGCTCTTGGTCAAAAGCCTTTGAAGAGAATTTTCTTGGGGATAAGGATGTGCAGAGATTGCAAGGAAATTTTTATCCCATATCTGCATTCTCAGATTTGCTTTTTTGAGTCAAACAGGATTAGGATTAAGCTAAAGATTCTAAGCATACAGGAAGATGTAATTAACATTTGCACTAAGATCATGAATGCAGGAGAAATAGATTGCAAATTAACTCAGAGCCTGGATGCAGTGAATTTAGCACTTAAGGAAATTAATAGGATTGATGATTTCCTAGGCTGCATTGTTCAGCACCTAGTGCAGTAGGAGCCTGGCCTTAAATTGGGTCCCTGAGGACCAAATGGTAAATGGTAGGAGTGAGACTGTGCATATATTAGTGCCATATTTCTATGCAAAGGAAACCAATTAGGAAGGAAATACACTATTAGTCCCCTTAAAGTTAGATGGTAAATGTTGCATAAAAATCCCCTGCTTAAAATGCTTGTGTTGAGCTGTGGGTGGTGATTGCACAGAGCAGCTCTTCTAAGATATCTTCCTATGTTCACACTCACATTTTCCTGACTGTTCCTGTATATGTTTCTAGAGCCTGTGAAGGATTTAGTCTACTCTTTAGGGGAGGGTGAGTAAACTGCTTTCTTCCAGACAAGTTGTGATTTTAGTAGTCTTACTGTGATTAAAAAGTAAACATAAGCACTGCATGGCACACTCTGACACTGTGTATGATACTCAGTGTCTCTGGACAATTTGCTTTTGAAGATCAGATGCTAGCACTTGAGTTTCTTCATGTAGTTTGTGTACATATGTCATTATTTCAAAGCCCTTTTTCTTGCATCTGGCAAGAGTTTTGTTAAGGAATTTCCTGTAGCAGTCATTCTATAATTTCAGCTTGACATTGTAGCTGCCTTTGGTTTAAATGATGTACAGATTTCAGTGCATTTCCCTCTAACTATATGGTTTAGTACAAAATGAATGAGAAATACACCCATTAAGTAACTCCCGATACTCTTATTGCTGCATGTCACTTAATTTTAGTCAGTAGAGTTCTACAGAAAAGCCTTGCTTCGTGCAGTGTGAGGGCCAGAAGATGAGCACAAGCAGGAAAGATGATTCTTGAGAACAGAAGTGTGTAGGCTGGTGCTTTATCTGTGATTTAGCACCTGCTTCTTTTAAGGAGTGGTTAATCCTTCTAAATTAGCAGCAGATCCACTGGCCATCCTTCCAATCCCTCAGAGGGAAAAGGGATGAGAGAGTCCCTGCAGTGAGTGATTGAGTGCAATCCGCATTATCCTGTGTCTCTGGGCAGGGCACTATAAAAGAGCCAGGAGGATTTATCTGCTAGATAGAAGGGCTGGAGGGAGAAAGTGAGCCTTTTAAAATAACCAGAAAAGCCACCTGCTTTTTGTTGCCTCAAGAAGCAGTTCCTACAAGAATTGAACTTTTTGGTAAAAGCAACTGTGTGGTTCCTGTTCTTCTTTTGTCTTTCAAGTATCACTATTCCACACCTGGGTACAAGCAATCCTATTTTTACAGAAACGATCCCTCTTTCAGCAGAATAGCTTTGTGATGCTTTCATTGACATTACAGTCGGGTTAGGTGGTGCAACAGAATAATAAACTGTCTCTCCACTTCTGCAGGCAGGTGTTCAGATGCACTCTGAATCATATGTAAAAGTTAGTCTGGAGGTCTTGTCCCTGCCACTCTTTTATAACCCAGCAAGGGGAAGAAGAGCATGAAAAATACTTAATTCTTGGCAAGCTTTCAATTTAATTTTCGTCCATCTATTCCACTGCCCTCCATTCAAATGAAACCAAGCACAAATCATAATGCAGGTCACAAGAAAGGTAACACAAAGTCTGAAGCAGTAGCCAAAACACTGCTGTTTGAATTTTCTCACAGCACTGCAGAGGGTTGGTGTCTATAGCAGGAGAGGTTTACTCTTTATTCGTACATGATTTTAGTTTCCACAGCTACTGGGGTGCTTAAGATGAGAGAAGATTCCTACAACTCAGCTCTGCTTTTCCTAGTGTTGCTTCTGTGCTACTTTGTGCACAACATGAGAATGTATAAGAATGGGAAATTTAGGCCTATAAATATTTTATGCAATTAATTTCCTGAAGAAAATGTTTGAATTTATCAGAAAAACTTCCACTTGTTTATGGTCAGAATCCTAGAACGAAGTAGGTTATTCTTCCCCGGTACTCAGCACTGGTCAGGCCACACCTTGAGTGCTGTGTCCAGTTCTGGGTTCCACAATTCAAAAGAGATGTTGAGGTGCTGGAACGTGTCCAGAGAAGGGCAACAAGGCTGGTGAGGGGCCTGGAACACAAACCCTATGAGGAGAGGTTGAGGGAGCTGGGGGTGTTTAGTCTGGAGAAGAGGAGGCTCAGGGCTGACCTCATTGCTGTCTACAACTACCTGACGGGAGGTTGTAGCCAGGTGGGGGTTGGTCTCTCCTCCCAGACAACCAGCAACAGAACAAGGGGACACAGTTTCAAGTTGTGCCAGGGGAAGTATAGGCTGGATGCTAGGAGGAAGTTGTTGCCAGAGAGAGTGATTGGCATTGGAATGGGCTGCCCAGGGAGGTGGTGGAGTCGCCATTCTTGAAGGTGTTGAAGCAAAGCCTGGATGAGGCACTTAGTGCCATGGTCTAGTTGATTGGACAGGGCTGGGTGCTAGGTTGGCCTGGATGATCTTGGAAGTCTCTTCCAACCTGGTTGATTCTATGATTCTATGAACTGAGGTGGGCCGTTTTAGGGCTGGATAGAGATTGTCTGTAGGTTAGGCTCTGTATCCAGCCTGTACCTCATGCAATGCACTGTAAGTAATCTCTCTCCCTTCTCTCTAGCCAGAGTCCCATCTATGTCTTTTCCAACAGTCCAGAGCAGCATTTGCTGTGGAGATCCAGACTCAGAAATGCAGGGGAGTTTCTGAAATGTTCTGCATTGTAGCTTAAAACATCAACCTCACATGAAAAGCAGAAAACTGCAGGTTTTCAGTGGACACTAACCTTTTCCCCACACAAGAGCCTGTATGCTCTTCCCAGGACACATTCTTCCCAGCAAACAACTTGTAAGTCACACCATCTGAGCTTTAACTGGACTTTGCAGTTGAAGGGGGCTGAGTTCTGCCACCACTTTTGATGCTCAGGAAGTTTTTCCTGTTTAAGTTATCCCATAGTAGTCAGCTGGTTTGTCTATAGGTTACTGTGGTGCTTATTCAGAAGCTGGGAAATTAGAACTCAGTGGTGTATTGTGCACCCTTACTCTTAAAATAAGCATTAAGATGAGCCTCTGAAGCTGTCTATGGCTGTTTATATAGTTGTGTGCAGCAGTTTAGTAAACAAATGTGCTGTACTCTGTACATGTTGCTAGTCAACAAAGCTGAAAGAAAAACTTGATTAACAGCAGAACTACTTAACTAGTTCGAGTATTTTGGATCTGTGGATAAATGTGGCTGGAAGAAGAGTACTGGAAGAAGAAAACAAGAGTTCCAACTTTGAAAAAGTTTTAAATGTACCTGTAGGACTCAGAAGAGAAATCAAAAAGTGCAAGCAGCTGTAATTCTTGTCCAGGATGGCTCCTTTTAATTCAGCTGCATGTTGTGCTGCTTAGGGTACAACCTGCCGCAGAAAAAGTCCTTCCTTTCCATCCTTTTACTCTGTTTTCCAGCTCCATGCTCCAAAGAAACAGTTTGGCTGTCATCCTCCGTTTCTGTTTGCTAAACTGAATTAATAGCAGCTAAAAGTATGTCTGTCTTAAAGGAAACCTTGTTAACTCTTTTCACTGCCACCACCTTAAACACCTCATCACCCAACACAAAAGTTGCAAACAGTTCTTGTGTTTTTCAGTACCTAATCGCCAGCTGTTCCATGTCTACCAGCTGCCAAATCAGCAAACATTCTTTGCCGAGATTGTAATTCAGTCATACATTGTCAGTAACATATCAGCCCATTAGCTTTGAAAACTGCTGGCAATTTAGAGGGAATACTAAAATCAAATCATGATCAGTTGACTGTTGCAATGATTGCTCATTCCTGTGTTAAATGCTGCAGCACTTTTCTTTGAACTGCTGAAGATGTTCAGGTTTGTCTTACCAGAGGAGAGCACATCCAAGATAAAATAGTCATTCTGGTTCTGAAGGTTACTGCAGGGTCTTTGCTGGGGCCTTTTGCCTTCCAATGCACTTTGGCCAGGCAAGTCCTGGAGTAGTACAGCTCCTTGCAAGAGCACTCAGAAAAAAGGATCACAGAACACTAACAGCTGCTGTCCTTGTGCTTGTTACTGTTGCCCAGTGGCCAGTAAACACAAGTTGCCAGCCTGTTCAATTTTTTAACAGAAAACTTGCAGACTATAAAAACAAAACCTCAAAACCCTCTGCTTGTTTTTAATCCACGATGTTCCTGTTTGTTTGCGTGGTTTACGTCCAGGTTGTGTGACAATGTTATTATTTAACGTAGGAGGGTTCCAGTAGTGACATGAACAAAAAGAATTAAAGGAAATGGGGGCTTTTGAATTTTAAGCAAGAAAGAAAACTCTGCCAGTACAATTTCCTTTTAAAAATCTCAAATGTTTGCATCTCTCTCCAACAGATACTTTAAAATATATACTATAAAAACAGTTCTCAAAACTTTGACATTTGTGAGTTCCAACTACAGTCTCACAAATCTTTGGCTTCTAGGTCAGTTTTATAGTGCAGCATTGGATGCCATCTTATAAAGGAGATATTAGATTCAATATAAAGCATCCTCTTTTTAATTAAAACTCTATTGAAATATCCATTTCTGTAATGCCAGCTACAATATTTATGCATCTGTACTTCTGGTGACAAATAAAAGACAACTGCCCTGAATAACAAAAAGGTATCTCAATAGGCAGGTTTAGATTTTTATTGTCCTGTACTTATTTACACAGGAAAAAAATCTGCTGGCTGAACATGCTTATAGAAATCTCTGACCTGAGGAAGATTTGTTGTAAATGTTGCTGTCTTCAGAACAAAATGTCTGTCCTGTAAAAAGAGGCTACCTAAAAAGTCAGTGAAGTACTTCAAGATGATTATTTACCTTTCCCATTATCCAAGAAGCCTACTATAAATTTGAGAGTGGAACATCTGATTTCAAATTTCTTTTACATCTCAGAACTGTTATGTGCAAAGCAAATTCTCTAAAAACTTCAAAGTGTTTAGCTGTTGCAAATACACGTCGAATTTTATTTCCTTGTAAGCACATTTAGTCTGCTAATATCAATACTGAAAGAAAAGATGGGCTGGTTATTTAGAAATCCAGTGCTCAAAACCAACTGGAATCATAGAATCATAGAATCAACCAGGTTGGAAGAGACCTCCAAGATCATCCAGTCCAACCTAGCACCCAGCCCTAGACAGTCAACTAGACCATGGCACTAAGTGCCTCATCCAGGCTTTGCTTGAAGACCCCCAGGGACGGTGCCTCCACCACCTCCCTGGGCAGCCCATTCCAATGCCAATCACTCTCTCTGTGAAGAACTTCTTCCTAATATCCAGCCTAGACCTACCCTGGCACAACTTGAGACTGTGTCCCTGTGTTCTGTTGCTGGTTGCCTGGGAGAAGAGGCCACCCCCCACCTGGCTACAATGCCCCTTCAGGTAGTTGTAGACAGTAATAAGATCACCCCTGAGCCTCCTCTTCTCCAGGCTAAACAGGCCCAGCTCCCTCAACCTCTCCTCATAGGATTTGTGCTCCAGGCCCCTCACCAGCTTTGTTGCCCTTCTTTGGACATGTTCCAGCACCTCAACATCTCTTGAATTGAGGGGCCCAGAACTGGACACAGCACTCAAGGTGTGGTCTGACCAGTGCTGAGTACAGGGGAAGAATAACCTCCCTTGTCCTACTGGCCACACTGTTCCTGGTGTATCATCCCTTCTGGTGGCAACAGCAACCTTTAGGCAAAAAGTCTGCTGCTTCCAAGGCTCAGTGTAGCTGCTGTTATTGCAGAGGGCTGAACTGTGAGAACTTTAAGCTGTGGAAGAAAATGTAAATTCTTCTGCCATTTGCTCAGAGGAAATGCAGAGTCATTCCAGTGGGATTGTGCTACATTTGTTCTTTGTGTAACAAATTATTAGGTGCTGTGGAAAGGCAGATTTACTTTTAGAAATGTGAGAGTATTAAAATCCTGTACCCAGATCCAACTTCAGAATGGTCTTACCTTAGAAAGAGAAAACACTTTCTGGAAGGTATTTCTCGTATTTTTAGCCAGCATTTCCAGAAATAAGACATTCTGCTGCATCCTCACAGGCAGGTAAGAAAAGCCTATTCCTGTTTACAAGATTCTGGTAATGAACCATGAAGGATAGTGCTCTGAAGCCATCTGTCAAGCAGCTTCCCCTTTTTTGGTAATTGAAAGTGATTAAAAACACCTTAGAAAAGAAAGGTTGAATCATGTGCTACAATTCTTACCCCGTGCAGACCTGGGAGGCAGCAGCTTCCTGAGAACAAGGAGAGAGAGATGTTTTCCATGTATGTCCAAGTGCAAATGGAGCCCCTGCCCTGTGACACTAATTGAATGGATTACCAAATACACATCTGTGCTAACAAAGGACTTAAAGGTTAATTCTTTACAGCAGTTGCTGTCTTCTCCAGATAGAGAATGGCTGGTACTTGCAAGGCTTAAACACACATATTTTGTAAATGTGAATTTCACCCAGATCAAGTTCCCTGTGTGAAAAAGGTTTTTCCCCCCCTTTCCCAGTAGTATCTCTCTGTGCGTAACTATATTCATATCAAGCTTAGCTTATCCAGACTTTAATACATCATTTCCCACTGCCATATAATGTATTTTCATCTTCACTGTGTGGGCTAGAGCTTCTCCCACTCCTTGCAGACCTCTGGAGAATATAACTGTGACAGGGGGAAATATATCCCTGCCTGAGAGATGCAGTTCTATCAGCCATCCCTGGAAAAAGAGGATGATTTAACTGCCAGTAAAGATGTCAGACGAGTCCAATGAAATGCAGGATTGTTAGCAAGGGAGCTGGGTATCATACCTGCCCATCCAGGGACTAGTAGCCCTCAGCCACCTCCCTGTGTGAGGTTACACCACAGAGGGAAGATAAATATTTCCAAATTGTTCTCTCTTAGTCTAAATAATCATCCAAGAAAAACAATTTAATCCACATTTCTATGACATTTTCTTCTGCCCTAGCCAGAGTAACAGGGACTAAGAAAACTGGTAAAATGAAGAAAATTCTATGAAGGTTTTGTTTTGTTTTCCAGACAAACAGTGCAACTTTTGGTTCCCAGTATAGTCTTTCCTGTACCTGCCTCTCTTGTACTAATTTATGTGACCCTGCCAGTCTACACCACTAAACACTGGGGTTTCAGAGAGGAAAATCTAAGCGTGCTTGTTCCCAGGCTTACAAACACTGTGGCAAACTTAACAAGACACAGGAAGGAAACTCATTACTATTTCTGTTTTATTCCTGAAAGGCTTTACAGTGTAAAGCTTTCTTTTGTTTCTCTCATGAAAGAAGATTTTATGAGGAAGAATCTCAATGTTCTCTGGTTTTTGGGAGAGCAGAAATTGGCTGATGTAGGCCACTGCTATTACTCATCCCATCCTTACTAAAAGGAGCTTCTTGAAGACAGGCTTAAGTGTACATGTTTTAAAAGGAAAGAGAAATGTGTAGTAAGGATTGCTTCCATTTCTGGTTCCACCTTTGTAATTTCTTTCATGGAAAAACATAGTTATGAGACAGAGATTCTGACAATTTGTGACCTTTCACACACTGTCCAACTTTGGAGCTCATAACTGGGATAAACCTGCTGAAAACTATTTAGTCCTTAGAAAAGTGGATGATACTTTTCTACCTAAGAAGATTAGGGTGAAGAATAAGCATTCGTGAAAGGTTGTGGTTTTCCTAGGCACTATGAAGGATCAGTGCCATCAAAGCAGATGATTTCCTAAGTCAGTTTGGTAATTTCATGATTAAATTAAACCTGAAGGATTTATAAAAGCACTCTGCCACTACACTCTGTTTTCTAGAAGCACATTACCAAAAAAAGAAAAAAAAGACCATTTTAAACCAGCTGAAGCATCTTTCTTTCATCTTTACACAGAAAACAGCTGAGCAGTTTAAAACCAACTTTCAAAATTATATCTGAGACAACTTCCATGTGAAGCTTCAGCCAAAAATACCTTTTGGAGCCAAATTATCAAACCCCTCTGAAAGATCATCTATAATGGAACTGCTGATGCAACGTTTATTGTAGGGATATGAATAGCTCTAATGAAGGCTTCAGCTGACATTCTGGCAAGCCTACTGCTAAAAATTATCCTGAATTTATCTGGCATTCAGAAAATGCTTGAAGTGCCCAAAATGTTTACACTATCATTATCATTTTGACAATATCTCTTTTATCCCCAAAGGAAGTCGGTGTGAGATGTGCGTATTTGGCATCTGTTACACGTTCTCTTGGAGGCACTGTTTGGTCTGAGAGGAGCAGGGCCAAGGGCTCCACCAATGTACAAGCAATTGTGTTGAATCAGACATTATTGCCCATTGTCTCTTTTTGAAGTGTATTAGTGAAGTGCATTGTGTTTTTCCTGCTGATTTGATTTTGGTTTATAATCAGGGAATTCCTGGGTCTGAACAAGAGTGTTAAATTCAGAGCAGCACAGTTTGGAGTTCCACATCTTTCTCCTATCATATCACCTACAGTTTTGAAATATCATTCACTCAAAGCTTCGTTAATCATGGACTAAGTACAAATATGGCATTGGCCTTAGTTCGTAACTTTGGACTCCCAGAGCAGATCCAAATAGATACAGAATCACAGAATGGTTTAGGTTGGAAGGGACCTCAAAGATCATCTAGTTCAAATCCCCCACCATAGGCAGGAACACCTCCTACTAGAACAGGTCACTCAAGGCTTCATCCAACCTGGCCTTGAACACCTCCAAGGAGGGAGCATCCACAATGTCCCTGGGTAACCTGTTCCCCTTTTCCAGTTTAAACCCATTACCTCTTCTCCTATCATTGCAAGTTACAAGACCTTGTAAATAGTCCTTCCACAGCCTTCCTGTAGACCCCCTTCAGATACTGGAAGGCCACTACAAGGTCTTCTCAAAACTTCCACTTCTCTGGGCTGAAGAGCCCCAACTCTCATAGTCTATCCTCACAGGAGAGGTGCTCCAGCTCTCTGATCGTCTTTGTGGCCCTCCTCTAGACTCGTTCCAGCAGTTTGATGTCCTTGTATTGGGGATATCTGAGGATGGAAATGAATGTCTGGATTTTGATGTGTCATAGCACAGGATGTGCATGTCCAGTTGCTTCTTGTAGCAGCCTCATGTCTGTTCTCAGTGTTTCTCTACTAGTGTATACTCAAATGGTAAAATAGTGCCACTTGCTCTGCTTCTGATGGTCTGGGTGCTTGCAAGATTGCACTGTTTAATCAAGTTTGGGTGCTAAATTGATTTTATTAAACTCTTGTTCAGGGAGCCATCAAGTGAATTAAACCTGTCCTATATTGACTTCCCTCAAGTTGAGAAGGACTTGGCTTACATTAAATCAATATAAATCAAATTTACAATTATTTAAATGGGTGTTTGCACACAGAAGTGTTTGCCCCAGTATAATGAAATAAATCTTAAAACACAGTTTAGACAAGTTCAATATGATGTAACTCAAGCTGCTGGCTGCATTTTCTGATGATTTCAGTGTTGAATGGCAGTAGGACCAGAAGATCTTTACAAAAAAATGTCTACATGAAACAGCTTTTAAAATTACATCTTTTTTAAGAAGCCATTTTCTCTCATAGAATTTACATACAGCAAATGCTGGAATGTCTGTTAGAAAGTTTCTGCACCATTTCAGAAATGTTGGGGGGGGGAAGGCATAGCATCATTTAGAAAGAATTTTGAAATGAAATATATGCTTTTGTTAAGTGTCAACTGCAAATGGTGGTTTGTGTCACACTGGTGAAAAGTAGCATTCTGTAAAATTTGTCAATTCTTCTTCTCTCCCTGTTTGCTTTCAAAAATCTCAAGGAGGAAACTGCAAATGATCCAAAAAATTACCACTTTAGTTGAAGGGCTTTAAACTGGTTATGATATAAGGAGCTTCGCTACCAACTAAATCTGTTGATACACTGAATCATAGAGTCATAGAATCAGCCAGGTTGGAAGAGACTTCCAACATCATCCAGTCCAACCTAGCACCCAGCCCTATCCAATCAACTAGACCATGGCACTAAGTGCCTCAGCCAGGCTTTGCTTCAACACCTCCAGGGATGGTGACTCCACCACCTCCCTGGGCAGCCCATTCCAATGCCAATCACTCTCTCTGGCAAGAACTTCCTCCTAACATCCAGCCTATACCTCCCTCGGCACAACTTGAGGCTGTGTCCTGTTGTTCTCTTGTTGGTTGTCTGGGAGAAGAGACCAACTCCCACCTGGCTACAGCCTCCCTTCAGGTAGTTGTAGACAGCAGTGAGGTCCCCCCTGAGCCTCCTCTTCTCCAGGCTAAACACCCCCAGCTCCCTCAGCCTCTCCTCGTACGGTTTGTGTTCCAGGCCCCTCACCATCCTTGTTGCCCTTCTCTGGACACTGGTTTTAACAAAGCCTCTGTCTTAGTGCAGCTGGGGCACTAGCCCAGGAGGAGAGAGCCTCTTGTTGATTATTTTCTGCTTGTCTTCAGATTCAAAGCAGAAGGTTATTTTTTGAATAAACATTGGTACATCTTCACCCCTTCATGAATTAAACAGCCAAATATTTCAACTGGGGGGAGTGGGGGGGAAGGCTGTTTTCTTGAAAGCTTTTGAAAAGTTTGACTCTAGAAATAAAGAATAAAATTGTATTTGGAAATGAGGCAAGTTATTGAGACAGGGAGTTCCTCTTTGTTGCTGTAATCTGCCCCCCAAGTCCTATTCATCTCTGGAGTTTTCTTCAGTTGTTCAGATTGCATTTATTTAATAATAGTTGCCTGATGTAGCAGGATATTTCTGCCATTTTCATCCCTATCCCCATATCACTGCCTTCCCTCCCCAAGCAGTTGGATGGCTTTGTTTGGAGGTTTATGACTATAGATGAGAAAAGTGGAAATTACTAGCTGAGTGGTGTAATTCTCATCTTTTCTTCAGGGGCATGCAATGCTAGAGAAGGTCTCTCTTGAATTAAACAACAATAAAAAGCAAAAATTGGCTCTTAATGATGGTGCTTGGCAAAGTTTCAGCTCATTGCAAGCTTAACTGATAGTAGGTCCTTTCTCAGTGTGAGATTTAATTTTCTTTTAGGTAGCTAACTGTGCTTGGTGTCAGTACATATAAACCATCTTGTCAGCAGTTGGGTGCATGCTGAGATGGGAAAGTCCCCCATGGGAAGGAAGAAGAAAACCACTTCTTAGCATTCTATCAGCTATAGGGCTCTGTGCCTCACTGTCATTGTGTCAAGGCTGAGCTCATATGTTATGGATATTATGCTACAGGATATCTTACACACAAAGAAGCAGAGAGGCAGTGGGAGAGTGGGAGAGGCAATGCTAAGCACTGTGTTATTAATAAACACACACAAATGACATGAGATTGGTCAAAACATCTGTGACATAACCCTGCCTGCTTTCAATGTGTACGTGTGTATCCACAGAAAAAAGTGATCAGCCACAGTACTGTGATTTCCATGAAATCTAATGGAGAACAGGAAAGTTATATAACTGTAGGTCAAAGCTGAGGCCACTTAAGAAGCTTTTTCATATAAAAAATATATAATGGTACAAGTAGTGTTTGACAGGGTAAGCCTGTTGCAAGTAAAGCAAGCCCCCCTTACCCCCCCCCCCCCAAAAAAAAAATCCACTATTTAAAAATATTACAAAGTGGAGTAGCCAGAAGAACGTGTTGAAGATATTAGCTAGAGCAAATGCATAGTGTGTAATCCTTGGGTGCTCAGCATCTCGCAGGATCATGTACTTTGAAACAACTTGAAAAGTGCAAAATCACATGCACATCTTTTTCAAGGCATCATAATTTGATAGGTCAATAATTATCTTTAATAGTCCAAACCTTTCACACTTGCCAGATGGAGTGAAAGGTCAACTTGAGGCCCATGAATGTACCTTAGAGAAGCTATAAGGTCTCAATTCCCAGGAAAGCTGTGAACTTCTGGGGTTTTATTAGCTTATCTACTCCCAAAATTCCATATTTGGAAACAGCCTAGAACCCTAAAGGATGTAATGTTATTAGAAGAGTTCTCTTCTAAAACAAGATTTCTGTCTCCCAGTAAAAGGTATCCTTAGAGACTGGAAATTTTTTATGCCTTCGGTATGCGGCAAAGCAAACAGTCCTATATCTAAACCAGGAATTCTCTTGCTTTCAAAAAGAGGATTGTGTGCTCCAGGTGCTCTGTATACAGAGCAGGCAAGTTCAGCACTTTCATAGAATCATAGAACCAACCAGGTTGGAAGAGACTGTCAGAGTCAGGAGGCTGGTGAGAGGCGAGATCGGGGTACTGATGAATCGACTCAGCAGCTTGCTATGCATCAGTACACTTTACTAGGGTAGCGAAGCTTCTTATATAGTGCTCAGAGAAGGTGTATACAATCAGCTTGGGGCTGACACAAGTGGACAGTACAGATTGGTCCAGAGCCACATGCAAGGTGCAGATAGGTTACCCAGTGTCAAAACAACCCGCGGTGTCCACCCCAGGGGGCTGGCAGGCTCAGCCCCCTGTAGCTGTGTCCGCCCCAGGGGGGCAGCAGACCCAGCCCCCTGCAGGTGTGCGTGGGTTGCTCATTGTAGCTTCCAGCTCAAGGATATCTCCCAGCACGAGTTCTCATGTTTACAGCTCACATCCTGCTGCAAGAGAATTCTTCCACAAGAGACCTCCAAGAGCATCCAGTCCAACCTAGCACCCAGCTCTAGCCAGTCAACTAGACCATGGCACTAAGTGCCTCATCCAGGCTTTGCTTCAACACCTCCAGGGACGGTGACTCCACCACCTCCCTGGGCAGCCCATTCCAATGCCAATCACTCTCTCTGGCAACAACTTCCTCCTAACATCCAGCCTATACTTCCCCTGGCACAACTTGAGACTGTGTCCCCTTGTTCTGTTGCTGGTTGTCTGGGAGAAGAGACCAACCTCCACCTGGCTACAGCCTCCCTTCAGGTAGTTGTAGACAGCAGTGAGGTCCCCCCTGAGCCTCCTCTTCTCCAGGCTAAACACCCCCAGCTCCCTCAGCCTCTCCTCGTACGGTTTGTGTTCCAGGCCCTTCACCATCTTTGTCACCCTTCTCTGGGCATGTTCCAGCACCTCCACATCTCTCTTGAATTGAGGGAATTTCATGGAAGAGCCAACATCATTAAGAAGTTACAAAGATCAATTTCCACATTTGATTTAAGTTAATGCAGAACTGGTTTTGAAGGTTTCATTTCAATAGTTGGTCCTTGACCAGCCTCCTAGTTAGTAGTTGTTAAGACTAGTGTGTGTGTGTGTGTGTGTGTGTGTGTGTGTGTGTGTGTGTGTGTGTGTATCAACTGGCCTGAAATGCCTTCCTTTTTAATGGTGGAGGGTGCAGTTATTCACATGCTTCAGCCTGTCACTCAGCTGAACTGACGAAGATAACAAGATCTGACAATGTCTGGGTCAACTCTAATCTTCCATCAGTTTTGTCATTAATATATATTGACAGCAAACACACTTGGAGACAGTGGTAATTGGGAGTTCTGTGAATACTTAAAAACGTTGTTTAATTTGGAATGTTTCCTGAGCTCATAATCTGGTTACCTTTTCATAGCAGAGGGGAGGGGGAAAAAAACTGCTTAATCTCCTAAACTCTACTGAAAAGACAGCACTAGCAAATAAAAGTTGGAGTGCTGTGTCTTGAGGCTTAAAACTCCAGACTAATCATGCAGTAGAATCAACCCAAGGGTGCCTGCTGAGCACTGAATCCACAGACCTCAGACTTTTCAAAGTGCACCACTTTCTGCAATACTTCAGACTATTAATATGAAGCACTACAAGTACAGATGGATTTTGCCTATGGGGGGGAAAAGAAAGCTTTAATACTTTCATTCTGGTAGGTTAATTTTGATCCCATCTCCTTTTGAAGTAAATCTTTTGCATCCTTTTCCAGAATCCATTTCACTTTACTTGATGTAACTGTCTTGCTAAAGCAGCTGTACTTCTTCCTACAACAGTTTTTCTACTTGAAAAACTTCTTGGAATTATTGGATTGGAATTGATTTTTCAAAAAGCTTAGCAAAAACACAATGCAAGGGTGAAATATTCCCCTAATATACCTTCTATCATATGAGTCACAGCAGTGGAATTACCCAGGTGTAATTGAAGGCAAAATTGAGCCCTCAGAGAACAGGTGGACATAAGCCTAACTTTAGACGTGATAGATGCATTCAGCCAGCAATGGCTGTAGCTCATTGTATCATCTGAAATGCAGTTTAGTCACCTAAAGTATTTCATTTAAATTATTCTAGGGCTTGTGATAGACAGGGAGGATGGCCTCAAATATTAACAGTTCCATTATTCTGTAAGCTGCCAGTCATTAGCTAACTTCTCCCTTGTTAATAATAATGTCTGCATGATTCTGTTCTGAATAATGGCTTGAAGATTTTCACCACCAGCAGGCAGGCCAGTGGGCAATTGTCACTTAAAAGGCAGGTTAGTAAAACTATATTTAGGGAGCAATAAAAATGGCTTAGAGCTTGAGCTGGCTTGAGGTGCTTTATCAAGCAAAGGATATTGACAGACAGTAACATTACCTGATCTCCAGTACGCGCCTGGAGCTCTGAGATCATAGCCTCTGTAAAAATAACATTTAACATTTGATACATCTAATCAGTTATGCAATGACAAATAATAAGGTAACACTACTTTCAATTTTCTCCTTCACCAGTGGCCTTTCTCTGAAAGAAATATTGCCAATGTGCTAGCTGAGAGAAGATATCAGGAGCCTTGCAGGAAGAGCTTCTCAAGAGAAGTGGATCCAATGAAGCAAAGCACTGTTGGTATGTAAGTGAAATGTGAATTTGTTTACTGACATGCACTCATGGTACAGTCACACAGCCAACCTCTTCCTTCAAGAATTCCACACCACAGCTGTTGCCTGACTGCCAGGGGGAAGCTGTCTCAAAAATTGATTGTAATTAGAAAGCCAAGTACAGAGCCAGTACTGACTCCCTTACAAGTGCCCTTTACCCTGAACCCAGTAAACAAAACCTTGTGTGCTCATCCTCTAAGGGTGGAGTCCTGCGAGGATAACAGCCCTTCAGACATTATTGGAAGAACAAGGTTTGTGGGAAATGTGCTGCTTTCTGATGGAGTGAGGCAGGATGGAGAATAAGAATAGATTAAAGCTTTAGTGTATCTAAGTGGAAGAAGACCTGGTTGTGCTGTTTAATATTTTATGTTGGATGTGGCTGAGATGTCAACTTGCTTTTGTTTATTTGCGTAATCATTCATAGAAATACTAAGGTGTCAACCACTCTTTGAGGGACTCAGTAGTTGTGTTTTGCTGAATTTTGTGCCTTGCTGGAGTAAAATGTATAACCTGAGGCAAGAAAGTTGGTTGTTTGTTTTGGAGTTTGTCTGTCATTGTGAATTCTGCATTAATTCAATCTGACAGGATCTGCTATAGGAGGTGGTGAAAACCTGGTGGTGAGCATGCAGAGTGTAATAAATACTTCCTGGAACTGCTACTGCAGAATCAAGAGAAAAATTTGGGTTTTTTTCTGTAAGGTTGTTCTAGTAATAAAGAGCATCTCCAGTCCTCTGTGAGCCCAGTAAAATGGAAAAGTCTGTGTACTATGAGGAAAAGTTAAATTACTGCGACTGGCTGGCATTCCTTCCAAAATAAGTGAAGATTGATCTTTGGACGCAAGCTGTGAGCAGTGTAAAATTGCTTCTGCTAAATATATGCTAATTGACATCTGAATGAGATTTTGCTAAAATAAGTAGGTAGAGAAAAGCTGGGAACGAATCTTCATTTCTCCCTTAAGAAAAATGACTATCACCATAATTTATATGAGCAAATAAAATGCAAATATTTATTTGTAGATGCAGCAAACAATTAACAAGCATTATTTGGCAACAGCATACCAAGATCTGCGGTACGCTGTCCTGAAGCATTTCTGAGGATTAAAACTGACAGAAAACCACCCAAATTGCACAAGTAAAGGTGTTGGCTGCAGTTTTGGGTTCCCCTGGTTTCTCCCACTGTAAGGCAAAAGTTTCTGAGAAATCCTGTGTTCAGTTGGATGGGAGCCTCTGATGTCCTGATGAACCAGAAAATTCAGCTGCTGGGCTTGAATTTGTGGTGCAGTAAGGGCTCCCATCTGCTTTTTGTCTCAATTCAGTAATACAATTAAAAACTGCCACAGTTTGAAGAATAACTCATTGAGATTTTGAGGGCTTTCTTCAGACTCGTGTGATGGTTTAGGTGTTCCCCACCCCCCCACACTTTAGGAATCACCCAGACTAGACTCAACCTGCTCTGGGAATATGAATGAAGCTATTTATTTACAGCTGGCACAATATACAAGCAGATATTTACAGTATTATACAGAAATATACAAAGTAAAAGATAATACAGAAACACAACAGCCCTCCCAGAAACCCGAGTCCCTAGGAGGGGCTCTCAACCACCCTTTCACTTTGCCCCTGCCCCTCTCAACCTTACCCCAGTCCCAAGGAAGAACGGAGGTTCAGCCAGGAGGTTAAGAAGCAAAGGTGAGTGGAAGGTGAGGTTAGGGAGTAAGATGTTGCTCAGCCAGCAGCCCAGGGCAGAGAGTGAAAATGGCAAGAGTGTTATCTAATGTTTTCATTTCTTCTTCCCAAGTAGACATCACCATTGTTTTCCTTTCACAGCCTATGATCTAGTTCTTCTCACGAAAACATTCTACCCTGCTTCAAACTAGCACAACCTGGCATAAGGTAAAGCTGGGGCTGCTCAGCTCTCACACACCTCATCAGCTCTACACCAGGCCATGCTGGTTCTTGCTTTACACACTGTTAGCAGGACAAGCACACCGTGGCCTTAGGAGGATGGAGCAGCACTGAGCCTGCTGTGGTTAGAAGAAAAAGGGGCAGACAGTGAGGCACAGCTGCAGAACATCTGGGAACCATGTGGAGTGTGGATGCAAAAATAGGAGTGATGGGAACTGCTTTTTCAGGCAATTTTTTCTTCTTTTCTACTTTAATTTTTCTTTTCTGTTTCCCCCCTCTTGTTTTCTTTTTGTTTTGTTGGGTTTTTTTGTTTTCTTGTTATTCCTTTCTGGAACAAGTGCTTTCCTGTCTATGTTAAGGAGGTGATTAGGTTTGAACCTGGGTTTGGGGTGAAATGCAATGAGGATGATGTAAAAGCTATTAAATAATGTATTAATATATACAGAGAAAACTTCCCCAAACTTGTTTACAACTAACCCACACAAATTCTGTGATGTGGTTGGTAGAACTATTTTTGCAGAATGTCTTTATGCAATCAAATCATGCACTTTGGAAGAGGTTTTTGGAAGCGTTTCTCATTAGAGAATCTTACAGCATGAATCTTACAGCTGGTAAGGTTAATCAAATTCTTTTAGCAACTTGAATAAAGAGAGTTCAGATACTCGCTGATCGGAAATCTTAATAGAGTCACAGAATCAGCCAGCTTGGAAGAGACCCCCAAGATCATCCATTCCAACCTAGCACCCAGCCCTAACCAGTCAACTAGACCATGGCACTAAGTGCCTCATCCAGGCTTTTCGTGAACACCTCCAGGGACAATGACTTCACCACCTCCCTGGGCAGCCCATTCCAATGCCAATCACTCTCTCTGGCAACAACTTCCTCCTAACATCCAGCCTATACTTCCCCTGGCACAACTTGAGACTGTGTCCCCTTGTTCTGTTGCTGGTTGTCTGGGGGAAGAGGCCAACCCCCACCTGGCTACAATGACAGCAATGAGGTCACCCCTGAGCCTCCTCTTCTCCAGGCTAAACAGCCCCAGCTCCCTCAGCCTCTCCTCATAGGGTTTGTGTTCCAGGCCCCTCACCAGCTTTGTCACCCTTCTCTGGACACGTTCCAGCACCTCAACATCTTGAATTGAGGGGCCCAGAACTGGACACAGCACTCAAGGTGTGGCCTGAGCAGTGCTGAGTGCAGGGGCAGAATAACCTCCCTCGTCCTGCATTCCAAGAGCATACACAGGAGTATATACATATATGTGTGTGTATATATGGTGAAGGCCGTGTGGCTGAGGCTCCACCTGTGTGGCTGCTGCCATGTGGCTCATTGCCAGTTCAGTCCAAGGTGGGGCACGCTCGTTCACGGGCACGAGAGGGACCTTGGGTGGCTCTCAGGAGGCCGTGGGACAGTCAGCAGCCGGCTGGGCAAAAGCAGGGCCCAGGCTCGCAGGCGGTGTTCAGGCCCGGTTAGGAGGCAGTGTGGAACACACAGGAGCAGGTAAAGCGACAGCAGCGGCACACAAACAAAGGTAGCAGCAGCAGGCAGCGAGCGAGCAGGCAGAGGTGAGCCTCTTGTTTCTTGTATTCTTCTGTTTACCAGATGTGGGCTGAGATTGGTGGCCCTTTGGCCACGATATTATCCTATCGGCTCTGGCAGTCAGCCAAAACACACCAAATTAGGCAGGGCCCACAGGCCTGTTCCCCAGGTATGGGAAGAGCAGAGGCCTTGCGCCCAGTAGGCCATAAGCGAGGCGCCTGGGCTCACACAACAGCGTCACACACCCTGGGCCCTGGGCAGGCCAGAGGTTATGGCACCAGGCCCTTGGTGTCCCTTCCTGTCTGTCAGACAGGTAAACACCTCCAGGCAAGGCAGAACATGCATAAGCCTGTTCTGGGCCTATGGGCCCTCCACGGCAGTCTGCTGCATCATTAGTGGGTTCCACATCTCAGCATGTCCCCAAGCCCAGGATTTCTCACCCACTGCCTTGTTGTGAGGTTACTTAGCCTGTCAGCAGCCGGTGGAGCACCTGGGTAAAGCGACTCTTGGTTCACCAGTGTGGTCAGATGGTCACAGTCCGACTTTACTTCCACGGACAGTGAGTTACATGCTTTCCTGCAAGAGGCGTGCTCCACTAAGATTGGTTACATATAGAGGGTACAGGGTTACAGGTAAGGCATGGATAGGGTAATATACCATAACAATCTGAGGGTCAGCCTCTGGGGCTGGCTAACTCTGCCCACATGCAGCTGGCGCTTCACCCCCTGCAGCTGTATGTGGGGGGTGCCACCCAGCGCCTGGTATCTTAACTCCCAAGATGGGACCAAGGGCATGGGCTGCTCATGTTTATTATTTCGTGCCCTGTTAGCAAGAAATTATCCAACAGTCAGCCTTACTGACACCTCAGCGGCACATCCAAGAGTTAAACTCCAGTCTTGTGACTTAGAGTCTTGTTTCTTATCCTGGCTACAATCCTCTTAAGAGCCTGGTTTCCATTTTGTGAAATTAATGCCAAAATAAGAACAATGTGTTGAGACAGTGGCAAGAACATTGGTAGTAAAAGATGTTATAGTCATGGTTCATTTGACACCTAGTGTCAGCGTCCTGCTGTCCTATCTAGATCTTTCAGGTCCTGCCTTACTCATAAAATACTGTGGTGGTTTGGGTGTTACCTGTCGGGGTACGGAGGCTGGCGAGAGGCGAGATCGGGGTACTGACGACTCGAGACAGCAGCTTCTAGGCATCTGTGCATCAGTACATCAGTACAACTTTATTAGGGTAGTGCAGTGTCTTATATAGTGCTCCAGAGGAGGTGTTTCCAGCCAGCCTGGGGCTGGCAGAAGTGGACAGTACAGATTGGCCCCAAGTTATGTGTAAGGCAGAGATAGGTTACCTGTGGTAAACAACCTGTGAGTACCACCCAGGGGGGCTGGCCAGGGTCAGCCCCCCTTGGGGCTGCGTCCGCCCCGGGGGCCGGCAGATTCCACCCCCTGACAGCTGTGCGTGGGTTGCTCATGGTTGCCAGCTTAGGCCCCTGGGAATCAGTAAGACCCAAGGACACTTCCAATCACAGGGCCTGATGTTTACATTTCATGCTCCGCTGCAGGAGAAAGCTTCCCACAGTTACCCACCCCCCCCACACTTTAGAAGGTACCCCACTAGACTCACCTGGGCTCTAGGAATATAAATGAAGCTATTTATTTACATCTAGAACAATATACAAGCAGATATTTACAGTATATACAGTTATAGACAGAAATATACAAGATAAAAGTAATACAGAAACACAACTCCCCTCCCAGAAACCTGAGTCCCCAGGAGGGGCTCTCAACCACCCCTGCACCTTCCGCCTGCCCCTCTCAACCTTACCCCAGTCCCAAGGAAGAATGGAGGTTCAGCCAAGAGGTTAAGAAGCAAAGTTAGTGGAAGGTGAGGTTAGGGAGCTACAGCTCAGTCCAAAGCCAGAAGCAGAGTGAAGAAAATGGCGAAAGTGTTATCTAATGTTTTTCTTTCTTGTTCCCATACATCTCAGCAAGACTGTGAGGGGAGTTGACATCACCAGTGTTTTCCTTTCACAGCCTATAATCTACTTTTTCTCACCAAAGCATTCTACCCTGCTTCAAACTAGCACAAATACAGAAATTGCATTGTAACACACATTGTGTGTGAACTTAAACTGGATTATAAGCACGTGTGAGAGTGTCTATGAGTGGTACTTCACACTGAGGACAAATCTCTGAGTCTCCAGGATGCCCAGCCCTATAAGCAGGTCTTATTTATCACCTTTAAAATGGAAAGTGATTTAACTTCTCGCGATACTACAGCATCTGTTAGAAGCAGAGCTTCGCAGGAGGTGTGTGCGCATGTGTGCACAGTTTAATGTGTGCAGACATCAACTGCAGTGAGCAGAGTCTTTGATTTGCCTGGGTAACAGCCTGCTGAATTCCTCTGAGGCTGAGCTGGGTGGATTCCTTTCCCTTTAGGGCACTACTTTGCATTGCTCAACGATGGCTGATGGCTGGCAAGCCAATTCTGGTTGCTTCCTACAAAGGTGGGAGCAATTTTACACCGTTCTGCTTGTAAGAATAGAAGAAAAGGCCTTATGGGAAGAAGTTCAGCACTTTATTGGTCTTCAAACCTATTCTTTTTGTAAACTGCCATGTCTACTGCCATGGGGTTCAATATCCTTTTTTTAGTAGCTTCTCTTTCGTAGTGGAAAAAAAATTGCAGCACCTTGAAAAAAAAACTTGTTAGCTATAGGATTCTAGGGAAAAATAAACACATATATTAAAGAATATAGTGGGGGGTTATATGTGTATAAAACTGTGAATATTCTACACACATATCTGTGCTTGCTATATTTAATTGTTCTTGTGGACTAAGTAGTAATGGGTGGTATCAAAGGGATAAGGCAGGTAAGGCAAATTCTAGAATGTTTCATTAAGAACTAGTCACCTGAGAACTGTAACTCAGTGTTCCAAGGACGTTTTCTTCACAGTAAATGCAACCTAGCTACCATAATGAAGAAATCAGTGGTACCTTACACTACTTATACATTTTTTAGCACACCTAAGGCGAAGTTCATTAATTATGTCCCAAAGTTACCTTTGTGTAACTTCAAAGACAGCATAAGTTGTAAAAATAGGTTTAATATACGAGCATAATGCTCTGTGTCTTAATAATACTCTGCTCATTAAACAAAACCCCCCAAACCTAAACAAACAACAACAACAAAAAAACCAAACCAAACTATTAGGACTGCTTATGTATTTATTTATATTCAATACTCAGTTTTTATAGTTGTAAGCATCAAAGCCACTCATCCCCTCACAACAAATGCTCTTCTCAAAATAACTCTTTTTTCCCACTGTTAAATGGACAAAACTGAAGAATGGCTCATTAACTGCAAAGCACAGGTTAAGTAATTGAGGTAGCCCTTCCTGCCAGCTTCATGCAAGCACTGGTAATACTCAGACCTCCTTACCTTGACCTTCACTGCTGCCAAGAGCAGAAACATTGCCAAGTACAACATTGAGCCTCCAACAGTAAAAATTCTTTGTTTTTCTTCATTTTGAATCTATATCACAAGAATAGCATATGGCTCTCATTTTCACTCAGACTCAGAATTACATTCTCTGCTTATGCCACCCTGTGCCATTATCTGTCTGGTAGAGAAACCTAAGCCCTAGAGAATAAACTTTATTCAGTACTCTGTATTTCTTGTCAGAGTTTCCCTGCAAGGCAGGTGAGTGCTAAAGCTCTCATTACACTCGGGAGCACCACCAAGACCTTGAACCCTCCTCTTCATTCCCAGGTCATGAAAGAAGAGAGCAGCACCTCTCAGGCATGACAGGACACACACATTGTCATCCTAACTTACCACTTCTTTTTCCTGTGTAGGCTTTATCTTACAAAAATGATGAGAATTCTGTCCTTTTCCCTTTGTAGGGAGTACAAGTATCCTCTATGCCTCTTAGCAGTCTGCATTACAGATAGATTAAATTCTGATGTCTATGTTAAAGTGCAGGCATTTATAGGGGAAATAAGTTTATTTGTCTGACTGTAACTTGCAATTATTTTATCTTATAAATTGTATCTTATTTTAAATTGGATTTGTGCCTATTATCATTGGAAATTATGTCAGTACTGATGCAGCAGAGCACAGAACAACATTCTGAAAGAAATTGTTGGTAGCTGCATTGGCCAGAGCTTTATGAAGGATCAATTAATGCTCCTTCACAAGTTTTGTCTTGTACTCACCCAATACAAACCATGAATACACAAGAGGTCATAATGCTCTTGGTTTAATTTCCCTAAGGAATTGTCTATTTTTCATATGTACCTCTTAGATCTGAGCCTTTTCTAAGTAGTTTCAAGAAGTTCCAGTTCCAGTATTTCAGAATAATTCTTAGTCACTGATGGCAGCTCTGATGGGCAGAAAGTTCTAGACTGCTGTTGGTGTGAATATGGTAAAATGAGCTGTAACTAAGTGGTAGGCATTGTGGTGTTGTCTCTTCTGGAAGTACTCTTGGAGGTTAGAGGTGTGAGCATCTGCCATGATCGTTCAGTGGGTAATGAGACCCTTTCCTAAACTGCTTTCCCATTTTTGGCAAAGCTCTGAGTCTTTGGTACAAGCAGCATGTGAGGGTTTGGAGACTTTCTGAAGTGACAAGAAGATGATGACCATAGTGAAGTGCCCTGTGGGATTATGTTGACATGCTCAGATGCCACAAATTGTTTAGGGGCCTGTGGGAAAGTCCTACTAAAGCTTATTACTCCTGGCCTTCTGATGATGCAAGTGGTCATGGAATTTGGCCTGGAGGCTACCATCAGTGACATTAGCACAGAACAGTGCAGACAGTACCAGAGAGAATGGGGGTCTCTTTGGGAAAGTAGATGCTACTCACTGAGAGTGAGAGTAGGGAAAAATGACTCCTAGCAAATTCTTCTGCGTAATGAAAGAACCTATTTGATAAAGGCAACAGAAATCTAATGGTCATGAGACCAGGAAGCAATTCAAGCAGCAGGAGTCAAAAGACATTTGTAGCAAAGACAAGTGACTGGATATGAAGCCACCAAACAGAATGTCAACCCTGGGAGTACAGGGTATGGGAGCCCCTTTTGAACTACCAACAGAAACATCTCACAAAGAAAGGCTGCAGCATGGTGAAACCAAACAATTGGGAAATGCTCATGGTCTAGAAGGGTAAATCCTTTTCCTAGGAAAAATAACTAATGAAGTAAAGTATTGTGGAAAACTATTTGTTTAACAAAGTTTGAAAACAATGGAGAGAAAAACTCTCTTTCTAGAGATGTAGGTATGTAAGGACCAAAAAAGCCATTTTCTCAATCCCTATTAAAGTGTTCCTGTAGCAGTTTTAGAATCAAGGAAGTAGTAGAAGCAACAAACTCCTCTGCAGTTGTGTGCAGAGGGAGAGATCTTTCAGCAGTTATAGCATGAACTACTCTTCACGTTAGCAAGAAAATGCTGACAAGAAGCGTGGAGTAGAGTATGAAGGATTTAGATTCTGTTCCCTTCAAAGAAATACATCCTACCCTAAATGGAAGTGTGGAGTTACACCTAAAATGCTCCTGCCCATCTGTTTATGCTTTACTCTTGCACTAGAACAGCTCCTGTTTGAAGACACAAAGCAATTAGTTATCCCCCCCTAGTTTTGTAATCGTGCTGTCCCACGCGTTGTAATTGAACTACATCTGTTTGGTGATACACTGTTCTCTGTACCTTTCCCTCCCACCTCTCAGTTGTATAACAAATTGGTCCAGCTCCTCTGAACTCCAAGGAAAGAAATGTGGATGGCTGTAAGTTCCATGATGTATGAGTGCATCTTGGTGCTGTTCTACCTCACTCAGTATCTCAGCTGCACAGACCTTTTGCTGATAAATGAGCAGCATTTCTAAGAATGAGGGCAGACAGGAGATGCTAAATAAGTACTAATAGGCTGCAGAAAGTATTGCACTCAGCAAGGAGATTTTTTTTTTCTCTATGATTCCAGACAGCAAACTGTGTTAGTCATGCTAATGTAGTACACTATTTGTGGCTGCTTTGACATTGTCCATTTAAATATTCAGGAAGCTGCTGCTTCCGCATATTCCTGTGCAAGTACATTGTGCTGGATTAGCTCTAGTCAATTAAGCAGTGTGTTGCCAACTGCAGTTAAAACAAATGGCATGGGCTACTTCATCACCAAGTGACCTGCACTTGTTATACAAAAATTGGCATTTTTAAACAACTCTTCCGTGAGATTGTCATCACCTGGCTGGTGACTAAGGTAGGAGGTGACACCCTGGCAGCTGTTGTATTCTGCGTCCGCTGAGGCCCTTTCAGCATCTCTGCTCATTCAGTTCAAGTCAACCAACCAACCAACCACCCACCCTGCGTCTGGACACTAGGAAATGCCACTTTGCTTTCTGACGGGGCGTCTGCAGGGCTGATGTCACTTGTTGGTCTGGCAAACAGGGATCAATAAACTTGCAGGGAATTCAGAGCTCGCACCACCTCACGCTGCTTAGGGAGGATTAGCTGAGATGAAATGTCTGACAGCTCTGTGTCAGTTTCTCACCTTACAGTCTGAAACATTCTTTTCCTTCACAGTCTCTGAAGGAAATGAGAGAGATGTTAAACTGTCAGTCACTTCAGTCATGGCCATTCATTAAGCAAGAAATGCTATATCAAGGCAGTAATTTTGTCTGCCTGGAAAAACCTACACCTTAGTGATTACTTAGAAAGGTGTCAGCCATTACTACTGTGAGACGTTTAGCTTGAAGATCAAGTCCAATCATTAGACCTACTGTCTTTAGCCCAAAACCTTCCTATGTATAATGTTTTTTAAGCCAAAGGCTCGTATGTAGATTGATATGAAAGGGCCAGAAGCTTCCAGAAGTGTTCTGTTGCCCTTTGCAGTTCAAATCATCTTAATTGAGATTTTTCTTGTCAACCAGAGTGCATAGCTACAGATTTATTGTCACTTTTCCCTGCTCCACTGCTTGTGTGTCCCAAACAGATGTTCTAGGGAGTACAGAGGGAACTGAGGCTTTCCTAAACCCATGAAACAATATAAACAAGCATGGTACTAAACTTAACATGAGGTCTTTCCTCTCTCTTTTCAAAATTCAAAGCATTGATGAAACACTGAAAGTAATTAACATTGCAGATGCAAATAACAGTTTTAATTACACTTTGTTATTTCACCTGGATGGCTATATATGGTCATAAAATGTATTTCTAGGCCATAGCTGACTCTTCCACTCATGGAAGTTTATGCCCATGTTGCACAGTCAGTGGCCTTGCTTTACCAACACACGGTGTTTTTCTACCAGTTGTTGGCTTGGAATACTGTGTGCTTTGGCAGAAACAGCAGTCCTTCAGTACTGGAGATGGAACAGTGAGCATGAAACTGTAGGTAACTTCCTCCCACTATGGAAATGACCCTTCCTTCCTCCAGATGTGCTTTTACAAATACTGAGCTGAAGTCAATTATTCCCATTCCACACTCATGGATTCCAGTTTAAATTCGGTCCTTGCTAGTTCAGATTATTCGTAAAAAGTCATGGCAGTAAGATGATATGCTTCTCTCTTTTAATGAAGACAAACTAATCTCTTACAGTGCTGTGACACAAACAAAATGCACTAAGCTTTTCTTTTAGGCAGGGTGATTTATTTGCCTTGTTTCGAAGTGGAAGCTGGTAGGTGGTAGACAGCCCTGTCCTACCAATCTCAGCTGATGCCGTTTTTAAGCAGCAAATGAATAAAAGTCCCTTTGGAGATGCAGAGTGAGACAAAGAACATTTCCTATTTCTTTATGGGTTTGGGTTTATTCTTCCCAATAACTGCTGATCTAAAAATCTATCATATCCTGGTTATTTCACATGCAAGATTCCATGGTGGCTTGCCTGCCACTGCTCTGTTCCAACAGTGTAGTAAGTATCAGGACACAAATATATGGCACACCATCTTCAAGTAGTTTAGGTCTTTACTGTGTTGTAGTCTCATCTTAGTACTCCTCCATTTGCCCTCCACCTCTGTAGTAGCTTTTCTGTGTCTTGGTCCCTGGGATACTGAAAATCCAGGAACTGTTAGAAGAGAACTGAATGCTTGTTCACTGAGTCATACTTTGGTTTATTCATAAGTCTATAGTATTTTGACATTTTATCATAGAATCATAGAATGTTTTCAGTTGCAAAGATCCACTAAAGGTCATCTAGTCCAAGTCTGTTGCAGTCAGCAGGAACATCTTCAACCAGATCAGCTCAGAGCCTCATCCAACCCAACCTGGATGATATATCCTTTTATAAGGATATAGATTCAGCACTAACAGAATTAATTTCAGGGTTGAGCAATAAATGTCAGCTGCTTTCACAGGACCTAAACAAAAGGGAGAAGCAAATGGAAATAACAACTTCCTGTGCCCAACTGAAAGGAGAGATAACCAGATCCTTCTGCAAAAAGCTTGGCTGCATCTTTCTTCTTGAGGTCAGCTAGTTTGTGTTTGAGTCACAGCGAATCATTACACTTCCACCTGCCAGAAACAAAATGGGCCACTGTAATTCCAGACTGAAAACCATAATGGGGAAATACTACCACAGTGATTTCAAGTGTGAAAAGGATATAATAAATACACCAGAAAGTGTTATAATTTGGGTTGGTTTGTGTGGAAATGCAGCTCGGCATATCTAGAAACCATTTAAGATTGTCAGCTTAAAAGTAATGTAATACTGGTACAAAGATGAGCTTATTTCTGAAGAACTCCTTTGCTATCTTTTTTTTTAAGGACTTTCTACATATTTTAGCAGTGAATAAATCTTAAATTAATTCTATAATGGGTGATGGAAAAGCACTTTAGAACATGAAGCAACATTCCATGTTTGTTAGAAATCACTTATTAGAAAAGAAATTGCACTATACATTCTAATAAAAACTAGATTGGTTGCATTTTATTCACTTTTGGTGAAGTTTTCCAGCTACTGGAGTTTCTGTGTTTATCTTGGAGTTATCTTTAATCTAAGAAAAATATTTTTTTCCTGGAAATTAACCTAGCACCACTTTGGGTTTTCCCCTCTCTTATATATTTATTTCACATTATGCTTTGTAAATATCCCCATACTTTCAGTACCACCTACTGCTGCTAACTTGTATATCTTTGGGCAAATCATTTGGCCTCTTTCTCAGAAAACTCCATCTGCTGAGTTGGGACAGTGCTTCCCTGTCTCCCTGGGGTTGCATTTAAATGGACTGACATTCATAAAATCCTTTCAATGCCTCCTGCCCATAATTGAAAGAGAAAAATCATTACACAAAGAGCTGTGGATGTAACCTACACTTTGAAAAAATTTCAAGCAACCTCTTTTTGTCTCCCTTGTTTGCTTTGCTTTGCTTTGCTTTTCTTAAATGTTGATACATCGTAAAGTCCAACCAGGATTGATAGAAGGGGGAAAAAATCTTGTACTCCCATCTGACAATTTTTTGCCATTGAATTAAAAGTTCAAAGATAAAATGAAGGTTAAAAACATACATTGTTTAGCTATCTGACCTGCTATCTTTGAGTTCTTGAAGTCATTCCTGAAGTAAAGACATTTCATTCATACTTGTGACATTAGCCAAGTGAGACATGAAAGGACAAGCTGCTGCCTTCAGATTGGATATCTATCTTAATGGGAGCCTTTACCAAAGTTAAAAGAAACACCTGGACACCCTGTGGCCATGTTATTCTGTAATTACCCGTTTTAGACAGTTTGACCTTGCTTTAACAAATAAGAGTACCTAGGGGATACAGGCTTTCCCTTAGGGGAACAAATAGAAAAACACCATCTCTAGATCCCAAACTCCAGATACTCAATGTGAATCCAATAGTAAAAGATCCTCTGAAACCATAAGAACCTCAATCTATTAGTACCGCAGAAAGTTTATATTAATTAATGGTGAGTGCTCACAAAGATGGATTGTGTGTTGTTGTACTGATTCTGGATGACAGCTTCCCATTTAGGAAGGGGGCATAAGAAAGACAGAGATTGAATAACTTGGAGGATGGCATCTAAGAAGATGCTGAAAGAGCTAGGAATGCTTAGCTTTAGAGACTGGCTCTAAAGAACAGAGGCAGGTGGGAGGAGAGGATTGTGGTAACAGTATGTTAAAGGTACAAAAAAGGCTGCTGCAAGCAAAATGTGTATGTCATGTCCTTGGGGAACAGAACAAGGACAGGTCACCTGATACTGCAGCAGGAGGAAAGATGTGGGATAAACAACTGAAGGTGGATCAGATGATGAGGCACTGGAGCAGATTGCTAAGGGAGGTTGGATAAGTCTCCTGTGGACTTTTTGCAAGTACATTTAGGAGTGCCATTGCTATTGTTCATTTGTTAGGTTGATGGGATAGTTTAGACAACTTCTTGAGGTCTCTTGTAATGCTAATTTCCTTGCAATCTATATATGGCCTTCATAGTATCTTTATTTAGGTCCTAAACATAACAGAATTCTTTACTTATATTTTCTAGAGGCTTAAGATCCTCAGTAGTAACTATGACTCTGGTGGTATCCTAGGTAACTGATTAGCATGATCTTATGAATGTACTAGATGAATACCTCACTATGGCTTCAGTGACAAAGACATAGAAAGTCCCAGTGCCACTCTGTAACTGTGAACATACATCTGAAGCCTTCAGCATGGAAAGTTGTCGTCACATGCAACTCTTTTGCAGAAATTCTTCAATATCTGTATTGCTCTAAATTTGAAGTACTGCTGGGTGAATACCAGCAGCAAAGACCACAATCCTTTCCCAAGGTTCCTCACTTCAGCTAGCCTATCAAGGGGCAAAAATCACACACTAAATCTAGAGCAACATGACTCCAGCCATAGATATTTTATGTTTCTCATATACATGTGGCTTATGCTTTTCAATGAGCATTATATTTGCATTTCTGGTCATATGTATGTAAGGTAAAGCCTGTCTGCACAGGTAAAAGCATTGTAGTGGTTCTGGGAGTTGCCCACACACACACACACAATGAAATCACCCAGACTAGACTCAGCCAGCTGGAAGCTGAGGAATGAGGCTTTATATTCACAGCTTAGCACAATGGACAAGCAGATGTTTACAATATATTACAAATATTTACAGCTATGTATACAGAAACATACAAGTTAAAAATAATATGGAAACACAGTACCCCTCCCAGCAAGTCAGAGTGCCCAAGAGCAGCTCCTAACCACCCTTCCACCTTATTTCCACCCCCCTACCTTATCCCAGAGTCTGCCTTACATGCAAGGTGAGTTGGAAGAATTGGCAAGAGAGGTTAGAAGGAAATGATTAATTGGGTTACACAGATTCCAGGCAGAAGCAGTTAATACGACAGAAACAAGGAAGAGACATCAACTCAGACTGCCTTATCTGTGGTTGTGTTCTGGTTTTTATAAGTCTCAGCAAACCTATGAGTGAATCAGACATCACCATTGTTTTCTTTTCACAGCCTATAATCTAATTTCTCGCATTAAAATATTCCAATTAGCCTGAAACCAGTACAGAAGAATACACTTTCCAGTATCCATATTAAATCAAGTGGAAATTGCCAAGCCCTAACTGCTGTGTATAATGACAACAGGAATGAAGTACTACAGCAAGTGGTTGCTCTCTGCTTAGCAGGATTCAGATGGAGTTTAAATGGCTTCACCAGTCCAGCATTTTCAGACATTTATCTGTCGTGATCTGCTTCTTTTGGCTTCTTCACTTCTTGTACTACTCATCACATACACTGAAAGTAAAGCACATAAAACCTGTCTGTCTTTCCCTCTGTGTCAAGCAAGTCACTCCTGAGTTCTAAACCTTTTAGTTTTGTGGGTTTTTTTCTCTCCAAATTGAGCTTGAACCCCTTGGACTGAGTGACAGTTTTCATCCTTGTTTGCTGTGATTTGCCTCCCACACTTCCAGTATGAACTGTATCTATCACCTAACTTTCTATGAAGTCCTGAAGTGTGAAATACATTCTGTTCTGTGTACCCAGTGGTTACACATTAATTTCTGTTTCCTCTCAAAACACATTTTCACAGGAAACTCCCCAACAGTGCTGTACTTTGCTTGTAATAAGTATAAATATGTGCATTTGTCAGTGAATGCTTTTCTGCACGTTGCAGTTCTGGTACTTAAGTTCCATCCTTTTTGTAGGTCTGTTTGGCAAAAAAAATTGCTTTATACAAGACCAGGTTTTGCTACCCTTACATGAACAAAAGGCCTTGTAGCAATATTAATAATTACTTTAACCTACAATGTAAAAAAAATCTGCTTTTTTGCACCTTGCTGTTCATGCTGCTGTTTCCTGCTGTCTCTATGAAGTTGTGTCTTGCAGCCTTACAAAACTACTCTCCATTTACAGACTGCTGGCTACCCCAGGTGTATAGATATGAGATCAAAGAAACAAGTTAAAGATATTCCTAGTCCTGAGACATTAATGCACAAATTATATTCTCATTAATTTTAATTTCTATGTATTTTAAAGCTCAGGAATTATTTGAATCCATTTAAACTCTCTTCAAGATTTCAAAATGTGAGTTGCCCGACTATGTTGAAGCAAATATCTTAAGGAAAGCCTGATGAAAGGTCAGGAAAAAAGTCTTGAAAACTAAGCTGGCTCAAATTCTGGTTGTGCTAGTTTGAAGCTAGCTAGAATGTTTTGGTGAGAAGAACTAGATGACAGGGTGTGAAAGGAAAACAATGGTGATGTCTACTTCCCTCATAGACCTGCTGAGATGTATAGGAACAAGAAATAAAAACATAGATAACCTCTCTCGCTTGAGCTGCTGGCTGAGCTGCATCTTACTCTCTAATCTCAGCCTTCATGTTGGACTAATCCACTTTGCTTCCTAACCCCCTGGCCGAACCTCCATTCTTCCTTGGGACTGGGGTAAGGTTGAGAGGGGCAGGGGGAAGGTGCAGGGGTGGTTGAGAGCCCCTCCTGGGGACTCAGGTTTCTGGGAGGGGAGTTGTGTTTCTGTATTACCTTTTACCTTGTGTATTTCTGTCTATAACTGTATATACTGTAAATATCTGCTTGTATATTGTGCCAGCTGTAAATATAAGCTTCATTCATATTTCCAGAGCCGACTGAGCCTAGTCTGGGTGATTTCTAAAGTGTGGGGGGGCAGGGAACACCCAAACCACTACACTGATCATTTCCTCTGAAGCTGGAGAAATATAGTCACTCAATTACTCAGGATTCTCCAAACAGATTGTGGAAGCTGCTTCCAGGCCCAGTGACTTCCCAAGCAGACAGTGCTGGAGCTGATGGTGGTGGCTGGTCTGCACCGTGTTACTGATGCTTGTAGCCTCTGAGGGCTGTATTGCTAATGGATAGGTTCTAGGTAAAGAAAGAGGCTGTGGATTCATGTTGTGGATTGCAGCTAGCACAGTTGGTCATTTGGAATGTGTGGTACTTTCCCAGAAAATATAAACTGTAAAAGCTTTGTAGTGTTTGATTCTGAAGTGCTGTAAATGTGTCATAGGTTTGGTGAGCCGCATTAGATGTGGGCTTTCTACTAATGCAGTGGAGTCAACAGATTAGGTTTATCTTGCTGTTTCTGTTAGAGGAATAACAATAATTGCACTTTTTTTTCTTTCATTAAGTTGTGGTTTTGCTAGATGTGCTGATTTTTGAAAGGCATAGGCTAAATCCCTAAAGTCCATCTTCCAAAAAAATCATTCTTTCAGGGAAAAGCTCTTCCAAAGGCCAAGATAAAGCTTTACCTGCAAGTTTCTTGAGTTGTTTTCTTTGTGTTCTTTCCTTAAGAAACTGGCTTCTAATCTGCAGATCTGCTTATGAACTTGCACTGGGAAAGTGCAGGTTTTAAGCCCTGGGTTAAAATCTGAGTGAATTTCCTGAATAAGAATTGAGAAGGTGAATTTCTTTTTTCTAGTTTTGCAGCTGAAAATATTTTTCTTCCTTTTTTTTTTTTTTCCTATGAAGTAGAGATTTTGAGATGATGACAGTCTGGTTTTTAATGTGAGTTGCTCTGTGTAGCTTGCCTTTTCCTCCAGCCTGCTCTCAGCCATACAGCCTCTGAAGAATAGGAATGAGGCAATAACAAGCAATGGGTAGGCAGAGTGTCCTCACTGACATAATTTATTTAAACACCAAAATCTGAAAGTGCTTTATTGTGAAGATCATTAAGCAGACTGAGGGCTTTAAAACATGGGCAGGCAAGAATATGTAGGTAGCTGATGAGTGACTGAAATGATTATTCAATTTAGGTATAATAAAATAATTTAAAACCCAGGCAATGTCTTATTAGCTTCTATTTTGCTATGTTTAGCTATCTCAAATAATACAGTCTTCTTTAAGCAGCCCCCAGCTCCTCTGTGCATGTCTTAAGTCAGAACATGGTCCTAGATTGCATTGCATGCTCTGTCTTCTGCAGTGGAAATGGTGCTGATATCTTTCAGTTTAGGACAAACTCAAACTTTTTCTTTTTATCTGTGTTACTCAGCTCATCTTCTGGCAGTGAGCGATGCAAAGCTTTTCTTCTCCACTAATATTATCTTTCCACTTTCTCATTGTGTTTCTTTTAGCTGATTTTGGTAAACTCCACTATCTAGATTATGTGCAACATCAGTAATAAAGATATATTTGGGGTAAAATATTTTACTTTATTGACAAAGGATAACTTTGAAAATGAAAATGGGACCTAGGCTGGTTTTAGGTTTTTTATTTTGCTTTTTATTCCTTTCTTTCTGTGCCTTTTCTCCCTTCTTTCTTTACCCATAACAGACATAGTAAGCTTTAAAACTTATATCTGAGAGCAGAATAAATGCTACAGGTATGTTTTATGATTGCTAAGGGAAAGGTTTATCAGACTGTTTTGTTTATCTCTGTAGATTCATTTTGTGGAGAAAGATTGCCAAAATGTCAGTCAAGGCTTAAGGCAAAGCCTACAGCAATCCAAATGCATTCAGATTAAAAAAATAAATAATGTTGATGACAAACTCTTCAAGCTCAGATTCACTCCCTCTTTATCCAGGGGATGTTGTTGTGCTGGATCTGGCTAAACCAGAGTTAACTTTCTTCAGAGCAGTGCATGTGATGCTATGTTTTGGATTTGTGATTAAAATGGTGCAGACAACACACCAGTGCTTTAGGTATGGCTGACCAGTGCCCAAGTCTTCCAACATAGTGGTTGCTCAGAGACTGCCCCATTTACTTGAGTGTTGGTGATCAATTGCCTTTGCATCATTTGAGTTTTACCCTCTTCACTTACTTAGCTATCTTTGTCTCGACCCATGAGGTTTGCCTTGGCTTTTCTTATTCTCTCCCTTGTCCTGATACAGGGCCAGTGAGCAAGCAGCTGTGTGGGCACCTATCTTCTGGCAAAGGTCAACCCAGCACACTTAGACAGTGGCCAGAGCATCTCACACATGTTGTCAGTGTCAAGGAGTATTTGTAAATCAAATCTGTATCAGGGCTCATTATTGAATGCTTGCACTATTGTTAGTACTGAATCCAAAGTTCTAGTGCTCCAAGCAAGGAGATGTAAAGTGACCAAAGTTCCTGAAACCACAGGTGTTTCTAACACAGCAGATCAAACAGAGCTGGAGGTAGAACCGCTGTCAGCTGTGGAGCTTCAGTTTCACCGGACAGGCACATCAAGTGATGTTCCTCTTTCTGGGCTGATGTTCGAGAAGTCTGTAGTACAATTCCACATCTCTGAGAAAGGACTACAGAGAGGGAGCATACTCCCACCTCCAGTTTATTCTCTGTCCTGTGAGACAAAGCTGGGGAATCGTTATTTATTCAGATCTGCACAGATTCCTCAGATGCCTGTGACAGGCCATATATTAACATGCCACACAAGCAGTTTCCCAATAATAATGTGGCAATAATTACTTTTCATTGGTGGGATGACTGCGCCCACTTTCCCTTTAGAATGACAATTATGATGTGCTATTTGAAAAAGAGTATCTCAAGCCTTACATCAAGCCTTTTCCTGCCCTAAAATTTATGCTGAGCTGTAAGGAAAGACAATATGTATGATGGATGTGCTCATTCACTCACTACTGTTGCAGCTTCTCCTTTTTCCCTGACACTAGGTTCATCAACACCTCATTATCTCATGTTGCTGAAACAGAGTCAGTCCCTTGCTTAAGATAACTTAGGTTGCCACAGACGGCACCGAGGTAGCGGGGAATGGAGGCCATGTAATTCATAGCATAGTAACAAGTTCATGTCCAATTCACTTTGTCACACTGTCCACCAGAAGAAACACACTGGCTTCAGTGTGATGTGTCTGTGATCTCTTGATTATTTTCTCCTCAAGTCAAACAGAATCCCCTTATGTTTGGATTTAGTTGAAGTGGTGTGAAAAATTGATGGCACCAGTAAAATCAAGTCTCTAGTAAAAATAACTGAGTTCTCAACAACAGTCATTAGTGTTTTCTTTTCTACAAATCAAAAATTAAATCTCTGGTAATGAGGTGAGAATTGAATATTGTATATTTTGTATTTTTTCATGGCACATGCTACTTGTTTTCTATCCAGCCCTGCTAATAATTAGTATGTCAGTAGTTTCTTGTGTCAAGCAATAGCAAACTGTGATGTCCCTAACTCCCTAAAGCGGTAAACAAAGACAAAAGAGTATTTTTCTTACTGTTTATACTAGATTTCACATGGAAGAGGTTTATTTGTGATTTGGAATTGATTTCAATCCTTTCAGCTTCAGGGGAGAGCAGATTACACATTTGTTAAGGCAGAGATTTATCTGATAAAACAGGAAGAAGGATTTGCACAGCCAGGTCCCTAATGACCCAAATGATTGCACTGTCAGTTACCAACTCCCAAGCTTAGATGGCCACTCTGTCTCTGGGCAGCCTGGGCTCTCAGTGTTTCTTGCCTGCCTGCTTTTCCTTGCTGCAGTGCATCTTTGCTTCTGTCCCACTGCTGAGAGCCCTTGTTGTACAAGAGGATGCACTCTGACTTATCTCTGTTACCTGTCTACATGCTGATATGTTGACTTTATTTTAAAATTTCAGTTTCAGTTACTGACTCAGACCATTTTTACCTCAAATGTCTTGGGAATTCCATTTGATTAACAAAGAAACATAAATCTGATTTCCAAACAGCTCTTTTTCTTCTTTTTTTTTTTTTTCCCCAAAAACAAAAAGGTGGAGGGAAGAGTGGTGGTGTTTAATTGCATTAAATTACTTGAGATGGAAAAGCTTATTTTAATTTAGTAAATTACTCTGTGGATAATGATAAGGAGGATCGACCTGTTCTACTCATGTTCTGGCTTTCTGATGGCATCAGCAATAACAAGCACAAAGGACCTATTTTAATCATTAAATTGCAAAGGCATGTCAGAATGCTCAAGTAAAACAGGTCTTCTGAGTAGATGGCATATTTATGTAAGTGCTTTCAAAGTGAAAAAGCTCTTTATGGTTATATCATTAAAACAATAAAGCATGAGGAGTGCAGCAACAAAGTTTTCCATCTTAATTATAACTCAGCTCAATTACAGGTACAATGTAACTTGTATTTCTAGTTCTCTGGCTATAAAATTAAATCATCTTTCCTAATATAAAAGTAAGGTATTCATCTGTCAGGTAGATAAGTTGAAAGCAATAAGAGCCTCAGATTTCTGCTGTTTTGCTTTATTTGTAACTACATATATCTGAAGAGTGAACTACCATGGGATTTTTAGTTTAATGTAATTTCTCAAGCATTAAACTTAGTTCTAGAAATTAATTTACCCAATATGCCAGTCTGAGTTGTGGGCCCATTAATTATTAACCAAATAGAATTAATAAAATATGCATATTTATATAATGGTATAAGACATTTTGCAATTTCACGTCACTAAGTGTAACCTTAGTGCACATACAGAGGTTGCCTCCCTTCTAGAGCAGGTCTCCAGTTCTGTAGAGAGCAGTGGTGAATGTGTATGTGATGTGAACAAAGGTGAGTGCGTGTAAGTTGTAAGGTTTATTTGTTTGGTTTTAAGGATCTGCATGGGAATTAAAACTCAATCCCACTAGACATTTGCATCAGGTCTCAAAACTACCACCAGGCTCGTTAGATTAGGTACTGAATGCCTGGGTGCAATAGGAACCAATAGTGGAAAACTTAGCCTGGAAGCCAAACTGAAGGCAAGATTGAGGGGACAGATAAAGCTGCATGATTCGTCATCCATCTGCTTCCACCTCTGTCATTGCAAGGACCATGGCTTTAGTATCTCAGACTCTGTTTAGACCCATGTCTGAATTTATATGGCTGTGCTAATAAATATTGAGTGAATTCAGATTTATGGCTCTTCTGGTAGGGCATAAATCCTGCTGGGCAAGTTTAACCCTGGCTCTCCTCCCTCTGTTGTGCTGGGGCCCGGGAGCGAGTAGATGAGCAAACAGTAAGAGTTTCCCCCCAGCAAAGCCTTGAGAGCTGAGGGTTTAGCACCTCATGTCAGGTGTCTTGTGCTGCCCTCACCATGCCTGCGAAGTCAAAGGAGGCAGGAAGCTTTGAATTCATTGGCCAGAACAATGGTGCTAGTGCCTATTGGCCAGTTTGATTTCAAAATCAAGTCTATAAAGGGGGATGACTTAGAAACCAGGCCTTTCTGCATTAGCCTTTCTGCGTTAGCCTTTCTGCACTGTGCCTTTGTCTGCACAGAGCATCTCTTTGTTTGCAGTGTGTTAACAGGTGGCCACGTGTATGCAGCTCACACTAGTGGCTTGGCAACATCTCCTTCCTCCTCTGCCTGAAATATCTGTATTTTACCCCAGGATCATCACGAGTGTGAAAGCATCTTTCATACAGGAAACTTAGTCAGGGACCAAAGGCGTTGTGAGTATATGCTGGAGTGAATGCCAAGATTCCATAGGCATCAGTTAGAACTTTTCCTGCTCTCGTGTTATCATTTTCCAAGCTCTGATTGTTTAAACTGTTTAATTCTATGCAATTGCTTCTTGCTGACCAAAAAGCCAAAGAACCTCAGGGATTTCCCCCAGTTTTTTAATATTAATAATAAAAAATAATGTTCATACAGAAATTAATAGTCATAATCCATAACTGATTATTAATTTCTGATACAGTGGCTTGTGAGTAAACTGCTTCTGAAGCCTTTTGTGAGGAGGGAAAAGCAATAAGCAGTGTCTGAGCAGGGCAGGAGCAGGGTTGAAGGGAGGTCTAACAGATAAATTCCACATGGAAACTTGTTGACAAACCGGTGCGGGAGGCTTTGGCCACACCAAACAGGCTGACATCTTCGATATAAGGTCTTGACTGGGATGTTGAATAAGACCAAAATAAAATAGATAAATTAGAGATAAAAATCTATCCAAAATGTATAATTCAGGAAACAGCTGGAGAAAGAACAGCTGAAAATTCCAGAGGGAACTGACCCAGTTTTACCTTTAATACTTTGCATAATGAATTGGGAGTTTAATGTGTCACTCGCCCTGGGTTATTGTAGGTGGCTCTGTGTCTTCATAGCTCATGCATGTATTTATGCTACTGAAAGTAGTGACAGGGCATTGGTGGGTGTAGATTTTCAGCTGTTCCAATCTCAGTGGCTTCTAATGAGAAAGGGGCAGTATGAGAGCACCTGGTTGCTGTTAGCTTTGTGAGGAAATTTAATACCTGTTTCCATGTATCCTCAGATAGAGGCTCTGTCACTATCTAATAGTGTTCCATTTCAGCAAGCATAAAGAGAATCATTTGTGCTGTTTCTGTGGGGTTCGAGTCAACTTAGAAACACGATTGCATCCACACACCACACTTCAAATAAAGGCTTGTATTCCCCTTGTGTCAAGCATTTGTAACAGTTTGAGCTGCAACCGTATATTTTCTTGGGCTTCCCAAACACATCTTCCACATCTAGTCAGCAGGATCACCTAAACAAAAGCATTTATTTATGGGCACAGCATAGCTCTGTCCTCAGTTTCTCAGAAAAGCAACATAACTCATCCAGATTTTAAGAGGATAAACATTTTTCCTTTACATTATCACATGGAGGAGTTTAAAAGGAGCCTCATTTAGTGTGTAATTAACCCCTTAAACTTCTCTGTCCTCTGCATGATGGGATAAAATAGCAGGAGCCACAGGGGAGTTCAGTGGGGAGCTTTCACCTCTGCCTCAGTAAATCAGCCAGTGCAGTCAGCACCCCTTCAAAAAACAAGACCTCCTCTGCTCTGTCTTGAGGAAGCATCATCAGACCAGGTACCAGCCAAAAGCAGAGGTGTTTACACTGTAAACCCTGTGTCTCAGCACATGTTGCACCCTTCAGTTTTATGTCCTTTATCCCACCCCCTACTTGCAGGTGTGGAGGTTCCATACTACCCTGTGTCAGCATTTTGTATTAGTGTCCATCTAGTGTGGACAGAAAGATTTGGTTTAGTTTATTTTTTAATTTGAATTTAAGCTTCTTTCAGTGGATTTCCTTCACCAGTCTCCAGAAGCAGTTTTAATCCTTCTTGAACAGGCATTTTGACTAACTGTGCTCTTTGACTCTTCCAAAACAGGTTTTGACAGTTCACATAACCAATTCTTTTCTCATCCAGTTCCTCCACAAGCTTTGTGATAGTGTTTGGAGTTGTTTCCCTGACATCATTTGTGGCCATCCTTAATATTCAGTACTGTCAGGGAGCTTTTCTGAATTTTTTTCTGTAACTTTGCTTTCAGAAGTCAATCTCTTGTATAGCTGCGCTTTTGTGATGTAGTTTTCTGTCTGAATTTGTGACAAAGCCTCTGCTCTTGTTTCTCCATACCCTGATTACTTGCATAGCACCAAAGAGAATTTCACATATTAACTTAATCCCTCGTTTTCTAAGGTTTAGTGAATCTTGAGTATTTTCAGTGGAAGCTTTTCTTTGCTCTGTAATTGAAAAATAGGTAAAAGCATTTCTTGTAGTTGACAGATATTAGGAAGGATTAACATTTGCTATATTGCTTCAACAGTCTCTTCAGTGTATTTTTTGGGAAGTTTTGTTACTGTTTTCAGTATCTGAGTACCAAAACTGGGACTGTTGGCATGCACTGTGCCAGGAGAGTGGAGCAGTGGGGAGGTGAACAATGTATAAATAGTTAATATCAGAAGTAACCTCTTCCCATTGTGCCTCCAGCATTAGCCTACCAAAGGAACATATCCTTCAGCAGTGCATTTACTGTCCAATATTTCAGGCATTTGTTCTACTTTTAGACTACAAATGTGGGATTCAGGTAGTCCAGAGGGGCTTCACCAGGCTTCTGCAGAAGCTCAGTGGTGTCTCTGGTGTTCCTCTCCTATGGCAGAATGCTCTGATGAGACCTCCAATAAATTATCTCCCAAGGCTTGCTTTCCAGTCTCACTGCTGGCTGATCCAATGCCTGTAAGACCTTATAAAATCCTTCTTTTATCTTTCCTTTGGCAGTAATCAATGCCATGAGATGTGAGTGTGGAGGTGGGGAACAACATGATTAGCCTGTCTGGTTTGCTGTGCTTAAGATGGCAGGGGGGAGCATTTCTTCCTGATACCTTCAGTTTGCACTAATAATTAGAAATGCTGTAGTCCTAAAAAGCTCTAGAAATTTAATTAAAATCAACCATAACTCTTCCTGGGGCTGAAATTGGCAGTGGTATTTTCTGTTCCCTAGGATATATCCAAAGCAATAAAAATGATCCCTTGTTTGTAGACAGATGGGAGGCTTACTGTGTAGGACACAGGAATATGTGTGGCTCTTTATGCCTTTATCTTACCAAGAAGGACCAGAACAGGAATGTTGTTCAAGTGAAGGTGTTCAATCAACTTTTATCTTCCTTGTGGAAGACACAGTTTATCTGGGGGATAATTGGATACCAGATGACAAAGCATGCTCATTTTATAAAAAGACTGAAGAATCAAGATTTTAGTTAGCAGCTCTGCCTAATTCTGCTCTGTCTGCAGTAAAAATAAGAACATCTTTCTTCTGACATGGCCATTTCAGCATTTATGTGGCAAATGACTGACAAGCAACTTGATAGTGAAAGACAAAAAGCTTCTTCCTGTATTGCAGGCATTTTGATCAGGAGATAAAAATGACCAAGTTGTGAAAGTAGTAATATCTGGGTCATTGAATCAATTTTGCACCAACTTATGACTGTGCAGGGAAATGGAAAACAGACAAATAGTCTTTAGGTCCTGTTAACAGATTATATCCATCGCTCACGCTCAGCTCCTTGTTCCTAGGGATGTGAATACCATAAGCACTGAACGCAGCTCTCAGCTCATAAATCAGTTTTGAAACAAAAACCTTTTGAGGTCTGCAGGGAATACTTGCAGAACTGCTGTATAAACCAGCAATACAGATGTGGGAAAAAAAAAAAAAAAAACAACAGATGAAGATTAAATATTATATCTACAACTTGAAACTTCTGAGTGGTTCAGGAAGGATGTTATCATTTCCATGGGCCAACAAAGACAGGAACACCTTTTGGTCTCTTCCTCACTCATTCTTAAGATTTCTAAAATAGTGGAGTACTACTAAATTTCATCAAGGAGCTGAAGTGCCAATCTACCAAATTAATTGAACCTGCTCATGAGAGCAGTGATGAGTATTTTATTAGAAGATTCATGTGCCTGTTGTATGGGAGCTTCAGTGTCCTTGTGAGCTGCACAGAAATTCAAGCTGATAGAAGCTCGATAGATTTTGCTTACCGCCTGTTCAGTTGCTAACAGAAAGAGCACGTCAAATCATCCACTGATAGGAAAATGTGTTGCCAAGACCAAGCTATTTCAAGCTAACATTTGCTTATATACAGTGTGGAAATGTCAAATGTAAAGCGTGTTACCACGTTTCCTTATTAATTATGGAGGGGTTTTGTCTATTGAGATATTGCTTCCAAAGCCCCTGCTAGAAATGTAGAACAAAAGTGTGGTGCCATATTCCTTTCTACATCTTTGGTTCATTAACGTGCTGGGTGCCCTGCCTGCTACTGTAATTAAGCACTATCATTTTGGACTGGAACTGTAATTAGAGGTGCACAGGGTGTTCCATGAAATTATGTTGGTCAGGCCACACCTTGAGTACTGTGTCCAGTTCTGGGCTCCTCAATTCAAGAGAGATGTTGAGGTGCTGGAATGTGCCCAGAGAAGGGCAACGAGGCTGGTGAAGGGCCTGGAACACAAACCCTAGGAGGAGAGGCGGAGGGAGCTAGGGGTGTTTAGCCTGGAGAAGAGGAGGCTCAGGGCTGACCTCATTGCTGCCTACAACTACCTGAAGGGAGGTTGTAGCCAGGTGGGGGTTGGTCTCTTCTCCCAGGCAACAAGCAACAGAACAAGGGGACACAGTCTCAAGTTGTGCCAGGGGAAGTATAGGCTGGAGGTTAGGAGGAAGTTCTTGCCGGAGAGAGTGATTGGCATTGGAATGGGCTGCCCAGGGAAGTGGTGGAGTCACCTTCCCTGGAGGTGTTGAAGCAAAGCCTGGATGAGGCACTTAATGCCATGGTCTAGTTGACTGGCTAGGGCTGGGTGTTAGGTTGGACTGGATGATCTTGGAGGTCTCTTCCAACCTGGTTGATTCTATGAATCTATGTTGGCAATTTAAGAAACTTTGCTCTGCAAGCTGTTGCTGAACCAGGAGCTGACCAGTGCTCGATGGCTCCATGCCATGTCTTTTCCAAGTGCCCTCAAAATGTTCAAATGCAAAGAGTTTTGCTGAACTGTGGAGTTAATTTCTGCCTATTTATAATGTTTCCAGGGGAACATGTATTTTTCACTCGTTTCTGTTCTCACTTGTTGAGTAAAGCCTTCAGCTCAAACTGTCTGCATTGCTATAAATAGCAGTTATTTTGTCTGTGGCAGAGGTTGTTGCCAATTATGAACAAGGGCAGATGTTCTAACACTGACCCACACACAGATGTTCCTTTGTCTGTCTTCTAGTGGGATTTTAGAAACAAAAACTTTGTTTTCTCAGTTGTTTCTATATCAACAAATAAAATAGTCCCCCAAAATATTAGACACGTACAACATAACAGTAACTGATTATGTTATGCAAGAGCAGCATACCAGTTTATGACTCACAGTTTTTCCTTACAGCAAAGGGAACTCAGCTGGAGGGCAGGGGGAGTGCAGGGCTCTGTATTTTCATCCTGTTGTATGTCCCAGCATAAACAGAGCCCAGCCACTTGCTTCCCATCTGTGGCTAGCTTTCACGTACAGGCTTCTTGCAGTTTTGTCCACGGGACTATGGCCTGAGCAGCTGAACTAAGTACACCTTGCTGCCAGAGCAACGGTTCTTTGATACGGCTGTGTCTGGCACACAGCTGGTGTGTGAGGAGCTGATAGGTTCAGTGAAATCCAGTCCTGCTTTCTGTGGGATGTTCTAAGGTTTGCTAAAGATACATGTCTTTACACCTTCATGACTTCTGCATTGCTTGGAGAGGAAAAAGATGGAGTTTACTGCTGTGGCTGAAAAGTTTGGAGTATCTTTTACATATTCCAGTGGAAGAGCTCCTTCCATCTCTATCACACACAGACATGATCTTGCCTTTGGAAAGGAGAGGCTGAAGGAGCTAGGGTTGTTTAGCCTGGAGGCTCAGGGGTGACCTCATTGCTGTCTACAACTACCTGAAGGGAGGCTGTAGCCAGGTGGGAGTTGGTCTTTTCTCCCAGACAACCAGCAACAGAACAAGGGGACACAGTCTCAAGCTGTGCCAGGGGAGATATAGGCTGGATGTTAGGAGGAAGTTGTTGCCAGAGAGAGTGATTGGCATTGGAATGGGCTGCCCAGGGAGGTGGTGGAGGCACCGTCCCTGGAGGTGTTGAAGCAAAGCCTGGATGAGGCACTTAGTGCCATGGTCTAGTTGACTGGATAGGGCTGGGTGCTAAGTTGGACTGGATGAACTTGGAGGTCTCTTCCAAGCTGGTTGATTCTATGATTCTGTGACCTGATATGTAACCCGAAGGGGGAGCTGGAGCTAGAGCACTGTACCAGGGCAATGGAAGTGGTGTAGATGAGAGGCCTTTAGAAAGACTCAAATGATGAGGGAGAGATGCAGCCTGGCTGGCTGCCTTGCACTGAGGCACTGAGGAAGGGAGTGCTACAGAAATTTTGATAGAGTTTTGACAAAGATTTCTGCCAGCATAGCTTGCCTTTGGCAGCTAAAGCACTCATTTGTTATTGCAAAGTCCAAAGGACACTTGTAGAGGGGAAGTGTAAGAAAGCATGGGAGTCCTGCAATCACTTCCCAGGCTGCTGTCTGGAAATGACACCTGGCTGGCACAAGTACCACACGCAAGGAAAGAAGCTGTGGGGCTGGATCACACTTGTCCTTGATGGTTTTGTGCTGTTCAGGGCTCAGTGAGCCTGCAGTTGTAAGAAATTAATCAACTGTAGTACCTGAAGAGCCTTTGGCTCAGTGACAGTAATTCCATTCCTGGGACCTCCCACATGGCCACTGAGTTTGAATGCTTGGTACTCTCCTCTCCACAAAAGCAAGAGTGCTACACGTTCATGTACTCTTTGTGGCCAGAGGTCTAGGTCTCTCTTTACTGAAAAGTGCAAGACATTTTGTAGCACGGGGTGAAAACTTTCATCTCCTGGCACCTTGAGGTTTCTCATTTATGGGAACTCTGCAGGTGTAAAGTGCACTTCTTGTTTGGTAAAGGTAATGCCTAGACAAAATGCAGAAAGGAAGAAGCTTGATGCCCAGCTGTTTTGTTTTCTTGCCATACCTGAACTCTCCTGGTTTTGTGAGCGTGCCTCCCAGATTATCCGTCAATTGCAAACATTTGGAGACCTGATCAAAAGATAGTGTAAAATATACATATTTACAGGTAGAACAAGTGAGGTAAGAATCTTCCCCATTTCTCCTTCAGACTCTGACTTCCCACTTCCAGCACACTTTGCTGCTTCTGTCTCCATATTTAATCTGCCTTTTCTGCACCTCCGACACCAGCTCTGATTTTGTGTGAGTTGCCAAGAAATGATTCTCAAGGCACTGGTTTAGGAAAGCAGGTTACTCACATGTTAAAATATCAGCCAGTGCACTATCTGTAATTGCTGTGTCCTAAAGATTTGTTACTCTGCTTAAAGCTTGGTCCATCAGAAACAAAAGGTATATTATTTGACAGGCCGAGTGCAATGCCTGAAGAATTGCTCTCTGCCAGATAGCTCTCAGCTACCTCTACACACTGATCTGAATTACTGATGCATCTCAATACTCAAATATTCACTTAGCCTATCTCAAGGGCAGGCAGGTAGGCTTTTACTGTTCTCTGAGGGTTATAACAGAAACATTGTCTCCACAAAGCAGTTACAGGAACTATGTTATCATGTCATGGAAATTACTGTGATGCATTAAAGAATCATGTGCTGAAGTTAAATGCCCACGAGCCATTAGCGCTTCTTCCCCTCCACTTAGCAAGCTGTTTGTCTTTTGAAGGGCTGGAAACTCTTCATTTTCCACAGATTTCCTTATGGAACAAACAGTTTAAATAATATCTGTAGTATGTAGCCGTGGAGATAAAAATGTCCCATGTCATGTTTCACATTTGCATATGAAATTCTTCTCCCGCCCTTTCCTGTGAGCGTTGTTCATGTCCTGCTATGCCCTCCCTCACTGCTTGGCCGCTACCTAAAGGCCTTTAAAGCTGTCTTTGAAAATGTATTTTGGGAGCTGCATTTTAGACAGTATTTCTGTTAAAATTTGTTTCTAGATGTTAAAGAAATATGAGATAGAGAAGCTAGAAGAAGGGCAGGAGTATGATCCTGCTGAAGTATGTCTCTTCTGCAGGTAGACCGCTAGAAATATGAGGTATGTGTTTCTGTGTGTAGAGTGCACTAGGACTGACGTGTTGCCTACACGCACTAGTAAGATGCAGCTGGTGTTGGGATTTCCAAGCCCTTTTCTCTTTTTGCTGCAGTTGAAACCTCATCATTGGTTACCTGTCCTTTGCTGTCCTCCCAGGGAATTCAGTGTAAGGCAGAAAATCTTGCTCACTATGACTCACAGTGAAGTTACATAGACAGCCTCAACTGAAACTGAGGGTCAGTTTCACAGATGTGTAAACTCAAAGCTGCTTCTGTTTATAAAAGTTGGAACCAGCTCTAGAGATGGTTTTTGTAGTTACTTCAAAAGCTGAAAGCCCCAAATAGATCTTGTCTCATCACTCAGACAAACTCACCACTGGGACAGGCTGTAATACAAGGACACTTTAGCACCCTAGTAGAGAGATGCAAATCCCTGGGATTACAACTTGGTTTTTTTTGTTTTGTAATTGTGATTGCTGCAGTGTTTGGTATTCTCCCTCATGTGTTAGCCTCAGTACTCAGCCAGCTGAGTAAAGAATTTCAACTTCCTTTGGAAACAAATAAAGAATCTCAACTTCCTTTCGAAACAGAAGTTTCAAGCCCTCATGGTTGCAGAAATGTCCTTGAAAATGTGGCTTGCTGATTGCTTTATCAGTTGGTTTGGAAGAGTGGAATGTTTGCATTCTTTCTTTTCATTCCTTTGCTTGATCTTTTTATTGACAACTGTCACTAATAATCACTAAATTAAATGTTACTCAACTTTCTCAACTAATTTGAGGCTGTGTGGCCATTTATTATGGCTATAGCGCAGGAAGAGAGTCTGTAGGGAAAAACAAACAGCATTTTTTTGCTTACTTGTTGGGTGCACCTCTATTGAAAGGTAGGAATGCTGAAACACACTTAGTTTGCATCCTAACTGCAATTAAGCCTTTTCTGATGGTCCAGCACAACCACCATACCATCTGCTTTTTCCAGGCTATTTATTCCATCCTTGTCTAACCTCTTTCGTTTCTGCTCTAAAAGCAAACATGTTTTTCTCCAAGTTGCTACCATTCACTACATTCCTTTCTAAACCCAGTCAGAAAAAAAATTGATTTGGTCTCCATCTTGTTGTTGAAGCAGCTATGGCTTATGTGTGGCCTGCTTTGGCAGGAGGGTTGGACTAGATGATACCTAGAAGTCTCTTCTGAGGGAAGAAAATCTTGCTGTCGATTAGTTACAGCATGATGACCATGAGCAATGGACTGTCCCCACTGGAAGTGCTTCTTGCTCTCACATTGATTCATCATCATCTTCTACCAGCTCCTTAAGTTCTTGCCTCCTTTTGAGTGTATGGGCTATCACCATGTCATAAAGAACAGGCATAAACTGGCGTTCATGCAAGTTAAGGCTTTAATAGAGTTGCAGGAATCAAGCAATGTACAGGCCCGGGTACAAGGGGAGACTCTGATCTACCCCAACGCACACCCTTTGCCTTCAGTTTTCTCTTTTTATACCCTATTCTATTACATATTTACTAAGTTCTAAGAAAAGGTTGGGTTTTCTTTATCAGTTTTTAGGAATGTGAGATGTCTCTTCCACATGTCTCCTTTTATCCGGTGGTCCCTCTGGTAATCTTTGATGAAGTAAGGGGTCCTGCTTAAGTGTCTTCCTCATGAACTTCAAAGTCCTGGTTCTTCTATTTGCTCATACAGAAAAGGTGGCCCCAGGAGGAATGCATTTCCATTTAAATAAGCAAAAGACTATCTCTTCCACATGCCTCCCTCCTTCGTCAATCTAATTACTCTTATCTTAAGCTTATTGCCATGGTGGTGCAAGCAGGAATGCAGTTTCATTCAAACCCTCCTTCCTCCTTGTCTGTGACCCCTTGTCACGAATTGATCGGATCAAACATATGATTCTATATATTTCTCACAACCACGAGTAAAAATTAGGCTAATCCTTGACCACCCTGAATGAGTGCTCAAAGAACACCTTTGTCATCTGTAGTGTCATTTAGTTATGTTTAGGAAAGCTTTTAGTTGATCTTAGGAAGAGGTATGGATTCCGTAGCTGTCAAAACCTACATCTTTGCAAACCTCCTTGAGCCTTTGCCTTCACTGATGGTGGCAATGGCTTCATTATGCAGTGCATTGTATCAGTTCTGCAGTTTTTGCTTTTAAACGTCCTCCTTGAGCTTATCTATTTTTATGGGTCTTCTTATAAGATGGCTTATCTGCACAATACTTTGTAGCCTGATAGCACAGCCTTCCTAAGATGCACCCCCATTAATCAGAACAGTGCCAATCTCCTCTTCCCGCTGCTCATTATGATTATCATTTGTGTTACACTGTGGTGAGCGCTGCACAAACAGAACATAGAGGCCAGCCCCATCTCTTGCTAATTGTCCTTCATATGGAAATGTATGCACTCCTTTAATCATTTAAATTAATTCCTTTAAAGTCTCCTCTCCCACCCACCCCCAGATTCATGTGTGTGTCTGTTACCAGTGACAAGAAATGACCAAAATGGTTTTGCAAAGAAGTGCACTGCTGATTTACATAACAAAACTGCAGAAGTATTTTCCTGGTCTGCTTCTTAACCACTCTTGGAGGGTCTCGAAAGGAAAGACTTCAGAGACCTACGACACCTACATGCTCTTACCAACCCCATTGTGAGAAATTTGGGTTTAGAACTACCATGGCACAGAGACAGAAGGTTTTTACTGATCTGCCCTCAATGGCCTTCACTTACTTTTCTCTGGTAGTTAGCTCAATTAAGTGCACAGAAAATGCACATAGTTTTCTGTTCCCATTACTGATTATCTATTACTTCACTTTTAACAACAACCATCTCCATCTGCTGTCTGTCTTCTCTTTTGCCTGGCTTTCTTGGGCTTCTCTGTGCCCTCATAGGCAAACAAAACCATTTGCTTTCTACATTATATAATATCACCACATTTGGGCCATGCCCATTTTCCAGATGGCTGTTAAATATATTAAAAACTTGTAGTCCAAAGCCAATATGAAACCTTAGGACTCTTTAAACATACACAGTTTACTACTTATTTCCACTGTATTTGCCCTCTTCTGGGCTACAGGTGTGCATCTTCTCCATGCTGCCTGGGTCTTCTGAGCGTGTCTTATAACATTGACCTTGACTTGTTGATAGAAAGTTGCACAGGTGTTGGCACTCTTCTTTCTACACAATGTGGCAAAAGTTACTGGCAATGCCAAGTTCATTGTTGGTATTCCAGTGAGGAAATAGGAGCAACAGGTCCCTGGGAGAGATCCTGTGTTTCTGCAGCTCATTTCATTCTTGTTCCAGAAGAGCCTGGTGCCCCTCATACCTAGGATAGAATATATCATGTTTAGACTCTGGAGGATAAGCTTCCCTTTACAAAGTGTAACAAAGATGCTATTTGCAGGACTTTTATGCACTGTCTTGATCATTGCATCAAATTGTTTTCTTTTTTTACCCCTAAAGAATGCAATGTAATTAGAATATTTAAGGAGTCTTGCAAGTCCTCCTTTGTTCATGGACAACTTCAGTAACTGAAACAGTTTCAAATTAAATGCTGAGTCCTCTCTTTGGAAGAACTGAAGACCAGGTTTTCCTCATTTTGGAATTCAGGGATACCCCTGGTGGATAATTATATTCTGAAAATACTATTCCTCTGGCTTTTTAGTTGCATGTTTTTTGCTGAAAAGAGAATCTTTTCTTGCTGAGGAAAGGAAGAGACTCTTTCCACTGTCTCTGTGCATCTGAGAGAACACCTGAAAGCCCCCAACAAGTAGAAGGATGTGCTGGGCAGGCCTCAGGGAAGCTATGTGGCATCCTGGTGTTCCCAGCTACTGGATCAAAGTAGAAATGGGCAGCTCTGTGTCTGAAATGAAGAACCAGTGCACTGAGAGATCTGTGTTTGCTTCGGAAGTATCCTACATACAAAGCATAACCTTGTATAAATATCTGTCTGTTCACTCTCCCCCCTCTCTCTTGCTCTCTAATAGTTCTCCCTGAGATCCTTGAACAACAGAGCAGATGGAAACCTTATTTAAATTTAGAAACTGTGAATACCACATGCTGAGCTCAATGGAGCGATTCAAGTTGGTTTCCCTTAAATGATTTTTGTTTTTAAATGCTGGATTCCACTTAGAACTTTTAAAGCAGCATAAACAGAAGCTGTAAAGCAGCTGAAGATACCTGTACTCCTCACCACAGAATGCCTTACTTGTATACAAGTGTGAAAATCTGTCCCAAACATCAAATTTCACAGCTAGTCGTCCTAAAGGACATTAATACTCTGTTATTTATTAGAGCCATTATAAAAGAGGCTCCTGCACCATCCCTAAAGAGAGAAAATCTGTCATGGTTCCCAGGAAAGAGAAGCAGGGATTATCCTTGAAAGCAGTCAAAAGAGAGAATAGTTTTTACCAACTTGTCAGTAGAGTTGCCATGGGCACCAGCCAGGAGCCTGGGTTTAAATGTCAGATTTCCCTTCCACTACTGTCTTTTTCTTTTGCTTTATTTTTTTGCATTTATTCCATTATTTTCTTTTTATTCCCTTTTTAATAAGAATTTCTTTACCCACATCCCTTTTTATCCCTAACATCCATTTCTCTTCTTTTTATGCCTATCCTCAGGCATCATGCCAATCCCAGGTATAGAAATGTGGGTTTATTTTTAAAATAAGACTGTATCTTCTCGGATAGTCATTTAAAAGGCATTAGCATACTAATATTTGTCCAGCAAAGAACAAAAAGCAAAGAAAACAGCAATAAGAAACTGACACAGCTGAGGAGGAAACATCAGCATATAGTCAGTGGCAGCTCCCGTTCAGCATTATTGTGCCTGATGGTTTGGAGACATGTGGTATGTTTCATTATTTGCTCAAATATTACATGGAGGGGGATGAGGGGAAGGAAAAGAGCAGAAGGGAAAAGCTCACATCTGTGGTAGCATCTCTGCAGGGGGAGAAAAAAGGCAAATCCTGCCATTTGTGGGAAGTATTCATGTGTTGCCGGCTGGCTAAACTGCACATCAATTGAATTAATGTATCCGTTAAATCTAGATAAAAGCTCAGAAGAAGCAGCTTAGAAAACACTTTTTTTTTTTCCTTTTCTGTTCTTTTTTCCCCCCCTTAATTCCCCTAAGCTGGCATAGGACATCTGAGTTGGTTTTGGTTTGTATGATGGGTTTTGTTTTGCTTTGTGTGTCTTCACTGTCAAAACCCCAAAACAAGCCCAGCTGCCTTTCAGAAGAAATCCATTTGTGTTTTGCTTCCTCGTTAATAGCGTTAGCATGTAAATGAACACATCCAGGCTCGCAAGTGAACAACTCCTTAGTGGGAGGGAGCTTCACACCTCCTTTGGTGGTATTGTTTCAGGCTGTTTAGCTGCAAGCTCAGCTGGGCCAGAGAAGTGCAGCCTTTTGCGTAGCTTTAGAGGCAAGAAAAGGGATTTTTTTTTTCTAAGAACCAAATAATTCTGTCATTGACTGGATTCCTGTAACTTTCATCTGGTCTCTATGTTTACTCTGGAGAGCCAGACTAGATTTAGTCTATAGTGCTAGCAAATTTTCCAGTTTGGATGTCAAGTTTACTCCGAGTTTGTTTTCACGCTGTTTACTTCGCTATGGTGGTGGAGAATCATAGACTCAACCAGGTTGGAAGAGACCTCCAAGGTCATCCAGTCCAACCTAGCACCCAGCCCTAGCCAGTCAACTAGACCATGGCACTAAGTGCCTCATCCAGTCTCTTCTTGAACACCTCCAGGAACAGTGACTCCAAGAAAAAGAATGACAGGAATGGGATGAAACCCTTTTCTGATCAGCCTTCCTATGATCCTGCCTTGCTTTTAAGAAGCTCTGAGTGTGTTTCCATGTGAAATATTGACAAATAAATACTGACAGGTCAACACTGACTTGAAAAGTGGGTTGTTAATAGAACTGGTAGGTTACACCTTTCCAAGATACATATGTTTAATCCAACATGTGATGGTTTGGGTGTTCCCCGCCCCCCACACTTTAGAAATCACCCAGACTAGACTCAGCCAGCTCTGGAAATATGAATGAAGCTATTTGTTTACAGCTTACACAATATACAAGCAGATATTTACAGTATATACAGTTATAGACAGAAATAGACAAGGTAAAAGGTAATACAGAAACACAACTCCCCTCCCAGAAACCTGAGTCCCCAGGAGGGGCTCTCAACCACCCCTGCACCTTCCCCCTGCCCCTCTCAACCTTACCCCAGTCCTAAAGAAGAACAGAGGTTCAGCCAAGAGGTTAAGAAGCAAAGGTGAGTGGAAAGTGAGGTTAGGGAGCTGCAGCTCAGTCAGAAGCCCAAGGCAGAGTGAGTCAAAACGGCGAGAGTGTTATCTAATGTTTTCCTTTCTTCTTCAGCAAGACTCTGAGGGGAGTAGACATCACCACTGTCTTCCTTTCACAGCCTATGATCTAGTTCTTTTCACCAAAACATTCTACCCTGCTTCAAACTAGCACACAACATAAAGTTCCCACGTTGATTTTCATTCTTGTGAATTGTTCCTATGTTGCTGGTGCACACAGCAATAATGGTGGGTGGTAGAAAGATGCACAATCATGAGGTCTGGATGATAATTACAAAAAGACAAATCACTGTTCAGAGGCCAAGAGTCCTTGTGATGGTTTGGGTGTTACCCACCCCCACACACACACACTTAAGAAAATCACCCAGACAAGACTCAGCCAAGCTGGAAATTAAAGAATGAAGCTTTATATTTACAGCTTAGCACAACATACAAGCAGATATTTTATTTATATATTTTTACATGTGTGTGTGTATAAGTTTAAAAAGTAATACAGAAACACAACAGCCCTCCCAGAAACCAGAGTCCCCAGGAGGGGCTCCCAACCACCCTCCCACCTCCTTTCCACCCCTCTACCTTATCCCAGACTTTGCCTTACATTCAAGGTGAGTTTGGAGAATCAGCCAGAGAGTTTAGAAGGCAGAAGGATTAGTTAGACAGCAGGTTAGGGAGAGAAGTGCAGGCAGCCAGAGCCAGAGAGCAACTCTGTTATCTATATTTATGTTCTTGCTTTTATACGTCTCAGCAAGCCTATGAGTGAAGCAGACATCACCACTGTTTCCTTTTCACAGCCTACAATCTAACTCTTTTCACTAAAATATTCCAGCTAGCTTCAAGCTAGCAGTCCTCTACATTCTGAAGTGTCTCATATTGTCTACAGTCCTAAGGTCTGTTACCTTAAAACCATCCAGCCCTTTGAAGCAAGTACTGTGGGAATCTTTATGTTAGGAGATGGTATCAGTAGCATTGGCTGAAGACAATGAAAATTCTTGTGGCTAAAGGCAACTGATGTAACTACTTTGGTTTAGGTTTCACTGGGGCCAAATTTACAGTGGCTGTGGCATGCTGAGTGTTCCTAACTTTGTCAGGTAGGGATTTTAGTGACTGATTTATGCATTACTCTGAAGAACCTCAGCAACATTTGAGGGTGCCAGAGAACAGAAATGTCCTGATTCCTATCAACTGAGCACTAACAGGATTGCTGGTGCTGAAAGTTGAAGCCCTCAAAGCAGCTCCTGGCATCCTGGCCTGTATCAGGAACAGTGTGGCCAGTAGGACAAGGGAGGATATTCTGCTCCTGTACTCAGCACTGGTCAGGCCACACCTTGAGTACTGTGTCCAGTTCTGGGCCCCTCAATTCAAGAGAGATGTTGAGGTGCTGGAACATGTCCAGAGAAGGGCAACAAAGCTGATGAGGGGCCTGGAACACAAACCCTATAAGGAGAGGCTGAGGGAGCTGGGGTTGTTTAGCCTGGAGAAGAGGAGGCTCAGGGGTGACCTCATTGCTGTCTACAATTACCTGAAGAGAGGTTGTAGCCAAGTGGGGGTTGGTCTCTTCTCCCAGGCACCCAGCAACAGAACAAGGGGACACAGTCTCAAGTTGTGCCGGGTGAAGTACAGGCTGGATGTTAGGAGGAAGTTGTTGCCAGAGAGAGTGATTGGCATTGGAATGGGCTGCCCAGGGAGGTGGTGGAGTCACCTTCCCTGGAGGTGTTCAAGAAAAGCCTGGATGAGTCACTTAGTGCCATGGTCTAGTTGACTGGCTAGGGCTGGGTGCTAGGTTGGAGTGGATCATCTTGGAGTCCTCTTCCAACCTGGTTGATTCTATGATTCCTGGATGCTGTGTTACAAGCAGGAACATCAGGTCCTTCCTCTAATGCTTTAGCATTCAGCTATTGTGGAGACTTTGACAAAATTCTGGGATCCTTTGGAGAAACACTGAATAAACTGAATAGAAGAACTGAAAGAGAAAAGGGAATAATCTGTTCTCAGTGTTTTCTGTGGATGTAAATGGCATGGGACAAGTAATAAAGCACCACAAATTACAGAGAGAAAATTAAGATTAAATGTTAAGAAATTCTCTCCAATCATAAAGGTTAGTTAGGCACTGAAATAGATTGCCCAGGGAAGCTGTGAAATGTTTAGCATCAGAAGTTTAAAGGGAAAAAAATAGGAGATGATGTCAAGAATGTCTTGGGTGTAATTGCTAAAGAAATGTGCTAAATATAACTGTGCTGTCATGGGATGGGGGAAGGATTGGAGCCCTTCTGGCCTAAGCTGCCAGGAATATCCAGCATGTTCAAGACCCAAGGAGAAGTTTGGCTTAACAACAGCAGTGGTCTGTCTACTTTTGCTCAGAACCAGAAATTCTTCATGACTCTGACTCATGAAACCTCCACTTTTAAGCAAGCCTAGGAGTCAGGTTAGTAACTACTTGGAAACCTTCCCTAATTTAGTAGGAAGTTCAGGATTTTATACAAGCATACATCACCACAGTAATTTTAAGGCCAGATTGGATGAGGCTTTGGGCATCCAAGTCTAGTTGAGAAGCATCCCTGCCCATGGCAGAGGGATTGGAGTAGATGATCTCTCAGGTCCCTCCCAACCCAATTTCAGAATTCATTGATTCTGAAAAATTATAGTACTAGTGTCTTTAGTTACTACTGTGTCTTCAGTTATTAACCAGGGTTTTCTCAAAGCATGGTGGGGAATATGTTTCTTTCAATAAGAAAACATAATTTATCCTGCTCAGCAGAATAATGAAATGATGGATTCTAGTATTTTATTTACAGTCTACACCTAAAGTAATCTTCATCCTCCAGTGTAATACAAGTAGCCCTTTAATCCCTGACTATTCAAAGAATCTGTTTTCCTGTCTCACTGCTTGGTCTTAAAATTTGATTTCCATTGAAGTAAAATCTCTGTCTGAAATAAAGTATATTTAAAATCAAATCCAAAGAAAAAGAAATGGAGCTTTTTTTTCTCCCAACTCTTCCTGTTTCCTTGCACATAAATTAAAATCAAATGATGTCATTCATGTGTGTCATGTCAGGGAAATCTGTGTGAAGTGCAGCCTGCTAGGGCACCAATCTTGTAGTGGAAAGATTCATAGAATCATAGAATCAGCCAGGTTGGAAGAGACCTCCAAGATCATCCAGTCCAACCTAGCACCCAGCTCTAGACAGTCAACTAGACCATGGCACCAAGTGCCTCATCCAGGCTTTTCTTGAACACCTCCAGGGACAGAGACTCCACCACTTCCCTGGGCAGCCCATTCCAATGCCAAATCACTCTCTCTATGAAGAGCTTCCTCCCAACATCCAGCCTATACCTCCTCCAGCACAACTTGAGACTGTGTCCCTTGTTCTCTTGCTGGTTGTCCAGGAGAAGAGACCAACCCCCACCTGGCTACAGCCTCCCTTCAGGTAGTTGTAGACAGATTGCAACCCTTCTAAGAGATACATAAAAAAGAGAAGAGTAAGTGATTGTGACCATGACTTCTAAGACTTTTAGGTAGAAATCTTTTTTTCTTGTCTATAAATGAAGTCTCTTTCCTTGACTCTGCATATATGATAAATAATGATGGTGGTTATATAAAATCAGGTGTGCTATTCTTCATTTACAGTACCAAAGTGTTCTTCTTATTCTCTTTGTCCCCCGCCATTGTCATCTTGGAAATACTTTGCTCTGGAGAAAACAGCTGTAGGTTTCTGCACAACTTGAACTTGGCATATGGACATAGATTAATATTTCCAAGATTAAGATTTTTACCTTGTTATTAGCAGTGAAAACCAAGAATTAAGCCCTGATCCAGCGCTTAAACAGCTTGATAGTTGAAACTATGAAAAATAAGGACTTTCTCCAAAGCATCAGTGCAGATGTATGTCTGATACATCTGATTAATCTTAAACTGTTCTTGTGCAATGCCAAGTTGGGGGAAAGAATGCTAAAATTGGCTCAAAATAGAAAGTTGCATCAACAAGTCACTTTCTTTGGGATGTTACAAAGCCACTGTTTCCAATAGCTGTCATTCATACTGTCATAGCACTGGAAGCTTTACATAGTGTTTAGGCTCTGCAAAATGTGATTCATGTCCTGCTTTGATGTATTATGTGGCAATGTTAGGAACCTTAGCAGATTTTGGCCTCCTAGACATAAGAGATTAGTAATGTAACAGTTAATTTGTGGCATAGAGTTCCTCGCCTGAGGTGCGGTGCTGGACAATCTCAGACATAGCACATCCAGAATAGCTTATTCTGCCAAGTGCTAGCTAACACCATGTGCAAATCACAAATAGCATAAAATACAGGATAACTATTCCACAACAAGATGACTGCCCACAAACTTCCTTGCCTAGCTACAGATACCAACATTCAGAGAGATAAAGTAGAAATAAGTCGGAGAGGGAACTTTGTGCTCAGCTAGAGAGGAGAGAAAGTGAAAGGAGGAAAGACTGTCAGCCTTAGCTGGGTAGCAGTAAACAGCTTTGACAGTTCTAGCGTTGTTCCTGTCTGGTTTCAGCAGCTGTGTGATCCAAAAGGTAAATGCATACCTCATCACATCTCCCAGAGTGGCAGACTGCCTAGAGCATGCTGCAGTGTCTTGTGGCCTAGGTGTCCTTCTCTGGCCGAATGGCAAGCCCAGTGTGCCAGGGGCTTGCCCTGACCTACAGCAAGGTGTCACTGAGGTACACACCCAAAGGAGGGAATTGTGGAACAAGCTGTTCCTGCTCCCTGATAGCACCTAGCTGGGTCTTAGAGGTACAGTTTGATGCCATAAATGTCTTAATGTCAAGTCTGTGACTTCTTGTGTTACCTGTTCTATGTTTGACAGCACACAAGTAATTCCTTCTTAATGGCTGCAGACAAGCTTCCAGCAAGACAGGTCCTGGCAAGAATTGATCAGGCTAGGTCTTGCCAGCATGCTAATTAGAAGAATACAGGGGTTGTCCTGTTACAGGCCTCTGTACACCTTGGTATCCTATCTAAGGAGACTTAGAGGGGACCTTATCACTCTCTACAAACACCTAAAAAGGAGTTGTAGTCAGATGAGTGTCAGGCTCTTCTCCCAGGCAACTGGTGATAGGACAAGAAGGCATGGTCTGAAGAGGTTTAGGTTGGGTGTTAGGAAGCACTTCCTCATGGAAAGGGTGATTAGGCACTGGAATGGACTGCCCAGGGAGGTGGTGGAGTCACCATCCTTGGAGGTCTTTAAGATTGGAATGTGTCACTCAATGGTGTGGTTTAGCTGATGTGGTGTTAGGTTATAGGCTGGACTTGTTAGGTTACAGGCTGGACTTGATGATCTTAGAGCTCCTTTCCAGCCTCAATGACTCTGTGATTCCACAGCAGACATAAGCAGACACCTGGGGGAGGATAAACACATGACAATTTTTTTAAATGCTTTCAGCTCTCACCACATGGCTGCTCCCCAGACTTGCTGGAATGGAGAGGGTTTGATGCAGTTAGGAACACTTAAGTGTTCCCATGGATTTCTCAAGTTTTTGCATTTAAACTTTGGCATTCACTGTGTCTTTACAGCTCCTATCGAAACGTTTCTGTTTAGATGTGGAGCTAGTCATAGAAAAGCAGTTGTGCCATTAGCTACCTGGGAAAACAGAGAGTACTGATCTCTGTCTGAAAAAGGGAGGCCGTCTGAAAAAGGGAGGCCATCTGAAAATGCAGCTGTCTGGTAGGGGTCTGCCTGCTAACATCTTTGATCTTGACTATTCAAAATGTGCTTTATCATATTGCATCCACAATTAATCATCTCTGCCCATCAGAGATTGGTATCACCATGCTCTGCTTAGACATTTGTGCCTATGCTATAGAAAACATTAGAAAATTTAACAGTTTATGTAGCAACAACTGCCCTTCTTATGATGCCCATGTTACAGATATAAAAGATACAGATGTGAGAATGGAGAAATCTAAACTCCTGGAGGAAAAGGAGAGTGTGGAACCACTACAAGATTTGTCTTTCTGAAAAGTGCCTGATTGCTTTTCAGAGCTATACTTTTTTTTCCTGTTGACAAGCAAAGCTTGAGAATAATAAGTGCTGCATGAATTAAATCCATCATGCTTGACTGACTGGATACCATGTAGTGGATCTGCAAACCAATCTGGGTTCTATCAGTGTGCCACTATTGATTTCTGTGCTTTGATAGAAAGTAGCTGAGAGACAAATGATGGCGAGGAGGGAAGAGGAGAATCCTACAAACATTTTTTGTTGCTAGAGCCATAGCTTGTGGCTAATGTAACACCAGATCCCCCCATCTAAAACAGTGCTGAGCACATGAGCATAAGTTTATACATCTCAGTCAAGACACTGTAAATATTTCTCTGTTGATGCTGCACACTGATCCTTTATCTCTCTGTAAGCAAGGATTACTGACAGCAAACCAAGAGGACACTCATTCTCCTCCACCTACAGCACATCTGTTCCAAAGCACCATCAACTTGCCCCTTACAGTACAGTCATTCTGTGTCAGAGGTAGCAGTCATGAACTGGGCTGAGAATGTAAATCCAGCCCATTGAAACGGAAATCAGCAAAGATGTTGCACGGGTCATTCACCAGTCGCTGCTTACTTCACTCTGGTTTTAATCCTCAGACAAGTGCTAGCTTTGAAGAGTTCCAGAAAGCATTTTGTTTAGTTTCTCTCTTCTTCTGTTCCATTTTACCTTGTTGAAAAAGGTCAAATCCTGTCCCTGGCTGGACCTAGGAGTCGAACTGGGACCAGAAATGCCCAAGAGTTGGCTTGTGTGAGGAGCAGTGTGGACTCCTGGTGGAGTAGTGGGGGATGTACTCTGATGAAACATATAACCGAGTTGCTAATGTTGAATAGTCTACAGAGTGCATTACAGATTGCTCCTAGGCACGGTGCCGTAGTGAGACAGCTTGGTGGCTTGATGCACACTGGCTTGACATGTTCATAGAATCATAGAATCAACCAGGTTGGAAGAGACCTCTAAGATCATCCAGTCCAACCTAGCACCCAGCCCTATCCAGTCAACTAGACCATGGCACCAAGTGCCTCATCCAGGCTTTGCTTGAACACTTCCAGGGATGGTGACTCCACCACCTCCCTGGGCAGCTTGTCTTTAAAATAATGTAGATTTCTTCAGCCTCCTCAAGTTACAGTGGTGACTCTTAGGTTAGAGGAGTTCACCTTCACTGAATTAAGAATATTTCTCCACCTTCAAGAGGACAGTGGCAAAAAGGAGCTCTCAGCATTTCTGATTCCAGTAAAGAAAACATGCAAATAGAAACAAAAGACGTTTCCACTTACAGAACAACTGTTCCTAAGATATGATGAAAAATGTTCACATTTCCAACAATATATCTATAACATATTCCTGTCATCTGCAGCATATCGATAGGAAACCTTCAACAGCAGATGCTCTGTGGGACTTTTAAAGTGAAGTCAAATCTACATAGGAGACAAAACTCATAACGAGACATAATGTAGTTGTGAAGCAAGACATCACAGGCAATTTCCTGAAAGAAAGAGTGAGATTTAATCACTTTGGGATACTTTCTGCAAGCTACTGCTGAGGTACATTAGTTGCTCTGTTAGAGAGGGAGATGCTTGTCAAGGTTGTAAGCAAACTGAAATGGTGCCAAGCATTTGCAGACAACAGATGATTCTCATAGAGCATTTGTTTTATTTGTTTTCATCTTGTGCTTTGCTGTCTTTCTACAATCTATTGCACCAACATGACATTAGCAATTATTGCTGCTAAAGTGCTCTCTACACATAAGCAAAGCACCTTCTCTGACATGTTAGTTACCAGAGCTCAGTTTGCTTATTGTTGCTATCAGTTCTAAATGCCCTAAAAGCTTTAATTACATCAGGGAACTAATTTTACCATTTTTGATAGGTAAATTTTCAACTACCTGGGTTAGCTAGTTGTGTGGGATTTGACTTTGTCCAGAAGAGACTTTCCAGGACATGGAAACCAGACATTTAATGGTGTAGAGATGGCCACTGATTCCTAACTGCCAGGCACAGAGAACTGAAGAGGTTAAATCCATATTATCTCAAGTTTTGTTGTTTCCTGCAGCTCACATAAAAACAGCACTTTTGTTGCCAGTCTCAGCTAAGATTCTGTTGCAGCAGCGTGAAGGAAAAGTGATACCCAGCAGATAATCAGCTAGATAATTACTCAGGTAATTACTAGGTAATCAGTCCTAGTCCAAAAGCAGGACGTGATCTGTCTAACCAGCAGACCTTGAATCCTTCTGTCAGCCTCCATGATGCATAGTAGCTGCCACTCCTCAGCAACATTTCTCCAGTCCTCATCCTCCTGTGTTCTCCTGTTGAGATTATTTTCAGCCTGCAGTCTCCATCTTGATTTCTAGGTTGATTGCACAGATTGTATCTCAGGGCAAATTTGGCAGAAGATCTACAGGAGGTAAGGCAAGGAGAAACAGATAAGTGAAAATGACATTGACCCAATTGCCTTGTCTGAACTAGACAAAAAAGTCTATCCCTGTCCTGTCACTCTCCACATAACAAACAAAGAAATTCAGTATTTCAGGTATTAGTTGACTGGCATCATGTCCATGGCCCAGGGATGAGCATTCCTGAAGTCAGTGCTATCCTGTATGACCATTTGAAGCAAGCCTTGCTGGCACCACCTCTACTTTTCTCTCCTAATACCTCCAGACAAACATCACTCCCAGCTCAGACTCTTGCCACTGGTTGACAGCACCAACTAAAAGACCCAGCAAAGCCTGTCAACAATGCCTTGAATCATCTGATGTTGATGTCCCTCACTAGTAAGCAGTGCTTCTCTGGTGGGGAACAAGTGCTTTACTGTAGTCAAGGCTGCTGCAGCAAAAAGTCACAAGCAAATTTTTGGTTTATTTGTGTTGTATGGCAGAGGAGGAAAGACAGCAATAAATTGCTCCTCAAAATATATAGCTTTATTGTTAGGCCTAATTCAAGACAATGACCTAGCTGGAATCTATTTCCAGGATGAACATCACAGATATGAATATACTCCCAAAAGTAGATTGGGTTTTTGAAATGTTACAGCTATTATCAAGTGCAAGTCTGGTTTCCAGGTGATTAACATCCTGCAGACTACTTAGCCTTACCTAGCACATCACAAAGTGTACTAGTATGCAGCTAGCTAGAATGTTTTGGTGAGAAGGACTAGATTACAGGCTGTGAAAAGAAAACAATGGTGATGTCTACTCTACTCATTGGCTTGCTGAGATGTATAAGAACAAGAATCCAAACATAGATAAGTTACTTCTTCTTGGGGCATTGCCTGAGCTGTTTTTTCTCTCTAGCCTCTCTGCCATCTCTCTGGTTAATCCACTTTGCTTCCTAACCCCCTGGCCGAACCTCCATTCTTCCTTGGGACTGGGGTAAGGTGAAAAGGTGGTTGGGAGCCCCTCCTGGGGACTCAGGTTTCTGGGAGGGCTGTTGTGTTTCTGTATTACCTTTTACCATGTATATTTCTGAATGTATATATTGTAAATATCTGCTTGTATATTGTGCTAAGCTGTAAATAATAAGCTTCATTCAATTTCCAGAGCTGGCTGAGTCTAGTCTGGGTGATTTCCAAAGTGTGGGGGGGGAGGCAGGGAACACCCAAACCATCACATAAAGGAGTGTAAAAGTGCAATAAGAGTATAGGATATAGGAGAAGCATTCAAACTCAGAAACCAAAGCTCTCAAAAGCAGAGGGCAGTGAGCGTTGGTGGCAGAGGGGCCATCCATTCTGTCATCTCATCCAGTTGTGAGCAGCTTTTGAACTTTGGTGTGCTTCCTTGGCCAAGAAAGCCCTTGATTTCCATGAGATTTAATCAGACTATTGAATTGTCAGACTACCCACAATTTATGTAGGTAGTGTTTTGTGCCTGATTCTTCTTTTCTTTCATCTTTTTAACAAATAAAAGCAAATACCATTACAATAACTCACACTCAGAAGAGCATTTTCCCTGCTGCACACAATACAATTTGATTAAATTAGCACAATCCAAATTAAATTGTGAACAAGATACTTGCTTAATATATCAAAAGCAAATTAAGTCTGGATCTGAAAAGGTGTTAAAGCTTTTGCTTTTACAAAATAGAATTAGTTCTAATTGGCCTCTGAAGTTTAAATGGAAATGAATTTATTTTTGAAACACAATCCACTAGTTTAGTTCCAAGCCCAATGCAATTAACAAAGTGGGGAAACTTCATAAGGTTCAAATTAATATTGTCAAGCTTACAAGCTAAGAAACAAAGCACTACTGGAGTTATTAGAGCTATGATGAGTAAACACTACAAAGTTTATGACCATGGGAGAGGTCAGGAACAGGGGCATAAAGAAACAGACTAATAAGCAGAAAACATTCCTATTTAACTTAGAAATTTTGACAAACATTTGAAGTTCTAATAGTTTGAACACATTACCTTAAGTCCAGTATTGGATCTGAACATGGACTAGCATTGCAAAGATGTCTTATTTGAGGGTTACAAATTCTCTCTTGGTGTGTTTGCCTTCTTTTGTTTCTGTTCTTCCCAACGTGTAATGAATGAGTTTACCAAGCCTAATGTGCACACAATTGGCAACCACAGTATATAAGCATTTGTCTAAATTGCCAGAAACCAATTTGGAATTTGGAAATGTAACTATTTGTTTGAGAAAGTAATTCAGAGTTAATGGAAAAACGCCATACAGACAATCAGAACTAAATGACAGAATACAAAATGAGAGCATCAGACACCTAAACAAACAGCCTGATTTAGAAAATGTTGGGATTTGGTAATTGGGTTACTCTGTTGGGCAGCTAATTCTGATTTTAATCCTAAATTTGAAGCATCTGGTCTTGGAAAGGTTTGCTCTCTCGACCTCCGTTTTTCTTTTTGTCAAGTTGGAGTAGTGATACTTCCTCTTCTTACAAGAGATGGTAAGAGGATTACAGCTTTTCACACTGCTTTGGGTGTGGAAAGTCCTACAAAAGAGTTATCTGAAAATTTCAGACAGCTCTAGTGTTAGCCTATTAGCCACTCATAGAGGCAAGTAATGAATAATTGTGTTCCTACTTACCGTCATTAGATAAGAGATTTCTCATTTAACTCCATCAATAGAAAGATTAAGGATCCTTGTTACTCCAGGAGAATAAAGTTGCATAGGATGGGAGAAGTAAATAATAGTGAGTATAGAGCCCTGGTTGTAAACCAATAGATCTGCTACAATAAAGATGTTTCAGACTATGAAATACCCTCTTTAACCTTTATGGTCGTGCTTCTAATTCAGATACACTACCCTCTATCATGGGAGGGAAAATAAAGCAGACCATTAATTGCATCAAAAGTTTATAGCCTGACTCCATATTTTCACCCCTATCATGTGAAGACATGATAAGATTCTCCTGTGAGATAGAACAGAGCCAGTGGAAAGGCAGTTGGAGCTCACCTTGATTTCTATGGGTTTAGTAATCACTTATTGTACCTCTGCAAATATTTCTTGTTTGTTTGTTATGGAACTGACATGTTTGCTGGTACAAGATTTCTTCTATCTTAGACTTCTCTTTCACCAGAATCCACTTTTTCTTTGTGTGTCTGGCAAAGCCTTTTTGAGATGTCTGGCCAAAGGAGACTGGTAGAAATGAAGTTACCAGCCTGACATGTGCATGTGCCAATTTGGTTGTCATAGCCCATTTCATAACTGAACAGACTGTCCCATTGGAAGCTTTCTGCTGTTGCTAGCAGCAGGCACTAGATGTTTTTTGAAGATCTAAAGGTGATTTATTCTCTACCCCTATCAGGCAGAATTTTGATGCAGGGGATCGGTTAGTTCTGTGTCTCTGGTTGCTCTCTTTGTCATCTTGTATCCAGGGAGCAGACTGGAAAGTACTTAGCCAGCTTCCAGACAAAGTCGGTGATTTCTGACTGTGCCATCTCTGCAGAAAGCTACATTTGACAGAGCACAAGAATGTTTTTTCCTCAGCTGCATGATATTTCTAAACTAGTCTCTGTATTTAACTGCAGTGACCTTACAAAAGTAATCCACCATTATGACTACAAAGCTTAATTACTGTAATTCTCTTCCAGTTTTGCTTCCACTGGGTTTTCTCTGCCTCCTGCAGATCTAGGGTAGCATTTGTCGGCACACTTGCTCTTTGGAATAAACTGATGGGGGGGGTTGCCATAGGGTAGGCTGCCTGCCTACGAAATGTCACGTCTGCTGGAGCTTGCTTACCCTCTGAATTTTAAAAACCTGTAACAGAAAGGCAACATTAAACTGCAAGGCCTACCTTTTGTGTGATGCCTTTCTAAAAGCTCTCTTTCTTTCAGTAGTATTTGTAATTGTCGGATTTCTACTGTCCTGTCTGTAGCAACCGGTGTCCTGTTGCAGCTGGAATGCTGGAAAAGCAATATTCTTCTGGTAATTTCTGTCTTATTTGGAAGTCACCAGAGGGGAAGGTTCCCCACACTATGCTAATTAAGGAGGATGTTGAGGTTGATATCATCTACATCTAGGTTCATTTGTTCGTTTTTCCTGGTAAATATAAAGCTGTCATAGAGTCAGCACTTCAGGAAAGCCAGCAGCAGGCAATCAATGTGCAGCTCAAATATATGGTATTGATAATGTCATTGTTAGAGTCATAGACCAAGGTCATGTGAGGCAGTCAGGAGTTCACAGTGCCCCCCATCTTTCTGTGAATAAGGACTGAGCACACCTGCTGTTCTCACGGATCATGCCAGACACTAGACACACCATACAGTAATGTAAACGCTACACCATCTGAGTTTCCAGAGAGTAGGTCAGATGCAGACCCAAACCCTTGTCCCACCTCCCCATACCGTGCCCAGCAGAACAGCAGAGGAACAGAGAGCATCTTCTGGAGCTGTACTTCTCAGCGTCTGGAAGACCATATCCAGACAGCCCCTGCCAGACCTCTCTAGAGAACTTTTTTGTCTCCCTGCTTTCCAAGTGTTTGCATTGCAGCCCACTCCCTTGCATTGTTTACAACATTAAAACGATCCTAGTCAGTCTCTGAAGTGCAAACAAACCGTGGGGGTTTTGTGGCATACAAGCAAGCCCTTAAATAACTAGGACATTGTATTGGTGCTGAGGAAAGAAAGCATTTGCATCAAGAATAGCTTGCCAAACTGTATGTGGTTTTTTTCCCTGCATTTAAGAGAAAATAAAGCCTCTAGGTTCTCCTAGCACAAATTTTAATGATTATTCTGTGCTATGATTTAATATTAATATTTTCAGTAAGACTGTGGGAAAAACATGGCTTGTAATCATCTCATAATGGAAAAACATTCACATGGGTCAGGCAATGTCAAGAAGACTGGGAATATATCAGTAGGCAGCAAAGGTCAGCGAGGTAGAAAACACATAATTATGATGTGGCCTGTTTAATGTCCATGGTTAGGGAAAAGTTGTCAGATTGGAAAATATTGTTCCTCTTCTTTTTCTGATCTTGCTGTAAATATATTTTCCTGCAACCTCTATATGTCTGTCTCAAAAATAGGTATGGATTAGGAAGTAGCAGTGTGATTAGAGCAGCCATGAAAAAGTGCAAGGGAAAATGCTGCAAACCCAGCTTCTGAGCTGTGGCTCTTTAATGACTTTTATAGGCAAAGAAGCACTTTTGGGAGGGCTTTAGAGATGATCCCCTAAAGGAAGTTTCCAATACTGAATACGACAGAAAGAAAAAATGTGGTTCAAAATAGTCAACCATTTCAGTGCCATACATCAGCAAAGGGCAAGGACAGAACACGAATAACAGTGATTCCTGTTTTTATGCATAGAGAGCAAGAGAATACATCTGCTTTAGGCTTCATATTGCCAGGAAGACATGGATGCTGGTGCCTTGTCAGGGAGAAATGAACATATTTTATGCACCAGGTACCAGTGTGGAGCAGTTCCTGATTCCCAGACTTCACAGTATTGAATTATGCTGCTGGTTTTCACTTGTAAACGTTTCAAATGTATGAGCCAGACATGATTAAACTACTCTGGAAAGGAGATAAATGAGATATTTTTTCAATTAAACAAAATGACTTCTCTAAGTCATTGTTTTAAGAGCTCTGTTGTTCTGTTGGGGAGGATGCTTCATCATCAAGGAATACTAGAAAAAGCTGCATTTTGGAGAAGGGGAAAAAGCATGGTAATAAAATTTGTAGGTGAGAGGTGCTATAAACACAACAGGAATAGAGAACAAAGAGTGCCTAGTGAGAAAAGCATATGTACTGGAAATGCAAAATGAGAATCAACCTGAAAAAAACTGCAGGCAGGTCTCTCCTGGGGAAATTAATCCTGAGCAAACCATTCAATGAGCAAGAGAAAATTGGGAAATGGTAGTGATTAAAGAGACCCCGAGGTGAAGCTACTCAACAAATTAGTGGTAACAGTATGATATGGATAAACAGTGGTGCAGGTTTAGGATGCATCTTGCTCCAAATATGGTCACTTCCTGACCAGAGAACCAGTGCAAAGTTGAGGTGTTAGAGATGACTGTCAGAAGCAAGATGACATTGGATTTCTGTGGTGCTTAGAAGCCCTTATTCTGGCTTGCTGCACTGATGAGTTTCACTCCTGCTGATTGAAGAAAATAGAGTTTAATTTCTCATTATGTGAAACACAACAGCAACTTTCTTAATTATTATTTTCAATCAAATCATTGTGATTTTCCTATAAGATGAGGAATACTAAAGGCCTGGACCACTATATTGCTTTTAAATATAGTCAGTTTGTACTTTAGTCTGGGAGGAGAGCAATCATTTCTCTTTGTATTCTGATGAAAAGCTTCCTCCTTCCTCCCTACACCACTATTTTTAGTTAAAAATAAAAGGAAAAAATTAACATGGTCATCTGGAAATCATCTCAAAGGTAAAGAATTGCAAACACCAGCATTATCATGTAGGACCAAGGCAGAGAGGCACTGATTAGATATAAGGGGGTGAATGCACAAATGCCAGATCGATCTTTTTATACCAATAAACTCCCTGGGCGCTCGTGGAAAGAACATCAGATTAAATTTTGAGTTAAAGAAACACTCAAATATCATCCCAGCACTTATTTTCAATGCTTTTTTTGTAACTGGGAAATACATCCTGAGCCAAACACCAGTTCAGGAAGGTACTTGAGCACATCCTTAATATTGAGCACCATGTTTGGCTCAGCCTCAGCAGATCTGCTGCACTGAGGGCTCGTGCAAGTTGTGACCACCTGTAGCTTCAGAGGGAAGGACCATCACAAAAAGCATCCAGGTAAAAGCAGACATCAACCTGTTCAGTTGAAAACCTTCCACCCCAAACCTCCAGAATGTATTCTTTTTTGCCTTGAGAAAAACAATGTGCTTAGATATTGGCAGTCTCTTTCAGAAAAAGTAAACGATGGTTTGAATTTCATCCCTGAGTAGCATTTCTTAAATTTACACAGTACAAGGAGGTGGGGGAGTATGCAAATGATAAATTTTTATTTGCTTCTGTACCTGGGACTGTCACAGCCCAAATTAATGATGAGGGAGGTTATTCTTCCCCTGTACTCAGCACTGGTCAGGCCACACCTTGAGTACTGTGTCCAGTTCTGGGCTCCTCAATTCAAGAGAGATGTTGAGGTGCTGGAACATGTCCAGAGAAGGGCAACGAAGCTGGTGAGGGGCCTGAAACACAAACCCTGTGAGGAGAGGCTGAGGGAGCTGGGGGTGTTTAGCCTGGAGAAGAGGAGACTCAGAGGTGACCTCATTGCTGTCTACAATTACCTGAAGGGAGGCTGTAGCCAGGATGGGGTTGGTCTCTTCTCCCAGGCAACCAGCAACAGAACGAGGGGACACAGTCTCAAGTTGTGCCGGTGGAAGTATAGGCTGGGTGTTAGGTGGAAGTTCTTCCCAGAGAGAGTGATTGGCATTGGAATGGGCTGCCCAGGGAGGTGGTGGAGTCACTGTCCCTGGAGGTGTTCAAGAAAAGCCTGGATGAGGCACTTAGTGCCATGGTCTAGTTGACTGGCTAGGTCTGGGTGCTAGGTTGGACTGGATGATCTTGGAGGTCTCTTCCAACCTGGTTGATTCTATGATTCTATGATTACACTGTACAGCCCATTGCTAAGCTTTGCAAAAACAATAGTTATGGAGAAGTTGAAGATTAGCTCTCTGCGCATTGAGAGACATATTTCCTTACCTCTGTCCTGTGCTCAAGTCTTCTCCTGCAGTGAGAAAGAGTCTACATTCATCTCTGGTTTAGGGGGTTTGTTTGTTTGTTTGTTTCACCCTGGGTAAAGGAAAAAAAAATAAATGAGAGAGAGATGCCAAACCAAATTTTGGTCCTGAATACATTTGCCAGAACAAGTGGAGTCACTGTGGAAGAATATTTTTCCATTGCTATTGTCCCACTTTGGATTTATGCATCCCTGCCATTTGTGTCACTCATCTCACTGGTTCCTTGTGATGCCTTTCACTCTCAGAAAGGCAGTCTGACTGAGCAATGTAACGTTCAGTGGTTTCTTAATTAGATAATACAGTTCATGGAAGAACTGTGAGCCACAGCTGAGAAGTGAATCTAAAGTACAGCCCTTGCTCTTTTAATCCTGCTTGCTTATTTTACATGAGAACAGAGTCTTTGTTAGTGTCATACTGGAAGCTCATTATGCAAGAGGAATAAAATTCAGCTTCTTGGTTTGATGCTACTTTTGTAGGAGATGTATCCCATATAGGGATCTCAACTATAAAGAAGCCTAATGGAAAAGAAAGAAACAATGGGATCAGGGACAAGCTTAATTGGCTTTTTCAGATGTTTAAAACATGAGGCCAGGATGTTCATGTATGTAATGCACATGAACTTCTGGTACAGAACTAAATGAAGGGTCTTATAATCCCATAGCGAGTGTCTGTGAATGGCCAAGGCTTGGTTTAGGGCTAAAATGTGATGTTAGGACATGAGCACGATGCATCTGCAATAGCAGTGGTGAGTTTTACTCTAGTTTAATGAATATGGGGAGGGAAGAATCTTCTTAAGTGCAGAGAAAAATCAATTTATTACCTGGGATCAAGGTTTGCAGAACACAGAACTGAGATTTCTTTCTGGTGGATGCAAAGTTTATCAGACACTTGAAGAACTCTGTCCATTGCTCCCTTCGAGGGTAATTACCTGCTCTCACGTTGCTGTCCATCAGCCCTTTGCAGTGATGTTTCTGACATGCCCGTGTCTTTCACGTTGGCTTTGTCCTGGAAAGGGTGGGGCTGTTCATCAGCACCCTTAGTCTCTTGCTAGCAGATGGTACAGAAAAGGCAGAATGTTGACCCTAATGAAATAATTTGTTTGCTACCACCTTGATCTCCCCAACAGCTTCTGCTCTATCTCTGTGTCACTGCAGAATCTTATGTGAACTACAGCATTCCTTCCTTTCTCTGGCTATATTTTGTATCCTGAGTACATTTCTGGAGCTTCATTGCACCCTGATCAGCTTGTAGGAGGTTTTGCAGCTTACCTTGAGAAAGGTTTGTTTACAGTTGCTGAGTAGCCTCAGGATTTAAGCCGTTGCAGCTCTAACAAACATTATTTTTACTTTCCAGTGTTTACTTTTAATTTTTTATGCTTTTCTGTATCAAGTTCCCTTGGTATAACAGTGTCTGAGCAGTGGGGAGTTTGACATTTGCTCACCGACACATGGAAATTCCAGTTGACCTCAGTGGATTTCAGATTACACCTTCTGTAGGAAAAAGAATCAGAGCTGGCACAAAGGTGGTTCAAATGGCACTAAACACACACTCTCTTGAACAGATCCAACCCATTCCTGTGAATTTGCACTGAACTCAGCAGATTGCCTGTCCAAAAAATGAGAAGTCAAAACCTTCTGAAGCTTTGAAATCAACACATAAGAAACATTTTTCATTTCAGAATTGTATGGTAAAAATCTAATAGCAGATTCAGTTTGGTGAGACAAAAACCCCAATGGAATCACTTTGGGTCAATTCACAAGGTTACTTGCTTGTTTAGCTACTCAAAAATACCCCAAACCACTATTTCTTCTCAAGTACAGTTATTCTGACTAGTTTTGGGTGTAGGAGCATAACATATTTGAAAGTACAACCATGTGCTATTTGAAGGCTGTGGGTTGTGAAGCAGACATATATTTCTATTCTTTTATCCACCAAGATAGTTCAGTTACATTCAAGAGTACTTTTAAACACTGTCACTTGCTGTGTAATTGGTTAGTGGACCACATTTGCAAGTTTGTTTGATTAATGAGGAAAAAACCTAATTTCTTAAACCAAGGTGCATCCTAGATGCTTCCTGAGCTGTACCTGAAGTGTAAAAGTGAAGCTGGCAATACTGGAAATGGTCAATTGCCCATTTCTGGGGCCTTGGTCTGGAAACTATTGCAAATTCTGGCATGTGTGCTTTTATTGCACGCTAGTTTTAACAGGATGTTATGGGTTTGTGAACACCCTTTTCCCAGATGCTGCCTCCAATGTAGCTTTTATTGCACAGCAGTTTTAATGTGATTTTACTGCTTTATAAATACACTTTTCACCATCCTTTTCTTGATGTCTTGGCTGTACCAGTAGGCTTGCACATTGCCATTAGTTCTGCCTTAGAACCAAGGTTAGAGCAATCACAGTAGGACTTCGCAGAATGAATGATAATTGAAAATGCACCTAGCAGGATGCTCTTGGTATTCTGTAGACAAACAACGCAGAACTGTTATTCATTATTTAGCACTTGTTCTTTGTGACACTTCTTTGCACAACGTATCTTTTCCCTTTCACAGAGCTGAGCCAAAACATATGTCAGGCCAGATGCATACATTTACTTCTCTCCTTTTCTTCCACCTTGAATCAGAATCACTTGCTCTGCTTAGATTCTGTCTGTACATGGCACCAGCTGGTGCAGCCAGCAGCCATGGAGTCATTTCATCTTGCAGCACACTCTGCGTGCTCAGTTCACTCGTCAGGCTGCCCTTTAGTCCGTGCTAAATTCTGTGCTTGGTGGGAAACGGAGGCTTGTCTTCCAGCCAGCTCTTCTGGGTCTGGATCAGCAACACCTCTGCCATCAGAGTGCCTGAGGATACAGGGTTATATGCAGATCTTACTCACATCTACTCTATACCAGCTGAATCCTTAGCTAACAATGCTTTATTTGCTTGCTTTTCTCCAGCAGGGATGAAGGTTAAAATCAAGCTATTAATTTTCTTGGGGGTTAATTCTGAAGGATATAGGTAAAGGCATTTTTGCCTAGCCCCGTATTTTTAACCAAAGGGAATATTTGGCTTACAGTCAACTTGAATTTTGCTGGATTTGAAAACAAACAACCAAACAAAACCCCCAAACCTGTTAAGCTTTTATTAACCCTGAAACCAGGCATGTCTCTCTGTACCTTTTTTGATTAGTTCCCTTTAATATCTATAGATTCTGGTATCCTATCCTGACTCCTCTTTTCCTCCCAGTCCCCTCCTCCTTGTCTTCCTCAGTTTCTGTTCTAGAACACTGCTGCTTCCAACTTCTCTCTGTCTAGCTAGTTCCTCTTCAGCTGAACTCCAGGTCTTTTGTCTCTTGCACATATTTGTGGGAGACTATTTAATGTTACAACTCTTTTTTAGCTTGCAGCTGCAGCTCAGCTGTCCTGTTCTGCAGAAGGCCATTTTGTAGAGTGTACCATACAGGATCACAGGATGTTAGGGGTTGGAAGGGACGCAAGTTGATCATTGAGTCCAACCCCCTAATACAATACAGAGGTTTTAAAATACTGGCTCAAGATTTTGGTACCTTAATGACCTATCAGTGCCCTGGTATTCTGAAATTATTTAGAAAAACATATTGGCCAAAAAATGCAGAGGCAAAACTTCAGGCTTCTGGGCAGAACTAATCTAGATCTCATGACTAAAATGAATTTATCTCTCATGACTCAGGTTTAGCATCCTCTTTGTAACTGACAGACTAGAAAACACCCATTTTCAGAGGATACAGACACACCAGTCTGGTTTTTCAAAGTTCAGAAAACCTGTTTGTGAAATAATCTCAACTTCTCTACATCTCTATTAACAGCTGTCATGGATTTGAGGCTTTATAACCCGTATGAAATTTCTGTACTTTTTAACCTACAGTTTGCACTCTAGCCCATTTATTCCATCCCTAATTTTAGAAGTAGTCTCTATTTTTTATTGTAAACTTTATTTCTGTACTGAGCCATAAGTTGCCTGGAATTCTCTTCCTTCTTCACAGTATGATCTTGATTTTAAATACATTTTGTTCATATTTTTCTGTCTGAATTTTCTTCCCAACTTCTTTATCTCATTTTTTCTTCTTCTTCGGAAAATGAAGCCCTTTGAAGTCAGTATCTCTATGTGTTTTAATTGGAATGCTTTCCTATTCCCTCAAGCTGGACCTAGAAGTGTCACGATCACCATTCCATAATGAGCAGCCAGTGTCTAGTCCAGTGACTCATCTGACCTCCTCCATCATCACCAAGTCACAGCAGACTTCTCCCAGGTGGGTTGCAGTGCCTTTTAGGTCAGAAAGACCCTGACTGAAGTCAGTAGAAAAATGCCTGCTGAATCAAATGAGGCTTATGTTTAAAACTACTTTTTGCACACCAAACTGTTCTATTTTTACCTGTCTTAAAAGATAAATGATCCTTCAGAACAGAATTGTTTTCATATTATTTTTTCTCTCTTCTTGATTGGATTTGATCGGGGGTATAGCTTTGCAGTTCTGTGAGGAGTAATGTCTCACTGTCCTTTGCTCTTTCTTACATAGTGAAGCATGCTGCTATAATTCAATAAAATTCACTTCTATGTACATCTCTTCTGATCTGTGAAGAAACTAATCTAATTCTAAATTAACTGCTCTCAAAGTACTCTTCCCCCCCCCCCCCCCCCCCCTTCTTCATTTTAACACATCGCAAGGCTACAAGTAACTGTAGTTTGATTTTAATGAGAACAATTGAAGGAAATACCAGAGATAAATGTCAGTGCCTGTCAGAGTTAGGACTTAATGGACAAAAAGAAATGCTTCTTGCACTGAGCTGGATATTTTCACCCTGTGTAAATGATTGTTTATTCAAATACATTTATGCTAGGACTGATAAGTTGTACAGCCTTCTCCAAATGAAATTCTTATGATGGTAAGAATCTTATTTGCAGGCTGAGAGGGGATTCAGATTGTTCTGCACTACTAATACACAGAGTAAATGAAAATGTAACTTACCCTGTTTATCCTGATGCTTCAAAAAGGGTGCTTCTTAATTCTAATGGTGAACATACTGCTAGTAACTAAAACTAGATGACCACTTGTGTAGAAGGTGTAAATTCTTTTTCCCTCTGCTTTGTACACTGTTTACCTGTAGGGTAGCCAGTACAGACTTCCAGTCTGTTACAAAACACCAGGAAGATTAGTGTAACACCTCTTAATTTCTGTGGTTGATTCTGACTTAAGGCCAGCTTTGGGGGTAGCAGGGTAAGCAGCTGCTCCTGAGCAACAGGTTAATGGCAGCAGCAAAGAGACATTCTGCCAGTCCTGGAGGAGACAGGAGACTTACCTGTTAGAGCAGCAACTATTTCCTAAGCAGCCAGACTGTTTTCCTCTGCAGTTACACATCACTCTCCTGCTTCCTTCAGCAGTTTCTTTCTCCTCTTACTGCAGCCCCAAACAAAGCCATATAGAGGCAAGAGTGCAACTGTTGCTGGAGGATAGGGCAGGGAATCTCTGTTACAGATTGCTGCATTGAGGGAGGAATGGGAATGAGGAATACATGTTTCAAAGTCTGACTGATTTAGCAGGGAAGGAAAGCAATATTCAATGCCATCTAATTCCATAAATCCTTCTCAGCTTCTCTTTGCACTTCAAAACCCCACTGATCTTCACCTCAGCTTCCTTAACCCTATGTCCTCCACCTTTTGTGATACTCCTGCTTCAACCCCTTCAGATATCCTACCCTTAATTTGCCTGCACTGCTTGGGAGCATTGAAATTGCTACAAACAAGGTTTTTTGTCTGTCCTTGCTGTATCTATATCCGTCTCTTCCCTGTTATTTGCATTCTTCAGCAGACACAGTCAGGTTTGTTCTGCGCTTGTCCAGCAGTTAACAAAGCAAAGGGGTTCAATGTCAAGGGCTTACAAGAAACAATTTTGCCAATAAATATTAGGATAAAGTGTTCAAATATTTCTACTCCAGATTTTTTGTTAACTCTAACCTTCTTATGGATTTAAACACGAGCATTTCATCAACTTGTTAACTTAAAGGCTTGCTGTCATGTTCAATAGGGGCAAGGCAAAATGATTCAGCCATTGACACAAATCTTCATTTGCATGGTCTTTTGGTTTTCCATAACGTCCTCAGTCTGTGCCTTGTTCTTGCAGTCTGTAGAAGGAACTTGCTAGTTTTGAATAAAATATCCACAACTCTGACCGTTTACATCTGTCATCAACCTTTCACATTTACCATCTTAATGAAGTTTGCAGATTTATTTCTCTCTCCCCTCTTTACATATTCAGAGCAATTTAGAGGCACCATCTCCACTCAGAAGGAACAAACCCAACATGCTAACCAGTTGGAAAGGTAGAATTTTCTATCACGCAATAAAGGAAATACCACCATGCACTTATTGCATAAATATAAGAACTAATTTAAATTCTGTGGCATGAAAATACATGGATACTGAGCAAAAATAAAGTTGGTCTTTCTAAAGCTGTCTATAATGACCTTAACTCTGAATTGTATATCCAAGAATCAAAGTTCTCCCTGTCATCTGATTCATATATTGAGTGTGCAATCCTGTGACTATATTAAAAATAAAACCAAGAGAAATAGCTTTTTGACCTTCAGTTAATTACCTTAAACTGGCTCAGAGACAGCAGGAGCTATTTCACAGCCACATTCCCACACATATTATTTCATAGAATCATAGAGCACATTGGGTTGGAAAGGAGCTCTGAGGTCAGCTAGTCCAACCTCCTTGCTGTAATCAGGGACATCCCCAACTGGGTCAGGTTTTCACAGATTTTCTCCCAGAAGAATTACATTGAATAAATTATTTTTTTAAGGAGATATGAACGATATTGAGGACTTTGGGGTTATTTCATTTCACTTTTTGAAGTAAACTGTTCTTCAGGCCATTCTTCTTGAGTATAGGTCAAGTATCAACCAGAAGAAAAAAGCAATCGGCCTAAAGTTATGTGAACAATGGAAGGCAAGAGAAGAAAATTAAATCTCTTCACTTTTTCATAGCATTAAAACTAATCAAGACAAAAATAAACCAAATTAGATTCACCAAACTCTTCCCTTAAATTATACAAAAGTAGGAGCAAATAGGATTTGGGGTCGGTTTGGGGTTTTGTTTTCCCTGTGTGTAGTTCAGTATGATTGCTTTGGCAAACACTGCATTGAAACTAAGGAGAAGCTTCATTAGAATCACAGCATATACTCATGCCTACCTTCCGTAACTCTTTCAGCTTTGACAAAGGAAAAGACATGCTTTTTGGTCACAAGGAGAGAAAACTAATTAAGTTTTCTTTAAAAATGACTGCAAGCTTCTCTGAAATTAGATTTTTTTTTTCCTCAGTTTTTCAATTGTTTCCAGCTACAGCAGAGTCTAAAAGTTACAGACCAAGAAGACTGAACCAAGCAGAGCAGAACATTCTTATAAGAACATCTACTGCACCTCAGAGTTTGTTTGTATATTTGATGGTAACATATCTTGTACTTACTCAAGCCTCAGCACCACAGATTGCTTTTAAAGCAAAGCAACTCATAAAACTCAGAAGATGGCAAGGCTGGCTAGAGCTGTCAAGCTGGCACAATGGAAGGCCAAGTCTGAGAGCAGAGAGGCTGTACGGCTGCTCACATAGCACCTGCCTAAATGCAAGTAACAGTCAGAAACACTAGGGTTTGGGTTTTAATCATATCAGCTATCAGCAGGGGGAATGGCTTTGCAGAAAAGACTGCAGCAAGTATATTTCTGCACTCTCAAGCATAAATAAACTGCAGAAAGCACTGTAGGTAATTTGCCTCTAAAAGCACAACTGGGGAGGGGGAAGGAAGATAAAAGTTTGATGATTTTCTAGGTCTCAACCCTGCAGCAATTGTTGCAGCAATATTGTCATTAAAATCAGTGAAGGTTTTGCCTCATTGAGTAAGGTCTACAGGAGCAAGATAATAGTATAAGAAAAGGTAAAGAGTATGTGAAAAGAACTAACTAGTTCTCAAGGAAGTCCAATAAGTCAAACAGTTAACTCAGCAGTGAGAATCTACCAAAAAATGAGCAGAAGACATTTGTGACAGAATGCCCTCATGGTGGTAGCAACTGTGCAGTAAAGTGTTTTGGTTTCACAGAATGACAGAATGGCTGAGGTAGGAAGGAACTTCTGAAGTTCAGCTGATCACTGCTCAAACAGTCTCCCACAGCAGGCTGCTCAGGGCCGATCTCCAGGATCAAGACTTTGCCAACCTCTACCAGTACTTGGTCACCTTTGCAGTAAAAAAGTGTTTCTTGATGTTGAGAGGGAACCTTCTGTGTTTCAGTTTGTGCCCACTGCCTCTGCTCCTGGCACTAGGCACCACTTAGAGGAAAGGTAGATAAACACTGTGACAGACTTCAGGCAGCTTTGGAATTAAAAAAGAAGAGCTTGAGCTGAAGTCAGCCAGCAAAATAAATTCTGACTAACATAACTGAAAGCAATAACAGCATGCATGCATATCACTAAGGCTTGTTGTATCTGCAGGTTGATTTTAGTTCGACATCAGTTTTCAAGGCTTGTGACAATAGTTTTGGATTGGAAAGGAGGAAATAGTATCAGATGCTGTGACTTCAAAAGTTCTTCATTACAGGCAAGGTCTTTCTGGTTTGTGCCATTTTTCTTGTACTTTAAATTTTCGATTATGTTTGCCCATATGAGACTGTTGCTGTGTTGCTGTGTTGGAAGAGGGCGTAGAAGAAAGCTGAGTTCTTGCACTGACATTGAGTGGTAAATGATTGTTGGACACCCACTGGAGAGCTCACTCAAAGTTTCAGTAAGCCCAGGACACCAGCTGATAAGGCAGAGCTCTTCTCTTGTACACAGCAAAAGTACAAGTGGCAGTTCAGAAAACGTTTTAGCACAAAGAGCAGGAGGAGAAATCATTTCTGAAATCCTTCTGCTTTTGGTCAGCAGTTGAAGAAATGAGTTAAACTGAACAGGCACTGTAATTTAAATATCTATCTTGTCCACAAGCCTTTGAGCATGAGGTGTCAGGAGGGTTAATGTGTTTTTACTTCTCCCAGTTCTCCTGTAAGAACACTGCCTAAGCTGTCAATTTAATGCAGAAGTAGCGGAGTGTTCATCACGGTGACAATTTCCCAGTTCCTGAGTATTAGATCTTTCCTTCCTTGGTTTCATAAAATAGATTTAAAGACAAAACTCTGGGTGACTACCTGATTTCAAAACATCAAACTAATGTAGTCAGTTTCTTAATGACAAGAGACATTTACTTCTCCATAGAATCTTTCACATTCTATCTCCCATGCAGAAATTAGCCCTGCATTATGCTACCTCTTGGCTTGCTTTAGAAGTTTGTGTTGCTGACTGTTACGTAAAGCTGGATTCCTGTTCTTCTATTCTTTCACCTGGTAGAAGACATATTGCAAATGGCACTTCTGATTCATAACAAAAGACAAAAAGCTTACACAGACAGCAATGTCAACAAATGCTTCAAAATTCAATTAAAGCTGAAAGAAAAAAACCTTGCACTCAGGACTGCTGCAAAGGAGGGGAGGCATTTTCTCTGCAATAGTGATAGAACTTCTGCACAGGAGTTGTCATCACCCTCACTAGGTCATGTTGAGATTGCAGCCTACTGATGACATGGGAAAATATTTTTCTTTTGATTTAAAGGACTGGAGAAAAGTATGCCATTCATTATTTCTAACCTGTGTAACTGGGTGTCTCAGGGTGTCATTATGCTCATAGAACTTTTTTGCTTTTAGAGCAGATACTTCAAGCTGGCTTTTATCCACAGCACTACCATCTGATACCTGGTCCTACATCTATTGGCACACAAAGTATTCTCTTAAGTCAGTGGTAACTGAAGAAGGAATTCATAGTATACTTCTCTTCATTGCCAATCAGTGGCTTTAGTGAAGTGAGAGTTGTCAGTTTTGTTCCCAACAGATGCCTTTGGCAGGGAGAGTAACCAGCACCATCACAGCCTACTTTTGTCTGGTATCTTAGCTGGAACACAGTAAATGAGCAAGTACCTGCCCATTTGCTGCTAGCTGTGACCCTGGAGTCACAGAGTATTGCAGATGAAGCTGTACAAATTTGCCTCTCCATTGTGGCATCAACAAGAAGCAAGAAATAAGAAAAGTTCATTTGTTGAGATTCTTAGAATCATAGAATCATAGAACCAACCAGGTTGGAAGAGACCTCCAAGATCATCCAGTCCAACCTAGCACCCAGCCCTAGCCAGTCAACTAGACCATGGTACTAAGTGCCTCATCCAGGCTTTTCTTGAACACCTCCAGGGACGGTGACTCCACCACCTCCCTGGGCAGCCCATTCCAATGGAAAATCACTCTCTCTGGGAAGAACTTCCTCCTAACATCCAGCCTATACTTCCCCTGGCACAACTTGAGACTGTGTCCCCTTGTTCTATTGCTGGTTGCCTGGGAGAAGAGACCAACCCTCAAGGCTAGGAGTTTCGCTGTGCGCAGACAGGTGGTTTTGAAGGAAACTTGGGATGACCAAGCAGGGAGCTGGTTTTACCTGCTTTACCAGGCTGCTGTGTGTCCCTTTGTCCTTTTCTAATGCTGTTAGCAACTACAGCATTGTGTCCCACCCCTGATCCATCTGTCTGTGGCACTGTCTGTATTGTCAGTGGTTCTGACTAATGGGGCTTGGCCAAAGTAGTTCCTTGATGAGTATGATGAGTCACACCATTGGGAGAGTGCAACATGTGCAAAGGGCTGCAAGCCAGTACACCTTTCCTTATTGCAGTCACCATTTCCAGCTGTTCTTCTGGCTTTTGCTTTATTCCTTGACCACCACTAAATCTCTCATTTGCTTTGCTTCTCCATTCCTGACTTAAATATGTGTCTTGTAGATAGATAGAGAATGCCTGACTCTTTCTTGTACAGATATGTATATTCACACAGTAATAGTAATACTACCCTAAATCTCAATATAAAATAAGAATGGAAATTTCAAAATTACTGAAAAGTATTTTAATATGCCAGTCTGAGATCTAAGAAATAGGGAACATTCTTCCTTACTCTGCAAGTTTCAGGATGAAGAGTTCTGCACATGCTTTATGTAAAGAGTGATTGATTAAAAACAGCGATGCGGCTCATCTCACCTGCACGCAGTTACTGCGTTACCTCTGGAAGAAGGAGCTTGAAAATCTGCTTTATTCATTATATACATAGGTACAGGGCAGGATACTGTGGGAGGAGACAAATTAAATTTGAATTTGATCACTTCATAATGAAAGCTGAAGAAAATGAAAGGAGAAGGGGAAAAATTAGCTTGTCTGGTTTTGATTTACTGCTTCGTTGGTTTGAGCAATAGCTAATATACCTGTCCAGTGACTTCAGTACCACTTATTGGGTCTTTTCTGACACCAAGTGAACACAGATCAACAGTTCATGCTTTTTCAAGTACAGATTCTCTCTTAAAGAAAGCATCTGGACTTGATGATCTTAGAGGTCTATTCCAGTCTGAATAATCACATGATCAGATATATACAACAACTGTGCATGTGACTTCTCACAAGATGCAGACCCTGGGATTTATGTCAAACATCAGCAGTTAAATTCTTACTCTGTGTATAAACCGACAGATTCATCTCTCAGAAGTGGCTACCAAGGCAGAGAGGATAATGCACACCTATGACGGTGGGAGGAAAGAGGGAGAGGATTAATTCCTCTTCCTTAAATGACATCATCAACGTCTGGCAGGAACTGGAAAATGACATCTGTCATAGAACATAAGAGCAGAATCATTTGTAAGTGATATAACAGGAGCTGTATCTTGTATCTACGGCAGTCTTCTGGAGGGGAACCTGCTTCAGTTCTCCTTCAGAGGCACACGGACTCTGCGTGGTACAGCAGACATCACACGTGCTAACACACATTTGCAGGAGGCACAAGGCCAAGTGCCAGAAGTCTACAAAGATGGATTTTTGAAAAGAACATCTTCCTGTCCAGAATAGTCTTTGGTCTTCTTCTGATACACTCTAGAGTGCAGTCAAGTGTCCATAGGTCATCGCCTGTTTCTTCCATTTGTACTGTATACAGACAAGGTGAGAGTGCTTTGTACATGGTTTATGTCAAAGAGAAGAAATAGTGGAGTGGTAAGATAAAGAAAGGAGAATGGTCCTGTTCTACAAGCCAAACATGCACTTCACCAATCTGCATTTGGGAACAAGCTTCAGATGGCAAATATTGTCTAGAAGAGTGTCATGGTAGGCCTGATAGGTCGAAAATGGGCTTATACATGTCCTGGCTTGCCCAGGCATGTCTTTCAGCTCTCCATCCTTCTATTTTGGGGAGAAGCAACTGGGGGAAAGAGGATAAAGAACCTGGAGCCATGGAGTCTAAGGACTTTGGCTTGCCCTGTCTTGTTTTTTTCCTGTGGTAAACAAGGTGCACAGGCTTAGCTTGTGCCTGCCTTGTGCAAGGCTATGCTTTTCCCAAATTTGGGTAAAGCAAGACTATAGCTTCACCTAATATGGCCTGGCTTGGAAAATTGCCATTCTGATTGGCTATTCTGTGTCCAAAGGCCCATTACTCTCAGCTACACTGATAAAAGGAGATACACAGGTAAACACAACGTGCTCTGCCACTGTATTTGTGCCTGCTACTGCCTGCTGCACTTGCTCTCTGTTTCTGGCAGTATACGGCCTTACTGCCTTATTGTTTGCCTGGAAGCTCCACTGCCTCAAGTTTATCAGAGTCAGGCTCTAAATGCCCCGACGCGATTGGCCTGCATGGCCAGCATGACATCCCACTGAGACTGCACATGGCAAGACATCTGCCTGCACCTGAAAGTCTCCTGCCAAGACGGGAAGTCCTGGATATACACAGATCATCCAGAGGACCAGGTCAAAAATTGTCTGCCTCCCTTCCCCAGCACCCAGAAGCCTGGGAAGAATCAGAAGCCTTGGCAACAAGACAGTAACAGAATTCCCTGAAAGCACTTGGGTACTGTCTGAAGCTGTAGCTATCCCCATGAGTCGGGAGATAATGTTCTGTGAGTAAATATTTAAAGCCTCTTTTTAAGTCACAGTTGCCTTCTGCCATAAGGAGCAGAAAGGAGCTCCCTGAGTCCATCTAGTGGGCAAGCGGTATATTGACCGCAAGTGACATATTGGCCACAAGAACCTTCTCTTCCAGTTCAGTTGATGTTTATATCTTTGCTGGTTGTTTCTAGGTATAGTTATTACTTGTCATAGAATCATAGAATCATAGAACCAACCAGGTTGGAAGAGACCTCCAAGATCATCCAGGCCAACCTAGCACCCAGCCCTAGCCAGTCAACTATATCATGGTGCCTCATCCAGGCTTTTCTTGAACACCTCCAGGGACGGTGCCTCCACCACCTCCTTGGGCAGCTCATTCCAATGGAAAATCACTCTCTCTGGGAAGAACTTCCTCCTAACATCCAGCCTAGACTTTCCCCAGCACAACTTGAGACTGTGTCCCCTTGTTCTGTTGCTGGTTGTCTAGGAGAAGAGACCAACCCCCACCTGGCTACAACCTCCCTTGAAGTAGTTGTAGACAGCAATGAGGTCACCCCTGAGCCTCCTCTTCTCCAGGCTAAACAACCCCAGCTCCCTCAGCCTCTCCTCATAGGGTTTGTGTTTCCAGGACCATGCAAAGAACCCATTATTATTCAAATTAGTGGTCAGGGGTGATGAGAGTTCTGAATACCAAAATTAATAAACAATATTAATTTTGGAAAAATATCATCTTGCATTGATCAATTTCCCCTTCATAACAAAGAGTAAAAATACTTTTTCTAGCAAACCATTCAAAACCAGTGCCCTTTACCAACCGGAGGGCCTAGCAGGGGATAATGCCTCTGAGTCAAAAATATCTGACACAAAAACACACTGAGGCAAAAGTTCCTCAGTCAGAATCATAACTCTTGAGTTCTTCCCCTGTCTCTGGTGCTCACTCTAAACCCAGTATTCCTCAGCTCTCTCACTTGCCTTGTGGCATTTAATAGATAGATCCATCTTTAAACCAGTTGGGTATTCTGCCCCTGTACCAGTACCCTAGTTGTGTACTAGATCAGAAGGAAAAGTTTATAGGGCAAATGTTGTCATATTACTCATGTGAGGCATGAGCGAGTTGAACAGATTGAATAGTTAGATTTGGGAAACCTTCAGGCTTTTTCAGCATCTCACTGATCACAGCAAACTACTGTGTTTTGAGATCAAAGCTCATCAGACTGATTAGGGGGATTACCCCAGTACCCATTGAACAGAAAGGTAAATAGAGACAGCAGTCATCAACCTCCAATATCACAGTAAATCAACCACTTGACTGCCCCCTAAGACTATCATGTCACAACCCTAGAGATGCACAGTTACAAACCTTTCCAGTGCTCCTGATGAATCTGTTCCTTGCACTGTAAAATTACGTCTTAATTCCTACAGCCTCTGCAGGCTGCACTTCAGTTGGAGGATTTTATACTGATGCCATTAAAATTACAAAACTTTTGTATTTGATTTATATGGAGAGTAAAAGAAAAGGAGGAGAGAGGAAGAGAAGGTCAAGAAGGTCAGCCTCCATGGAGATATTTCTCTTGGTGCAATGTCATTGATAGCCTCTGAAGCCAAGGACTGCTAGTGAGGTGGTTAGATGTTTTAACAGGGGTGAACATGCTCAATTTACATTTGTGTAAATTGGCTTGTAAAAGTCGACAGTGCTTCTCTGTGTTTTCTTAGAGTGCTGCTGCCATAGGGTAAATGTTGTCCTTTTTTCACCTAATAATAGCCTCGCTGAGATCAATATTTTTGTAGTTCTGTATAATGTGGATGGTTTTGTTTTAAACATGTACATCTCTGGGGAAAGAAAAGAGGAAAGGGGGAAGAAGAAAGAGAAGAATTGGGGAACAGAAGTGTATGTGGAAGGAATAAGAAAAGTGAGAAGGCAGGAAAAGGAAGGAAAAAGAAAGATATGGGGGGAAAGATATTTCCCCTCTGCATTCTAAGGCTGTTACCTATTTGCAGACTCTTTGGCCAGGAAAATCTTAACTTCAAGCCATGGGGACAGCGTGCTGGTAGAAGAGGAGTAAAAGAGGGAAGGAACAATTCCTCAGAGAGGCAGAGAGGTTCTGGGAGAGCAGGCTCTAGCTGCTTTGCTCGTGGCCTTCACCGGTAAGAGCACGGAGTGGCCGCCGCACATGCGGTTCATCTCCGAGCTCTGCCCCGCTCACAGCAGCAGCGAACCTGCTCAGCGCAGGGAGAAGCACACACGCTCCCTGCGGGCACACTGCCGCAGCCCGGGCCTCTCCTTGGCTGCCTGCCTCTCCTGGAGTCCCTCTTGAAGAGACTCCGAGAATTAATCAGGACTTTCACCGTGGTAGGAGAATAATGCTGCAGGAAACACAAGGTCTGAAAGTAGCCTGTTAGTTTTGCTTGATTTTGTTCTTTATTCTATAGTGATTCATTTGTTTTCTGGAAGGAACAAACTATGTCCCACGTAGTTACAGCCCTTTCCACCCCACTGCTTTGGTGGGTAAGCCATGGGAAGAGGCTTTTGCCCCCTGACTCAACCTATAATTAATTCCCTTACTACAATAATAGAATTATTTGCATTCTCAATTACTTGTCCAAGCCTCCGGCATCACCCAGGGATGATCAGGCTTCACTGGCACAGAGACTGCTCCTAAGTATCAGGTCAAAGGTATGTTTGACTTGTTTGCAGGATCAGGACTTTCACTAGGATCTAGCTGACAACAAATCGTGTTAAAAGACACAATCTAGTTTTACAGAATCACCGTAGTGTTGTCAGGAGACAGATACCAGTGGTGCTCCCTCTGCTGAACTGAAGAGTGATAGAAGCATCCCTTACTGTTAAAGACATTTAGATCATCTCAAATGCACAAGAGACTTCACAGGCAAATAGCAGAGACCCATATCTGGATTTTGTGTAAGTCAGCTTCAATCTCCAGCTCCTTCTGTGCCCCTCCCTGTGGAGTTCAGCCTTAGGAGAAGTCTTGGTGCACAAGGTGGAGGGTGGCACACACTGGGTAAACAAAATTAAGTGCTAAGTCTGACATTTGGGGGGCATGCCGAAGCATCATTTTCTAAGCACAGTTCCTGGTAAAATTCACAGGAAACCACACAGAAAACCCATGGCATTATAAAGCATTCTAATTCTCTACTGTTATATGACCACCAGCTGCTAGCTTAAACCTACTACAATTTCTTCTCTAGGAAAACACCAGCTGAAAGGCAGAACTGAACTCCTTGTGACAGCAGCCAGCTTTTTCATGTATTCGCACAGTATCTAGTGCAGTGGGGCACTAATAACAATGGGAAACTTCAGCTTTTCATTCTAATCTTCACTCTTTCTGGGTTACTGTTTACCTTTAAGGTGACAATGATGTGGTTACATTCTCTGGATCTTTGACAAGAATTGTCTTATGTTTCCTGAGTGGAATAAAGCACTCATGTTAGCTCATACACTTTTAAAAAGTCCTCCTTCCATATGGTATTCCTATGGCATCACACATTACAACATAGGATAACACCCTGGATAATATGTGCCATCATGGATATCCCTACTTGATGAACAGGGTAATTAAGATCTCTGTGCATGGTGCATGATTACATCTGGGCAACCTATTGGCATAATTCGTTGTCATTACGTCAAAATAATATATGACAAAAATAAGAGTTCTACCAGCATATCTGATATTTGAATCCATTTCATGTTTGGGGAGAACTGAAATATTAATAAGTAGAAAAATAAAATATTCAAATCAATTCTAGCAGAGAAAAAAAAAAGAATCACAATTTTTCCTTCTTTTTTTTTTTTTTAATCTGTTGACTTTTGGGACAGATGACAACTTGATACATTTCCCTGGAGACTAGCATCTTGTGTTCCAGAATACAAGCCTTCATTAAAAAATGATGACTTGGGAGGTGATGTTCATATTCATGTGAATAGAATGCAGGTATGCTTCTTTGCTACTGCCTACAGACAGCGTGAAACAATCAATGTGACAAACAAAACCCCGTAGCTGTATCAGCTGATAGCAACTTTAGATGTCAATGAGGAGGATTCATTGTCAGTGTTCTTGTTGTTGTTGATCCCAGCACAATAAAAAATATAGGGGCACTGATCGATAATATCCTCTCAAGTCATCAAATCCAATCTTGTGCTCTAATGAATAATGTCCTGTAGTGGCTCCAGCTCCATCTTGAGGGTAGCTACTCTGTGCACAGAACGAGTCAGCTTCACTCTGATGATTTAAAAGCTTCTTCTAATTACCAGCCTGTATGCACAGCTTTTACCCCAGCATTGGGATGCCCAAAATCTCTTTTGTCTCAAATAGCTATTAACTAACACTGCATATTTATCTCTCTCCCTGCATCACCTCTCAACCTTCACCTTGCCTGCTGCCCGACAGGCTGCTTATTACCCTGGTCAGGGTAATGGCTCCTCCCTCCACCTCTTCCACTTTTGAGTCACTTTCCCTCAGCTTTAAATAGCGTTGCAGGTGAGGACTGCAGCCTTATGCAACAGCATCAACACTTTCAATATTTCCACCTCTTCCATTCCTCTGCAAGCACCACTTGTGGTATTTTCCAGACACATCACTTTGGCAGCTGACAGACATTTTCTAACTTCAACTAGTGCCCACATCCTTTCTCACCTCAGTGATTTCCAACTGATGAGCTCCCAGTTTATAGCAGACATTCATGGCATTGATCCTGCAGTGCCTTACCTTGCATTCTGATTAACTTCCTATTCCTCTGCAAGCTTCTCTGTTTATTACTCTTTGTTTGTGCCTCCAAGGGCACAGGGGAGTTGGGCTGTGCTTTAGGTGCTGCATACTCTAGGAGCAGACAAGGCAGAAGGAATTTCTTTGTTAGAAAAAAGGGAAGGGCAGGAGGAAGTTGAAGGCAGTGCTGAAGGATGCTTCTTTAAAAAAAATAAATAGCTAAATGAGCCTTGTTCTCCAGAGTTACTTCAGCTGAGAGAACAGGAAGATGAAATGATGATGATTTTCCAGTAAATGCCATTCTGCTTTTGGATTATTGCTGGGCTGAAGAGCTGAGTACAGTAATTTATTTTTTTTCTTTTTCAAATTAAAAGGCTTTTGTTTGTTTAGATTTTTTCCTCTGTTATTGATGAGAAAAAAATGTTTGATTGAGGGTCATAATGCAAATTCTTATTAGCTCTTAGCTCAGAGGATACCCCACTTTCTTACACATCCTAAAATCAATTTTTAACAGAAGTTTTAATTACATGTTATTTTCTTTAAAAGGGCAAAGATGCTTTAGAGTGTTGATTGTTCTTATAGCAACTTGGTTTCTTTTTAATCCTCTTTGTGCTAGTTTGAAGCAGGCTAGAATGTTTTGGTGAGAAGAACTAGATTATAGGCTGCAAAAGGAAAACAATGGTGATGTCTACTTCGCTCACAGCCTTGCTGAGATGTATAGGAACAAGAAACAAAACCGTTAGATAATCACTCTCACTCGGGCTGCTGGCTGAACTGCATCTCTCTAACCTCACCCTCCATTTTGGGCTAACCCACTTTGCTTCTTAACCTCTGGCCAGACCTCTGTTCTTCTTTGGGACTGGGATAAGGTTGAGAGGGGTAGGGGGAAGGTGCAGGGGTGGTTGAGAGCCCCTCCTGGGGACTCAGGTTTCTGGGAGGGGAGTTGTGTTTCTGTATTACCTTTTACCTTGTATATTTCTGTATATAACAGTACGTACTGTAAATACCTGCTTGTATATTGTGCTAGCTGTAAATATAAGCTTCATTCACATTTCCAGAGCCTGCTGAGTCTAGTCTGGGTAATTTCTAAAGTGTGGGGGGGCAGGGAACACCCAAACCATCACACTCTTCCATCCCATTATTACTTTTCTGTAACCAATTTCAGTATTACTAAGGAGCTTTCACATGCTGAATATATGCTGGTTGTTTTTTTTTTTTTTTTAATATATTTATTAACTTGAAGCCTACAAACCTTATATAATGGAAAGGAAAAGCCTCTCCTCTCTTCTCATAAGAAAATTTCCTGGTAAATTGTGACAGAAAATACTCAGTCCTCCTCATTAAGGAATCTGTCTCGCACTTCACATGGCATGTGACTTGAACAGCAAATGATGGCTTTGCAGCTTAGAACAGAAATAACTAATGATTTTTTGAGCATCTTGAATTCCAAAGTTGGCCATTTGATCATTGTACAAAGATGACAATTGTCTTGATAGCTTGATTAAAATAGAACAAAACATATTTATAACAATAGTTTATGCTAAGCCTAGAGATAAAAATGCCTTTCTGCTGCCAAGCAGCCGTCACCCACGGCATGTAATTAGCCACTTGCCTTCCACTGCTTTGAAAGATATTACTACAATGTATGCAGAGAGTAGGATTTTTAGGATAAAGTATTGAAAAATAGATAGAAACTACTGAAAGGAAACAATAAATGTCTTTTCCATCTGAAAGCTAGCGACTTTTCAGAGACAATGCACAGCCTGGCTGGTTTTCCATATTGTTGCTAAAGAATAATCTTTAAACACTTCACATTCTTCTTGTCATTGTATAGATGAAACTTGTAAAGAAAGGCTTTTTCAATTTAACTAAGGGGAGAAATGAGATCTTTGCATTTTAACATGGAACAGCATTTACTGGCTTCAAACTAGGTCTCTTTTAGTATAGTGTTAGATGGTCTCCCAGTCTCCACTGAGCCCTCTGACTTCTGATAATAACATTTACTGAGTCACTGCCTTGATCTTTGGCTGTCTCACAGAGCCATATTCCATGTCAGGGATGTGGGCAGTAGTGCTAATATAAATATCCCCAACAAAAATACCCTTTGAGAACTCATTCATTAATATTTGCATAGTATTTAAAAGAAAAACATATTAGGCATTGTTAATGCTCTATTAGCTTTGTTAAAAAATATAGGTTCTGATTAATCCAAAAAGCATTGTGGCTCTACAGTAACTCTGCCTTTTGGCCACCAGGACTTTTAATGGCTCTTAAAAAGTCACAATGAAGTGATTAGTGACAGGCAGTTGCCTAGATGCTCCTTGTTTTTAAATACCTGGGTCTACATAATGGCTGCCTGAAAGAAGATGTCAACAAAAATAATGCCAATGAGAGTTGGTGTTTGGTTAAGAGATGTATAAAATATTTAACTGAAAACGGTTGTTGTTACATGTAGCTCTCCAACCAATAACCTTTCCTTGGCTTATGGAATGATGGCAAGGTTATCCATCTGCCTATCTTGCAGATGCAAATGGTGGTGGGAGTTGTAATAACAACCACCAGGATAAAAACACCTGTGTTTTAGACAGACTTCACCAGGACTTCAAAGGATCAAGAAATCATTTGCAGGCTAAGAACCAAGCAAAGGTTAGAACTGCTTCTTGCAATAATAGGCTGAAAGAGGTAGGACTGCAAGCCAAGACAAGGTTCAGTTCATCTGAGACAGATAGAGAGCTTGCTGACTATGCAAAAGGAGGAAGCACTGTGTGAAGACTTGAATTTCAACAAAAATGTGAAGGAGAAAGTGAGCATCCATGTGTAGAGACCAGCAGTAAGAAAGGTAGAAAGCTTTGGCTATCACCAGGGGAGGTAGGCTGCCTCTTTTTTGAGCCTGTCTTTAAACATGCTCCAGAGAGGAGATGACTAGAAAGCCAAGCTGAACTGAGATGGAATTGGTGCTGGAAGTTCTTAAACACAATTTTTCGACTGCTTTCACTGCAGTATTCCCAGAAAAAGAGCATAATCTGAATGACCAGCTTGTGTGTAAGTGTGCACACACAGCTCTGGGTATGTATAAGGGTGTAAGTAGTCAGCAGTGCTGTCAGACCACAATGCTATTTATACAGATAGGAACTCATTAAGGTACAATTTTCAAGGTAATTAGCTTGAAAATAACCAATTTATCAGAAGCAGGACAGATATTCAAAGTAAGAATCCAGTGCCAGATACTGACTGGCATTTCCATGCCCGAGTTACACATTTCAGTAGGATAGTTAAGGCTGGTGTGTACAAGCATTATATTTTTCCCAGGTTTAGTTAATTCTATCCTTGGAGGTAGTTGAAAGTCAACTGGACACAGTCCTGGGCAGCCTGCTGTGAGTGACTCTGAATGAGCAGGGGTGTTGGGCAAGACGACCTCCAACCATTCTATGATCTGTAGTGCTGGTTGACATCCTAGAGTCTTGAATCCTCCCCCTGGGTATATATTTGGCTTGGGGCAACAATTTGAAATGAGGTAGACAGTTCCATTGGCAAACATTCCAGGCACAGAACCGAGGACAGTTTGCTTCAATGTTTGCACTTTACTGAAAATGTGGACACAAGTCCATAGGTATGTCTGGGAACTAGGGATCAGTCCCTGCCTTGCGTAGCAGCAGCAGCAGTCGTGGGGCCTCAGCTCACTGTGCAGATTAGCAGTTGCCTGACAGTGCTTGTGTTTTGTGTGCAGTTTGGTAGCCTACCACTTTCCCTCCCACCTTGTTTCTTGTCTGGACTGAGTACTCATTTACCTCTTCAGTTTTCGGGCGGTGCATATTGGATGTGACCTCAGATGATGTAGACAGCTACAATGATGCCATTGGTGGTAGCATTATGAGTATGCAACATCACATTACTACAGCTTGTTTTGTGAGGTAATGGGCCAGAAGCACCCTCAGCAGTGTCTGAAGATATATGGCTAAGACATCACTCCCAGTTCACCCTGCAGTGACAGCTCAAGAGCAAGGAACTGAAAAGCAGCACCAAGAAAGAGCAAAGCTGTTAATATTCCTCTCAGAACTGCTTGGTTCTACAGCTGTTGACTGGCACTGCAGAGGCCCTCAGCTGTGAGATGTCTAGCACATCTCTGTGACCATTCGAGTGAGGACAAGTGCCACTTCTATCCATGCTGGCCAGTGGTAACTGAAACTAGGGCCAGTGACTCAGAAAGAATGGTGAAAGGGAAACTGTGCACATTTGTGAGTTTGAACTCACATCCAAGAATTTCAGTCACTTTTGGCCGTCTTCCACCCACTGCTTCGTAGTGTATTGTAGGAAAAATCCTTCATAACAGAGAGGCCTCAAAACAAGACTACATCAGGATATTCATGCAGTCAAGAAATTTGATTTGGGAGAAAATCCCTTTGTGCAGAGTACTGAGAGGGCAGCAGGACTTCAGATGGACTCTCTATTGCTTGGGTTGATACCCTCATGCAGAGTAAGCCCTCAACGAGTCCTACTGGAAGTCTAGCTCATGGGGGCTGGGGCCTTGCACTGCTCTTTAGTTCAGAAGCCATTAAAATGTGGGGTGTTTCTTTAGAGTGTGTCATGAGAACAAAAGGGAGGGAGAAGCAGGCAATAATATTCCCAATTTAAAAGCTCTAAATTCTGCTGATATTTGGAAAAGGAAGGCTTAGATGACTTTTGTTTTTTTTAATTCTCTATCTTGATTGAGTCATAGGAAGAAGGATTTGGACAGACAACCACCAGCAATGGAGTTAATCTACTCTATTGAACTCTCAGCCATTAGGTGAGCTAACAATCACCATGCAATTGTGGAGTAAATTAGCTAGATCAAGAGGGCGCTTGTAAAATGTATTAATTTCATTTCCCATCTGTGAAGGCAAGAAGTCAGCTAATGCACTTGAGAGAGGGAATCGTGGCTCCCTAATCCCCGCTAATGGAAGAGTCCCATCTCCGGAGCTGGAGATGTGCGGCGCGCTTGCAGGATACAGAGGGGCCAGGGTGGGTAAAACGGGGTTAGAGTATTCACTACGGGAGAGCAGCCAGGCTGCAAACACGTCGGTCGGCGTTCTTTCACATTTTTAACCCCGAATTGCCTTGGGGAAATAGAATTGACCTTAGGGAGTCCCTGCCGTTGTGCGTTCTGTTTGTAATTATTAAAGCAGAACAGCGTGACGGGGAACGAGCCCACACCGACAGAGGTAGATTGGAGCTGAACTTCCCTTCGGCACCACTGTAGCAGGAGGTTCGGAGCAGCAAAGCCGCAAGAACCGCGTATCTGGAGCGCGGGGAAGCCCCCGCAGCAGCGACACTCGGGGGTCTGCCGCCGCTCTGCCAGAGCTGCCGCGCGGCGGGCGGGGGGCGACAGACGCTCGCGGGCCCGGCCCCTGCCCGTGCAGGCAGCGGCACTGCCGAGCCCGGCCCGCGGCGGGGAGGCGGCGCGGCGGAGCCCCCGCCCCGGTGCCCCTCCTCCGGTAAGGCGAGGCGGGGCGAGGCGGGCGGTGCTCGCACCCCGGGGCGGGCAGCCCCGCCGCTCGGCTCCGCACCGCTCCGCACCTCCCCGCGGGCGGGCCGGCCGGCCGCGGCTGGGGCGGTGCCGCGCCCGCTGGGTGCAGCCGTCTCTTCCCCGGAGGAAGCACCGCTAGGCAGGAGAGGAGCTGCAGCGGGCGCTCGCCCTCAGGCGGGCCCCGTGCCAGTGGCATGTCGGCGGAGCGCGCCTGGAGGTAACGGGCGGGGCGGGGGCTGCTCTGCGCGGTGTCCCCGGGCCAGGGGAAGCGTCCAAGTCTCCCAACTCGGTGGGACGGGCGGTGCGCTCTGCCTCCCGCCGCTTGTCCCGTCGTGTGCCTCGCTTTGCCTCCCGCAAAGTTGTTTGCTGCCGGCAAGGCGCCGTCCGAACAGCTCCGGGGGATTCGAGCCGCCGCGGGCACCACCCGGTCGAGCCCGGGAGCGCGGCTGCCCGGTGCCGTATGCGGGGCGGCTGCGCTGCCGGAGCTCCAGTTCTAGCACACGAGCGCGTCCCGAATGTCCCGTTGCGTGGCGGGGGCGGCATTTAGGGGTCTGTTTTGTGTTTCTTCGAGGTTTATTTTGTTTTGCTTCTGTACCGGCTCACTTAGCATCTCGCTGCTGCTGTGGTACCCGCACCAAGCCCTCAGCACTTGGCTCGTCTCCTCCCGGAGCTCTTCTGTGCGACGTTGTTGCCCTCTAGTGTTTGCGGACGTGGGTCGATTGCTGTGTTGGGGAGCAAAAGTAGTCATTGTAGAGCGGTAATTATTAATAACTTCAGGTGTTCAGAGCTACTTGGCTCTCCAAAACCGCTTGCAGGTATTAGTGCGTTTTACTGCTCATATCGTCTGTCACCGGCAGCCTTCAGGAATGGGCAGAAAACTTTTGCATTATGTAATCCATGACTAGTAGAGAATTGCTGCAGATTTTGATGTGTGGTTTTTGATTCTTAATCAAATGAAAAGTGGAAGAAATGGAGTTTCGCTGTCATCAACACCGCTTGAATCTCTCAGGACCGATGATGAACTCTGCCTTTACACTTGGCGTCTGCCTGGCAGTTGTGAAAGGAAAGAGGGAGAAGTGATAGTATGGGCAGGGACATGATAATGTGTTTATATTTATCTTAAAGATCTTGGGCAGAACGTTCAGCCTTTAGATAGTGATGCTTCCACCTGTGCTGAAAAATCATTGGATTTGTCTCAGAAAAAATGTGTGAAATGTAGAAAGTGTTATGTGAAGGCAAACCGAATTTCTGTACTCTGTTAAAGTCTTCCAAGCCTTCTTTCAAAGTATTTGATCTTCATAAATAAAGTATATTTAGTCTTCATAAATACTTCCAATGACAAATCCTGATGCATGAATTCCTTGCCTGTAAGGTTCTCTTAGTAATGCAGCATGAAGCAGTGTAGACACAGGTACAGCAGAAACTGAAAACTGCTTGCCCCAAGTGCTTGAGAAAAAGCTTGGCTGCTTATCAGGTTTTCTCTTCTGCTTCAGCCCTTCCGTTTGGTGGTTTGTTTTTTTTTAACATATATATGAGAGAATGACATCTCTTCTGTATTCACACATCACAGGGTTTGTTATGTGATACTAAAGGGTCTTGGTGGCTTCCTTTGACAGTTCATGTCTCGTATCACATATCAAGCTGAAAATACCTTCTTAATAGCAGTAGTAAGCTCTCATTCTCAGCCTGGCTTTGCTCATCTGAGTTACCATGGCTTGCATACTTCAGTCAGTAAAGCAATGCTGTAAGTCAAAGCTAAGTGTTTGGAGACCAGTTTCATATTTTCAGAACTGATTTAAAAATCAGAGCACTTCTGTCCATCCCAGAGTTGGTTGCTTTCAAAGGCATTTTGCTGTTTCCTACCGTGTCATTTCTATGTCTAGAGATTGACATTTTGGTGACACTAATGTAATGACTTTGGAGTACTTCCTTTAAGGTTGTATTTCAGAGTGACTAACCAAAGCAGCTCTTTATGTTCAGAGCAATTAAATAGCATTTAAGAGCCCATATTAACATATTGTACAATATGTCTTGTTTTTGTCTATCCTTCATTTAAAACTCCTCCTTCATTTAATGTATCAGGACTGTGGTGCTGGCGCTGTGATAGCAGCCAGATTGGTAAGAACAGAACCAGAATATAATGATGGGCATTATTAGAAGACAAAAAAGGTATTTAACAATATCCAGGTCCGTATGACCAGACAAATCTAATGTATCTGAATAATAGTGATCAGAGTATCACAGTATCATCAGGGTTGGAAGAGACCTCACAGTTGACTAATCAGTCCTGAGCTAGCTCCAGTTCTTGATGGAAAGGGATTTTGTTACCCTTTAACAATATTGTTTCTGTCTCTGTGTAAGTATGACACAACTGTTTCTAATAAAGGGGCACAGTAAACAGTTGCCCTTGCACAGGCCTGAGGTAGGACTGAATCACAGTTGCCTTTTTCTTCAACTGTGCTTTGGAAGATGGGATTTGAGAACAATTTCTCATTGCTTGTGGTATTTTAGCTCAGCCCATTATTTTAATCTTGATAGTTTGTAACACACTTGATTTCAAGGTGGATGTTTCTTCTTGTAGTTTCTAGAATTTTAATTGATATTCCTGATAGAACCTTCATAATTTTTTTTGTGTGCAGTTTTATGTCTCTTTATGTTGAGTATCTGATTTCCTATTCAAGCATCTATCCATTAGTGTATGATAATGTGAACCTCAGACACCACTGGAGAGATTTCTCTTTTTTACTTGTATGAAACATGAGTGCTAATTATGAAATTGAATGCTCAGAATCACCCTTTTTTTCCCGATACTGGGTGCAGAGGATAGCATGTTTCTGCTGCATGGGAAAGCCAGTCACACAAGGCCCATGGAAAGGAGCTGTGTGCACCATCAAAGTCTTGGTTCAGAAAGTATGCCAAGGAGGGCACCATGCTTGTGGGGTTGCCATGACAGAGCAGAGGCTGCCGGCAGCTGCTCAGGAGTCTGAGCCCAGGGACTGGGCTCCAGGCTGACTGCAAAGACTTCTGGGGAGGCTTCTGTGGTATTGATTATATACATTTTGCTGCTAGAAAACATAAAAATCAAGACTTACAATTTCATGTTCTTTACGTTTGCTTACTGCATTAATAGGCTCAGTCCCGAGCCAGTCTCATCTCCTGTATTTCCATTAGGGTTATTGTGCTGAAATGATTTATAGAAGCCAAGAATCTGGTTGTTTATGCTTAGCAAAGGAATAACAAACTAAAGAAAGCTGCAAATAGTAGGAGCTCACCAGGCTCCTTGTGGTGCAGTTGGACTCTTTTGAGTTCATCACAGTATTTGTTCTCTCATCAGCACTAACCTCCTTAGTGAATTTTTTAAAAGCCTGTAATGAAAAAAACCCAAACATAACAAATTACAACAACCTTCCCCCTCAAAAAAAAAACAACCACCAAAAACCAAACAAAACCTCCAAACCTACAGTTGAAGATCTTGATTCTAATGCATCTATTTAATGCCAGCTGTCTGAAAACACCTGTAAGTGTGAGTACCCAGCAGTGCTGCTTACAGTTGTAAATATTCCAATTAATAGTGGTATTTTTTTTCCTGTACCCATAAGATTTTACTGTAAACTGGGCTGCAGCAGTCACTTTTAGGGTTGATAAGACTGATATTGAGCCTGACTGCTCAAAATAAAATGCAAAACATACTTCCATGACTCAGCTTTCTCTTAAAAGATCTTCTCTGTAGTGAATCCACAAATTAAAACCAAAAATCTAACTTTTCAGAGATTCTAATTTTCATGTTAATGAGGCATTTTCATATCTCATACTTGGGATAGCACAGGGAAAGGTTCTGGTCTGAATGTTCAGGTGATGGCATGAAAAGGCACAACTCTGTAGGACATCAAAGGCTGATTTGTCTAAACTAAGAAAGTTCTAGATTAAAAAAAAACAATGAGGCAGCTTTGTTGCTTTGTTTGGTAGAAAACTACCATACAAATTATTTGCTAGGTAAAACTTATTTCAGCATTACTTTTATGGAACATTGGATTCATATAATGTCTGACACCCATTTTCAAGTGCTTTGAATGTAGGTGGGACTATATCCTGCTCATGGAACTCCATTGAAATCAGCAGGCTGAGACTGCTTGTGTTAGCTGCAGGTCTTTTTCATGGGCTTTCCCTGAAACAATGCTAGCCAGCTGCAACTCTTCTGAATTGTTTCTACACCATCTGGGGGTTTTTTACACTTTTTTTTTAGTGTTACAGTTCAAGCCACCACGACTTCTTCATTCTTTTGTAAAATCTTGCATTCTTTTGTCATGGAAGTAAGACTCCATCAGTACTACCCTGTTCTGAAATGCTGCTTCTAGTAACTCGCCCACTGTTGATACTCTTTGAATTCTACCCTTAGCCTGGTTCTGCTGTTTGAAGTAATACAAGGCAGGGACCATTTTTCCTGAAGCCACATTTGAAGTTGTGATGAAGGTCACTGAACTAATAGTCTTGATAGGTCCCATGGTGTGTCGTAGGTGGTACAGCCTGAAGATCTCTATACCACTGTTGAGTCTGCTGCATAGTGACTTAGTTTAGCATGGTGCTGTGAGACACCAGTGAAGTATCTATCGTGGACTATTGGTCAGATTAAAATCGTACCTTGTCAAGGCTTTGAAACTATTTTGATGTTATTAAATGCATGTTCTCTTTGGGTTTTGTCTTTGTTTTTCTTTTTCTGTTGTTTTTTTCTTTCTTTCTTCCTTTCTTTTGAACGCTCATCACGCAAAACAGTACTTAAGTGGAAATTACATACACATCAAGCTGATTCAGGAGAGCAGGCATTTAAAGCTTGTGCCTTACTCTGTTCCATTCCCCTTCCTTTCTGTCTTCACACTGAGTGGATGCCAAGTCTGGCTGAATCCTGCTGGGTCTTGGAGAATTCCTCATTCCTCAGTGTCAAAGCTCACATTGCCTTGGCATTTCCATCCACTCCTTACAGCTGTACTCTGTAGCCCCAGGAGGTACCTGCAATTAGGAGCTAAGGATAATATAACAGAGATTTTCTTGAAGAAAATAGGCCTTTCTGGAGTGGCTCCTGCTTCTCTGCTCCATGGAACAGCATTAGGAACTGCATCATTGCTGCAAATGTTTCAAGTGTTCCTGCTGCTTGCTTTAGCAGCTTTTAGATTGCAACCCTTCTGTACTTTCTCATTCAAACAACTCTGTCTAAACTGGCCTTTTTTTGCCGTGAACGTAGGTCACTGTAAATTTTTCTTGCTCCAGAGAGGGTTCAGGTGACTGTTGGAAGCACAAGCTAGTAAAGGAAGAAATGTGTAAATCATGCTGCTGGGAACTTCCTCTCAATAGGACTTCAGTTGGGTTTGTCATTAGAACAGGGGTGTTTAGGGGCCATGTTAGAGGAGCTTGGGGCTAAAAGAAGCAGGTGGGCATTCTTATTGATTCTATGGCAGCTGACTGTCATTCAGAGAGGTGATCCATTGTACTTTAGCCAGCGTAAGTTCTACTTTGCAGGCTCACAGCCCTTGTATAAAGCAAGCTTGAGTACTCTGTGAGGTAAGCCAGCCAGGTCTGTAGTTATTGAAGATAAGTAGATGTATGCACAGATTTTCTAAAAAATGCAGTATTAATTTTAGCCCCTAAAATTAGGAGTTTCTTGGCATTCAAGCAGCTGAGCTGGAAATGCAAAATTAAGAGAGTCCTTTGTGCATGTAATGAAAAATCAGCTCTCTGGAAACATCTCTATGATTTTACTCATTCAGGACAGAGCTCCTGCTTACTATATTAAATATCTCTTCTTTGTTGCTATCTAAACATATTCATGAAGGTAGTGTGAGGAGGATTTGACATCTGGATACTTAAAACTTCCAGATTGTCATTAGGTCTTTAGGAATTCTTTAACTTCTTTTTTGATGTCTGCTTCTAGAAACAGAAACTGGGATTATGTTGTTTTTGACTAACACTAATGAACTCCTGTGCCTGGGTGAAAGGCAAGTCTCCTGGCTAAAAGTTATATGCAAGTCCTTGCGCAGATGCTGGTGAGCTTGAAAGCTAAGTGTATGGAATCATAGGATCAACCAGCTTGGAAGAGACCTCCAAGATCATCCACTCCAACCTAGCACCCAGCCCTATCCAGTCAACTAGACCATGGCACTAAGTGCCTCAGCCAGGCTTTTCTTGAACACCTCCAGGGAAGGTGACTCCACCACCTCCCTGGGCAGCCCATTCCAATGCCAGTCACTCTCTATGGGAAAAACTTCTTCCTAACATCCAGCCTATACCTCCTCCAGCACAACTTGAGACTGTGTCCCCTTGTTCTGTTGCTGGTTGCCTGGCAGAAGAGACCAACCCTCTCCTGGCTACAGCCTCCCTTCAGGTAGTTGTAGACAGCAATGATGTCACCCCTGAGCCTCCTCCAGGCTAAACACCCCCAGCTCCCTCAGCCTCTCCTCATAGGGTAAGTCCACCCAGAACAGAGAGGAGAAATACACTGACTGTTCTTTCAATACAAAGAACTACAAAGTGCTTCCAACGTTCTGCAAAAGAGTACACCTACCAGTAAAATGCTGTTACTTTACTTCTAATGTTGCAGGGAAAAGTGTAGCTTTGTTTTAAAAATACTCCTGTAATACATGTAGCATAGAGTCTATCAGTAAGTCTGTATGCAACAACTGAAATGTGCAAGTTCTATTAACAACTTCTTGGTTCTTCAAAAAATAATCTAAGGCAGAATATCTTTAGTCATCTAGACTGATGTCCCCTCAGCTTCCTAGTGGAGGAGGGAAGAAGACTATAAATTTTCTTCAATGTTTATCAGCAGTTAACTCAGAGTTAACGTTTTTCATTGGGTAAAAAATACTCTGACAACCTAGTGAGTTACTTGCTACCACAGAGGTGTGAACCCTCTTTTACCTGATCCTCTGGGGTAAGAAGATTGAGACAATAGAGTGCATTTGGCAGGTAATGGTAGCAGGAAGAAATAACACTACTAATGCAAAATTTCACAAAGAAACTATCAAAGCTTTGAGCTGTTTGTTTCTAAATGTCTTGCAGTGATTGCTTTGCTCACCATTAGTTTAAGTGTGGTGGTCACCATTAGTTTAAGTGTGGTGGTACTTCACAGGTGTGATGCCTCAATTAAATTTCTGACTTTGTTCTTTTCTAGACTGTACCTTCTGTAAAGCCCTGTGGAAGATAGATGTGTGTGCTGCAATGGTGACATAAATATTTCAGAGGACTGGAACAAATTGTTGAGAATCTGTGTTGGTTTTTAATGCTGCTGTTGAGAACAATCTAAGGCAAGTAAACAACATGAGTTTTATCATGAAACTTCACAGACATTTTCAAAGAACAGTTATTTTGCTGGCCACTTTTTGTATGGTGAGCATAGTTATTTCTGCATACTACTTGTATAATGGCTACAAACAGGAAAATGAACTTCCTGAAATCTCTTCAGAAGCAGAATGTGGTGATCCTCAACTGTTGCCATACAAGCTGATGGAGATGAAGACCATGAAGCCTATTGATCCCCTGAGGACTGATCTCGTAGTGCTGGTGTTTGTGGAAAGTCAGTACTCAACATTAGGTCAAGATATAATAACCATTTTAGAGTCTAGCAGATTTCAGTTTCACATTGAGATTGCACCTGGAAAAGGTGACCTCCCGGTGCTTACAGAGAAGAATAAAGGCAAATATGCTCTCATAGTATATGAAAATATTCTAAAGTATGTGAATATGGACTCCTGGAACAGAGGCCTTCTAGATAAGTACTGTATAGAATATGGTGTAGGTGTTATTGGATTTCACAAAGGCACTGAGAACAGCTTGCAGAGCTTTCAGTTGAAGGGCTTTCCTTTCCATGTCCACAGCAATCTGGGTATTAAGGACTGTTGCATTAATCCTCATTCCCCACTGCTTCATGTGACTAAATCTTCTAAGCTTGAGAAAGGTCCCTTGCTTGGAAATGACTGGGCAGTTTTCCAGATTAATCATACAGCTTATCAACCAGTGATATTTGCAAAAGTAAAGGCACCAGAAAACATTTCACCACCTGCTGCTCTAAGTGCTCTCTATGCCACGGTAATTCATGACCTGGGGCTCCACGATGGGATTCAACGAGTTCTTTTTGGCAATAACTTGAATTTTTGGCTACACAAGCTGATTTTCATAGATGCCATCTCTTTCCTGTCTGGCAAGAAGCTCAGGCTCTCCTTGGATAGGTACATTCTGGTTGACATAGATGACATCTTCGTCGGGAAGGAGGGAACAAGAATGAACACCAACGACGTGCAGGTAAAGTATGTGCACAAACTAATGGTTATTGCATCACAGTGCCAGTTTTTTATCTTAAAGTGCATAGTTATTAGTTGGATTTTGGGGAATGCAGCCTTGTAGGTGCCAATGCAGAGTGTCTGGGCTTTGAGACAGAAACCAGTCTGTCTGGCCTTGAGCAGTCACTGATTTCAGGTGTAGCAGTTCCTTTAGCCTCCAGGCTGGAGAAGAATCCATGCAGTGTCACTTGGACCTGTGTTAGAAATGAATTGATCACACAGCTCGCTGATTACTATGACTTGTTCCCTCTCAAGCAATGTGCAAGTCCCTGCTGAGCTAAGTTCTATAAACAGGTTGGTGGGCACCTCTGAATTCCCTTCCCCTTACTATATATGGAAAATAGCCTCCCAAAAGGAAATTAAAAATAGCTAGTTGCTAAGTAACTGATAAAGAAAAGGAGGTAAGAGTGGTAATGTTTTCACACACACCACAACCCTCCCAACATACCCAATTCTAAACATAAATATGGTGTTTAACTCTCTGGTCTGGTGATAGCTTCCGTCTAAGCACATGCTTCAGTGGCATTTGAAAACAGCACAGGACTTCAAGGCTGGACCCAAGAGCTGTTGATATGTAACATGCATGTTGCTAGTCTCACAAGCAGGAGGCAAATGTGGAGAGCCAAAGTAACTTTGAAGAACTGGCTGGATTAGTTGCTGTTTGAGATAGGTTTCAGATGTCAGTAGTTGGTTGCAAAGTTTCACCTTTGAATACTCTCTCGTGGCTCTTCCTTGCAAGCAAGGTTTGTGTTAATATTGGTCTTAAATGCTTGTACTGTCATGTGATGGTTTTTACATTTTAACTTGTACATTTCTGAAGGTAACTTTTCACTCTGTGCCGTTCAAGTGAGGTGGTGATTATGGGTCAGCGTGCTAGTTTGAGGCAAATTGGAATATTTTAGAGAGAAATTAGATGATGGGCTGTGAAAGGAAAACAGTGGTGAAATGGGCTGTGAAAGGATAACAGTGGTGATGTCTACTTCGCTCATAGGCTTGCTAAGATGTATAAAAACAAGAATACATCTCCCCCCATAGGCAGTGGGAGATGGTCAGTGTGTGTGTGTGTCTGTTGCAGTCGCCATGTGTTTTTTTTCTCCCCATGTAGTCCAACTAATTCTGCTTCTAACCCCCCCCCCCCCCCCCCTTGCCAATCCTCCCAGTTCACCTTCTATGTAAGGCAAACTCTGGGATAAGGTAGAGGAGTGGAAAAAAGGTGGAAGGGTGGTTGGGAACCCCTCCTGAGGACTGTGGTTTTTGGGAGGGGTATTGTGTTTCTGTATTACTTTTAACTGGTATATTGCTGTAAATATTGTAAATATCTGCTTGTGTGTTGTGCTAAGCTGTAAAGCTTCATTCCTTAACTTCCAGATGGCTGAGTCTAGTCTGGCTGATTTCATAAGGGGGGGGAGGTAACTCCCAAACCATCACAGTCAGCAGAAGTAACATCATGAGGTTATTCCTTGCTATATACGTGGATTTCAGTTTGTGAAGGGGGTAGTCAGAGGTCACCTTGAACAATTGTACGTGGCCAAGAAGTGAAAAAACTGTAAGGTGCTGCTTGTTGCTCTGTTTTAGCAAAACTTTCTCCTCTATTTTTAGCAAAAACTTTTATGGCAGTGAGAGGAACTAGGAAAAGGAAAGGCGTTGACAGCACTGCATGCTTTTGATGGTCTTTTTTGTTTCATTTCTAACCAGGAGTTGTTTTATCACTGTTAATGTATTTGTCAAGCTGCACTAATCGTGCATATACTGCTTCTTAAGTGAAAGGGTTGAACTTGCAGTTACACTTTTAATTTACTTTAAAATTGCAGCACACACTCTTTTCCAAAGCATTCTCTATACATGCAATTAGAACTAGGTTGCACCTCCTGCATAAATAGGTGTTTTCCTTGTGCACACAACTTGCACAGGAGAGAACTGGAGTGAGGGTGAGACTCAACAAATGGTGTTTCTGTGTAGAACATGATGGCAGCATTTGACTTGGGTTGGAAAGCAAGCTTTGAGAATCTCCTTAATGCAAACTCAAAGGTCTGACCCACATCACTGGCAGAACTCCCACTGTTCTGCAGAAGCAGCAGTTTCTGGTAACAATCCATAAATAGTAACACCTGAATAAATGTCTTGCTATGGTGTGCAGCAGCAGTTTGAAACAGTATGTTTTGTGTTCTGTCTCTTTGTGAGTGACACCTTAGCATTGTCACTTCAGGATAAGTTAGGGTGATTAATTGCCAGAATTACTTACTGGAAACGGAGGCTGTTTGAGACAAATTTAATTAAAGCATATATAAAAGAATAAGCTGTATTGTTTGGGGAGAATAACTTGCAGTGTATCAGAATGTCATCTTCCCAAAATAAGCCTGTCAAATTAAATAGAAATAATACCAAAGTGAAAATAACTTTTAAGTAGGATAATTTCATTTACACAGAGCTGTGTTCTGAAACAGTGGAATCTGAAAAAGTGTTCCCTTCTGATTCTTCATCTACTTAAAGTTAAAATGTTCTATTAAACAGATTGTTAGGACTGTCAGATGCAATGCATCTTCATTACCATTAATATCAAAGGAGTTATTCTCTGTGGCACAATGGCATGTGGAAGGACTGAAATAAAATCAATTTGGGCGAGTTGAAAATCCTTTATTGCAAAGTATATTTGTGCAGAAATGACATCCTATTAAACAGGAGAGTTGCACTGGGGTCTGCACAAATGTGAAAGCAGGTTGCTAAATATAGATTGTGTGTAACTTCAGTACTCAGGATTAACACATTAAGCTTCCATTTTAATTACCATCAGTATGGATTCAGGTGTAGTGCTTTTTGCATTTTAATTTGATGTGTCTCCCATTTAGTATTTTTCTGTGTACATTCACATTTGGTAGAACTGTGGGTTTGCTGAGAGTGAGGTGAATGTTTTTACATGCAAGGTAACCTGGAACACCTTGGAAAGCTCCCAACATCCAGAGAACTGCTAGGAGTGGTTCTGTCTGTTCCTCTGTATAGCATTGAGTTCAGAAAGCGGAGAGTTAATGCAGAGCTGGCAGCAGAAATAATCACTTGTGACTCTCTGCCTGACTCCAGAAGGCAGCAGTTACCTTGGGTCCTCTGAGACAAAGGACTTTTCTCTAATGAGTCCAAAGAGAAGCTAGATTTGCTTTAGGACTAATTCATTAAGCCCCTAGAGTTCTGGTACAAATTAGGCAACAAGTTGAAAGCTCTATCTGTACTGTTTGTTCTTTGTAACAGTTAAATTAGAGAGCCATCATCACAAGAGTGATCCTCTGTAGATGGGCACAACTATAGGGTAGTGGTTACATTGTGGACCACAGAATGACTGATGCTGGAAAGCACCTCTGGGTGTCATCTGGTCCAGCTCCTCCTGTTCAGGGCTGTGTCCAAGCACTCACCTTTGGCTATCCGCAGAGAGGGAGGCCCTAATTGCATGTAAGTTTTTTCAAGGGAACTTCTCCTTCAGAAATCTAAATGAGATTTGCAAAGCAGACAGAGTGGTTAATGTTTGGACGTTAGCCTAGACTGGCCACTTCTTCAGAGTTTGTTAATTGGAGATGAGCACTTAAGAAAATTGCTCTCATCAGCTTAAGTGGTGATTTTTTTACAGGTATTATGTATTGACCTCAGAAGAGGCCAAGTCAAAAGCAAACCCTCCAGAATGAGTGTCTTTTGCACCTCTAAAGATCAGGAAAAGTAGTGGTACTTCAGCATGAGTATCTGTAATGTCAGGGACACAAGTGTGAAGAGCCCTTCTGAAAATCTTTGGACATAGTTTTTCAGCTTGAATCCAGTGAAACTAAGAAGTAGTTTGTTTTATTCAACGTCAGAAGAAGTTTGTTCATTTCACTACACCTTCTTCAATTAAAAAAAAAAAAAGAGAGGGGGAAAGAACCAAACATCTTGAAGCTGAACTTAAGATTTTTGGAGTCCCTGATTGTTATAGATTTGCCTGTCACCATATAAAATCAGGACTGATGGAACATAGTTCTTCATTGTAACAGAGTGAGTGGCTGTCACTGCATCACCAATAACCATCCATCTTCATATTTATTCACTTTATCTTTCTCTGGTATAATAGAAATAACGGAAGAGAACATTTTCATAGTCTTAATTCTCTCCCACTTTGAAAATAAGCTTGGTGCTGTCATCTCAACATCCATTTTTTCAGCAACGTTTTTCCTCTCCTAATGTCTGTCAGACAGGAGGGACCATTATGCTGTGACAATATTATATTTTATTTTCCTTGTGCCTTTTAGAAGGCTAAGAGGCTGCACGGTGCAAGTAATTCATTTAAATGGACACAGAGGAAATCTATCTATATAGCTACAGAGTAAGTTTATCTTAATAGACCATGATTGTCCTGGCTGATGGTCTTCTAATTTAATATCTTTCTTTCTTACAATTACTCTTTGTGAAATTTTTATAACTATATAGAGGTTTTTTTTTCCAAGGGAAAAGCAGCTGATAATAGGGAAGAAATTAAATATTATGTGATGCATGTTGACAGTGAGCCCAGTGCTGGTGGTCTGGGCAGTAAGTTGGCACTTTTTCCTTGGCACTTTTTCCTCCATTTCCCCAATGCAGGCACTTTCTGTATTTCCTTGAGTAGTTGATCACATTTTCCAGATGAAAAATTAGAACACTATGAAATTATTTTTTCCAAATAATTAGCTGTGTGATCTGCTCTTGACTCCCTGTCCTTTGTGTGCTTTTCAGAAGAGGCATTTTGAATTGAAGTCAGGATGGGTATTGCTTCACTTTCTTCATGTCAGCCTAATCTTTTTCTACACTTGTAATTACTCTTTTCTAATTGCCAAAAAAAAGAAGAGCTTCCAATTAACAATACTCATTATTGGAAGGGGGGGATGATAAATCTTTTTTCCCTCATTTTATTTTGTTAGCACTTAGGCGTTGCATTAGTGTACAGTGAGATGGGGCAAGGCAAGCTTGAATATGCAGTCTTTTGGCATTGGAATATTGAAGTTGGACAACAAGAGCTGTCCTCTTTGTGTCAAACGGTAGTCTCATAATGGAGGGGATTTAGACAAAAAGAATAAACTTAGAATCATAGAACCAGCCAGGTTGGAAGCGACCTCCAAGATCAGCCAGTCCAACCTAGCACCCAGCCCTAGACAGTCAACTTAGACTATGGCACCAAGTGCCTCATCCAGGCTTTTCTTGAACACCTCCAGGGACGGTGCCTCCACCACCTCCCTGGGCAGCCCATTCCAATGCCAATCACTCTCTCTGGGAAGAACTTCCTCCTAACATCCAGCCTAGACTTTCCCCGGCACAACTTGAGACTGTGTCCCCTTGTTCTATTGCTGGTTGTCTGGGAGAAGAGGCCAACCCCCACCTGGCTACAATGTCCCTTCAGGTAGTTGTAGATAGTAATAAGATCACCCCTGAGCCTCCTCTTCTCCAGGCTAAACACCCCCAGTTCCCTCAGCCTCTCCTCATAGGGTTTGTGTTCCAGGCCCTTCACCAGCTTCATTGCCCTTCTCTGGACACACTCCAGCCCCTCAACATCTCATCACTTGCACAGTCTGTCATCTTGCCCAGATTTTTGAGGTTTAGATTGTAGACAGCTATATAGAGTCCTCTAACTTCCTTTAGCAGATCATATAGAAAAATAGCTTACCTTAATTCACTTAATTCATGTCTGTTTGTGCCTTAAAACTATGTAGTTGTTTCTGTTGTTGACTGAGATCAAATATAAGCATTTGCATTTGGGCAGCTCAATCTTCTTCCATGTTCCAAAGCCAGTGCTGTCACTTCTTTTATTTCCTTGGTGCACTGGTGGCCTGATCTTTCATTTAATATAATCCCACTTTGTTTAATGACAGATACTTCCCTAAAAGCTAATTGTTTATTCACTCTATTCCAAATGCATCCACATTGGTCATGACAGCTTGAATAACTGCAGTGCTGTAAAACTGATGGAATATCTTTTCACCCAGCATAGCATACACGGAAAGAAATCAGAACTTCTCATCGTAAAGCACACATTTGCATACAAACTGGAAAAACATCTTTTGAGTTACACTTGCATAAGAATAACCTCAATATTTGCAGCAGAAGAGAAGCTTAGACATATTTTGCATTAAGACAGAATGGCTAAAGGTGCAGAAAACCTGAACTGTCATATGAGGAAGTCTAATTCTGTAAGTTAATTGCTTCTTTGTCTATAGGATCATGTAGAAGGTTACTGGGAGAGAAATGATAGATGTGCCGTCAAACATGTTGAAGGACCAGCAGAGATGCTCATGCCTTTTTGCCTGCACTGAGCTCCAAACATTTTTTTTCAGTCTCCCCAAAGCAAAGATCTTTTTAATCATCTCTTTAAATGACATAAGGAATTAACTATTCAGAACTTCTGTTCTGTTAAATCATTTTCCATTCCCAGTCCATTAGCCATACTGCCTTTATCCTGCTGCTCAATGTGCTTGCTGTGTGTGCGCATATATTCTTTCTTAATTTGACCTGAAGCTCCTAAGGTGTTTCGTATTGACTTGGCTATAAAACACAGGTCCTAGATGTAGAATTTTACAGATCAGTACTGATGTGCAGCAGCCTTTGAGGCATTTAGCAAAGCAAAGTTATATTGTTGAGGAGGGTAATGTTCCGTGTATCTTATCCTACCTGGTTTGGCAATGAGCCTAAAAGATGAGAATTGTTTCCTGTTCCAGAGGACTCTTTTGGCAGTCCTGCACATCCACAAGTGAGCACAGTCTGCACTTCAGAAGTGACTCGTGTGAGGGTTGTGTCAGGAGAGCAGTTCTGCCCAACGTTCCCTCATTAGTGTTTAACCACTATAAAGAGACTGAAGTGCTGAATGCAGGGTCCTCTGGAGCACTAAGACAAAAGAGATCTCAGAAGGACAAAGCAGATCACTAATCATAAACTTGTTCGTGGTGATTTTTTTTTTCTACTTTGTTTCGCAGTGCTGCAGAAACTAAATTTGATTTGTTTGGTTTTTCCTCTTTTTAATTTAAAAGCTGTGACATTATTGCATCCTGTAAATATAAGTCTTGAAACAGTGACTTTTTCAAGGGTTGTACCATCTCATCCTGTTATGAATTCAGTGGCAGGGACCTGAGAGAAAAATCTATCTCAGTGACAGCCTTTTTTATTGTCAAAGAGGCTGCAGAAACTGCTTCTTGCCATGGTAAATCCCAAGAGATCTTTGAGAGCAATAAGAATGATTTGCTTCGAGCTCTTCTACCTCGGCACCAGATTCAACGTTCACTTGGCCTGTAGTCATGATAAAACCAAAGCAGAGAAATTTTGGCTTCTATGAATCCATGGTTGATTTTTCCAGCTAATTAGTTGTGCAGAATGGATGCAGTCACCTATGTCTTTTCAGATAATTACAGGAATTATTTTTAATTTTCAATTCCCCACATTTCTCTGTAATGGTGAAAACTTCTTGGGCTGTATGGAACTCTCTTAACAATGATGTCTGCCTGTTGTATTCTGATTCCTGTTCTTGATTGACTTCTGTGATGTAAAAGCTATTTTATTTCAAACTTAAGCAATTACACTCACCTGAGACTGTAGAATCAGAATGTTTTAGGTTGGAACAGACTTTTGAAGGTCACTTAGACCAATCCCCAATCAAGTGGGCTAACTAAATACTTTATAACTCTTTCTGCCTTTTCCATTTATTATGCAGAGATTTTTACACTTGGGCATAAGCTTCCCTTCCAAAGAAATGAATATGAATGCTGATGTCTATCCAGTGTGCTCACCTTCAGTGATCATTGTAGATATACAGCCATGTAGTTACTAAGGTCTGTCTTCCTCTATGCTTTAAGAATGTGCATGAATTATTTTCATGGATGGGGTAAAAACTCATGCGACTCTCCGCACTTTACTTTGTGCATCAGCAACATAACCCAAGGTTGGCTCTTTGGATTGATCCATCTGGCCCTGAAAGCAAAACCTGCCACTCCAAAAGCTGTGAAATCTGTGTCAAGACATACTAAAATTTCAGTGTGCACTGTGTGATGTTCAAACCTTCTGGATGGTTTGTCTGCACAGAAAGCTTTTTTGATGTTTCAAGACTAGCACTGTAAAAGCTGCCCATTGCTCTCTGAACATGGTTGCTCAGCAAAAGGGAGTTGAGAGAAGGCACTTGCTGAGTGTAGATGTCACAAAGTTAATGCACCAGACTTGGGGCAGGGTTCTAGCTCTGTCTGCATTTGGGGAGGCATAATTGAGACAAATTCGATGCTGAAGCCACTTTTCAGCCTTGTAACAGTGTATCCCTCAGCTATCCTGTCCTCCCTTTCTTAGCTTGCAGGTTCTCTTGGTCAGAGACTCTCTTTGTTCTGTGCTTTGTTCAAAAAGCACTTTGATAATAGAAATAATAATAATGCAGCTACAGCTTGCCACAGAGCTGTCCAGATTCATCACCCTACCACTGGCTGCTTCAGATGACAAGTGAGTGAATGCAAGGGAATAAAATCTTCACAACCAACATATAAAACCACCCTGCAGACAGTGAGCAATTAACTGTAAAACACGATACCGAACTTGGGTCTGCCTCCTTCTCCATCTTCACATCAAGGCACATCAGGAAAGCAGAGTCTGGCAAAACAAGAAAAATGAGGGTAGAAGCAGGACTCTGTTCCTTTAGTTTCTTTTACAGTTCAGCTGCATGGAAAATGTCCTTTCTGTTCAGTCTGGCAGAAGACAGTGCAGCTACATGACTGATTCTTGGTGATTATGCATGCAAAACAAAGTAAAGGGAAAAACAATGTCTTATCTATTTCCAATTCCAGGTTGTTTTTCTGTGCAAACTTCAACGTTTGTACAAGGTAGAAGTGTTGCTTGCTGTTAAAAAAACTCTGATGTTTGACAGAGCCTATAAACCTCATGACCACTTTAAATATTTACTCTTTAGGAGATTCTATCTGATCCTTTACAGTCCTGCAGATGAGTTAATATTGCTCCTTAAAATGCAGTTTCATGTCTGGAATAAATCATAAGTTAAATACTATTTCATGTTGCAAACATTGTGCTGCAATACATTTGCAAATACAACTAGTGGAGACAATGAATAGAAAGTTGGTGACTGTGCAAAGTAAGGCTCCAAGGATTCATTCCAACCCAAGTCAGTAAATTCATGTGACAAAAGCCCCTCCACACTGTGCAGAGGTAACAGGCTATGTCAGCCATCAGTGATTGCATTTTTGAGGAGCTAATAGGTCCCACAGCTACTGTTCATTTGCCCTTTCAGTATTCACACTCCTGAGACCAACCCAAGTGTATCTGCTACCACTTTAAAGCAAACTCAGACTATAGATAACTCAGAGTTGCCTTTGATAGAACTCTAATAGCCTTGGAAAGGAGACTGAAAAATAATTTTGCATTTACATAAAACGGGGGAGTTTTATGGTGCAAAACATTTCTCTTATCCCTTGTGCTTTCTCACTGCCTTCATTAAAGGTAATAGAAACATTGAAAAAGTTAATCCTGAGAACATCTTAAATATAAGATGAATAATAAAGTACACCAGAGTTTGTAGCATAAGCTGGTATGAAATTTAAGATGACTGTGAAAAAAGATCATCTTACATCAGCAAAGTGCTTCATCCTACTGAGAGGGTTTCTAGAATGTTTTGCTCAGTTTTGCACCACTAATCAGAAATATTTGGAGAGTGCTTAGAGAGGCCAGAGTAGCCAGGGAAAGCCTGAGCTAAAACTGAAAAAATAAAGTCTAAAGACTTTGGTAAGTAACAAAGCAGAAAGCAACAGGCTGCAGGTATCTGCAGGGTATAAAGAGTAAATCCTTAATGTAAGGCACAGAGCTATTGAAGTGTGGGCTGAAGAGCCAGTGAAAGTGGCAGAATAGAGGCTAAGCTCCATAAGGAATTAAAAGGATTATATGTCTTTAAAAATGAGGATACAAAATATGCTAATGGAAGGAATATAATATTGGCAGGGAAATTGTACTAAGATACAGTCTCAATCTTTTACAATGTAATCAACTACAGACCTCAGCCTTGATTCCTGTGTGTTGGTTTGTCTGCAAGGGTAGAATTTGACCAGCTGGGATATTTATCTGCATAGATCTAGTTTCTGGAATGTTGCCTTTTAGAAATCATAGAATCTTAGAATGCTAAGAGTTGGAAGTGACCTCCAGAGATCATCAAGTCCAACTCCTCTGCAAAGCAGAACCCCTTAGGGCAGGTCACAGAGAACTGTGTCCAAGCAGGTTTTGAAGGTGTTTAGAGAAGGAAACTCCACAACCTTTCTGGACAGCCTTTTCCAGCACTCCATCACCCTGTCAGGTTACTCAAATAAGATTTTGCCTTAGTAAATCTGTGTTGACTACTCTCAGTAACCTTCTTTCCTTAGAATCATAGAATCAACCAGGTTGGAAGAGACCTCCAAGATCATCCAGTCCAACCTAGCACCCAGCCCTAGCCAGTCAACTAGACCGTGGCACTAAGTGCCTCATCCAGGCTTCTCTTCAACACCTCCAGGGACGGTGCCTCCACCACCTCCCTGGGCAGCCCATTCCAATGGCAAATCACTCTCTCTGGAAAGAACTTTCTCCTAACATCCAGCCAACTTGAGACTGTGTCCCCTTGTTCTGTTGCTGGTTGCCTGGGAGAAGAGACTAACCCCCACCTGCCTACAGCCTCCCTTCAGGTAGTTGTAGACTGTGTGGTTAGAGAAGGCCTCCAGAATGAGCTTCTCCATCACCTTTCCAGGGATGGAGATGAGGATGACTGGTCTGTAGTTGCTCAGACCTTCCTTCCTGCCCTTTTGAAGACAAGAGTGGCATTGGTTTGTTATGGGTATTTTGGACTGATGCAGCCTTTTTGGCAGGTGTTTGTATGCCCATAGGTGGAAGTAGACTAAATGACTTTCAGTACGCCATGTAAACACTCAGGCAAAACCAGGACAGGTGTGTCGGACACCTTCTAATAAAATCATCCCTCCCTGTTTCTCTTGCTAATGTCCTGTGTTTCACTAAAGTCTTGGGGAGTTCTTTGCCAAATTATATCCTAGGTACTATGCAGGAGGCAATGAAACTCCACATTTCATTAACTTCAGGTTCTTACCATGTCTTTTGCATGTAGACTACATACAATCCTAAAAACCAGGGCTTGAGAAGTGAGTCACATCTGTTATTTTATGCAAGCTTGTCTGGCTTGCTTGCTTTCTCTTTTTCTGTCATTTCTTTTGATATTAATGCTGATCTAGCAGGGGAATTTCTTTCAGCAACTTTAGAACTACTTATCAAGAGAAGGAAAAAAAAAATATTTGTGACCCTTTGCAGGTAAGCAATCTGAAGCCTGAATTCCCAGGTGCTTCTGACATGGAGCTTTCAGACAGAAAGAGAAACTGGAAATCTTTTTGTTCAGAGATCTTTTTTCTGTCAAAGGTGGCACAT